>NC_084622.1:2777610-3115110 GCF_033978795.1 Nerophis ophidion
ATAACAATGGACTACTTCCTGTCTACGGCAGCTCACGTAGGACAAACTGAAATGCATGCCTACTGGCAAATGATCCTCAACCCTTACAAGTTACACCATATACTTACTCAAGGTGTTTATAAGTTTAATGTTCCAGGAAAAATCTTTATGGCTCACATTTTTTGAATGATTCGAGGCAGCTGTGGGCTGGGAAATGTCATTCCTGCGCGGCCAGCCTGTGCCCCGCCCTCCGCGGGCAGCCTCCTGCGGTCGGAGGTGATGATGCCTCCTCGGCGCACAGAGCTCAGCGCCGCCGGATGGAATTTACAAGGTCGCACCTGTCTCGAAAGCGGCTGATATTCGACACACTTTTATTGGAAAACGCTGGCTTCTGGAGGAGAAAGCGACACGCAGGCGGAATGAGTTTGGCGTGCGAATCGCTTTACTTTTAACCTGGACGGACAACATTTTGCCGAATGATTTTTAGCCGCAGTGCCACACTGGATCATCCGGCGGCAGCGCATAATGTCTAGAATGCAGAAAGCCATGGGCGGCGTGGTGGAGGTGAAGAGTAAGGTGAGTGGAGGGCGAATGTAAACGACATTGCTCGGACTGGACGTGATTCCCGAGGGCAGTTTTCTAATACCCGTGCTTGTTTGTAAACACATGCAGTTGTTTTAGCGTTTGGCGCAGGCGTGTCGAGCATTTCCGCATTAATAAGAATGTATTTTAGAGTGGAGTGGATTTTGTTACATTAAACTTCTGTTTGATTGTGATATCATCATTACACGTTGGCAATTGACAACATGACATAGTATCTTATAAATCAGCTCCACCAATGGTGTCCAAATTGCAGCACCCGCTCGTTATTATTGCCCCCTGCAGGGGATTGGTGGGTTGCTACCACGTGACATTAAAGAGGCTTTTCCGGTTTCAATTGGTGGGCAAAATCAATCAATCAATGTTTATTTATATAGCCCCAAATCACAAATGTCTCAAAGGACTGCACAAATCATTACGACTACAACATCCTCGGAAGAACCCACAAAAGGGCAATGAAAACTCACACCCAGTGGGCAGGGAGAATTCACATCCAGTGGGACGCCAGTGACAATGCTGACTATGAGAAACCTTGGAGAGGACTTCAGATGTGGGCAACCCCCCCACCCCCCTCTAGGGGACCGAAAGCAATGGATGTCGAGCGGGTCTAACATGATACTGTGAAAGTTCATTCCATAGTGGCTCCAACACAGCCGCGAGAGTTCAGTTCAAAGTGGATCCAAGACAGCAGCGAGAGTCCCGTCCACAGGAGACCATCTCAAGCGGAGGCGGATCAGCAGCGTAGAGATGTCCCCAACCGATACAGGCGAGCGGTCCATCCTGGGTCTCGACTCTGGACAGCCAGTACTTCATCCATGGTCATCGGACCGGACCCCCTCCACAAGGGAGGGGGGGACATAGGAGAAAGAAAAGAAGCGGCAGATCAACTGGTCTAAAAAGGAGGTCTATTTAAAGGCTAGAGTATACAGATGAGTTTTAAGGTGAGACTTAAATGCTTCTACTGAGGTAGCATCTCGAACTGTTACCGGGAGGGCTAATGTTTGGTTCCCCCCACCAGTGCAGATCTCAGTGTAGGGTTACGTGACTTAGGCTATATTAGGGCTGGGCGATATGGCCTTTTATTAATATCTCGATATTTTTGGGCCATGTCACGATACACGATATACCGTATTTCCTTGAATTGCCGCAGGGCATATAGTATGCACTTGCCGGGTCAAACTCTCTTCGCAAAATAATTAGCGCATGCTTAGTATTACCGCCGGGTCAAACTCGTGACGTCACGAGTGACACTTCCCCTGTCAACATTTTCAAAATGGAGGAGGCTGATTTCAATACCGGTAATTTGAAATCGCATAAAGGGAAGAAGATTAAGAGCTGTTCAGTAGGATTTAAGGTCCAAGCTTACATCACACTAAAATGTTTACTGCATGCCTTTGGTAAGTGCCGGAGTGAGAAGCGTTTTAAAAATAATTAGCGCATACTTACTTTTACCGCATGCCTTTGGTAAGCGCAGGAGTGAGAAGAGGTTTTAAATTAATTAGCGCCTCGGCGGCAATTCAAGGAAATACGGTACATTGCAATATTTTTGCCTTAGCCTTAAAGGCCTACTGAAAGCCACTACTAGCGACCACGCAGTCTGATAGTTTATATATCAATGATGAAATATTAACATTGCAACACATGCCAATACGGCCTTTTTAGTTTACTAAATTGCAATTTTAAATTCCCCACGAAGCGTGGTGTTGAAAACGTCGCGGTATGATGACGCGTGCGTTTGACGTCTCGGGTTGTAGCGGACATTATTTTCCAGCCCGATCCAAGCTATAAGTAGTCTGATTTAATCGCATAATTACACAGTATTCTGGACATCTGTGTTACTAAATCTTTTGCAATTTGTTCATTTAATAATGGAGAAGTCGAAGTAGAAAGATGGAGGTGGGAAGCTTTTAGCCTTTAGCCACACAAACACAGTCGGTGTTTCCTTGTTTAAAATTCCCGAAGATGAAGCTTTACTATGGATCAGAGCGGTCAAGCGAACATGGATCCCGACCACATGTCAACCAGCAGTTTTCGGTGAGAAAATTGTGGTAATAAGTCTGCTGTTACCGGAGGCAACAGCGGAGCTTCCGTCCTGCTGCAGCTGCGTGACTTCCCTCAGAGACACTGTGGCCACACCACTCCGACTTTCAGGTACTATTTAATCTCACTAAAACACTAGCAACACAATAGGCAGATAAGGGATTTTCCAGAAATATCCTAGTAAATGTGTCTAATAACATCTGAATCGCTCCCACTGCAATCACCTTTTTTTTTTCTTTCCTTTTTTTTTTCCTAGTCCTTCATTCTAAATTTCCTCATCCATGAATCTTCCATCCACGCTCAAATTAATGGGGAAATTATCGCTTTCTCGGTCCGAATAGCTCTTGCTGCTAGAGGCTATGATTGTTAACAATGTTCAGATGTGAGGAGCCCTACAACCCGTGACGTCACGCGCACATCGTCTGCTACTTCCGGTACAGGCAAGGCTTTTTTATTAGCGAGCAAATGTTGCAAACTTTATCGTCGATGTTCTCTACTAAATCCTTTCAGCAAAAATATGGCAATATCGCGAAATGATCAAGTATGACACACAGAATGGACCTGCTATCCCCGTTTAAATAAGAACATCTCATTTCAGTAGGCCTTTAAATGAACACTTGATGCATATAATCACATCAGCATGATGATTTCTATGTGTCTACATCAAAACGTGTTTGTTCATACTGCATTAAATATGCTCATTTTAAACTTTCATGCAGAGAGGGAAATCACTACTAAGTCGTTATTAAGCAGTGGCACAAACATTCATGTCATTTCCAAAACAGAACGTGCAGGATTGTCAGAGACATTTTAAAACAAGCTATTAGTGCAGTTTTGTGCATGATGTTACTAAGATGACATATCAAAACAACACTAAATTAAAGTACACTTTATGTACAGAACGCCACTACAATAGTTAAAAACAAACAAAGTGCACTTTTGTGCATGATGTCACACAAGATATTTCAAAAACTGTCAAATAAAAATGAGTTGCATAATAGGAAATAAAACAGTGTATACATATGTCCTTGGTTCTGTGGTAGGTTCCTGCCGACGTTATCTCCTGTTGTTGATTTTTTTTTTTTTATACGGTGTTTATCTGGAAATTGTTGCTTCGACATTTTGTGGGTGTGGCACCGAATGGAGATGTTGAAATGCAGTTCCAAGCACTCTTCATTCTCTAGCGGGTGACTTTTCAAATGATGCTACATTAACAGTGGTGCTACTTTTTGTAGCAACGCTTTTGCCGCATAATTGTTCAACATATTCCCACTTGAAGCCAAACCACCGCCAGACGATGCACCCCGTGCTGTTTTACTTGGGAATTTATTCTTCCTCCATTTGTTACCAGATTCGCACCTTCGTATTACCACTCGCAAGGCACCGTTAGCGTCACAGCTATTGTTACCATGTAGCTAACTCTCTGCTCGGGGAGGACGTGTGACGTTGCACGCGTATGTAAGAAGGTGCGCTTGGTTAAGTCTCTGTGAGAAGGAGAGACAAGAAAGAGTGGGAAAGGCATGCAGTGTAATGCCCACGGTTGCAGCTAAAAGCAACTGTGTGAGAACATGCTCGAATATCACGATATAGTCATTATCTTTATCGCACAGCGACAAACCATCAATATGTCACCCAGCCCTTGGTTATATGATATAAATTATGTACATTATGCTGACAATAGAGTTTTTAAAAAAATTGGTGTATTGTGATAATGTACAGTACAGACCAAAAGTTTGGACACACCTTCTTATTCAATGCGTTTTCTTTATTTTCATGACTGTTTACATTGTAGATTTTCGCCGGCAGTAAGTCGAACACATTTCCAGTGAGGGTTGGACTCCGCCAAGGCTGTCCTTTGTCACCCATTCTGTTCATAACTTTTATGGACAGAATTTCTAGGCACAGTCAAGGCGTTGAGGGGATCCGGTTTGGTGACCGCAGGATTAGGTCTCTGCTTTTTGCAGATGATGTGGTCCTGATGGCTTCATCTGACCGGGATCTTCAGCTCTCACTGGATCGGTTCGCAGCCGAGTCTGAAGCGACCGGAATTAGAATCAGCACCTCCAAGTCCGACTCCATGGTTCTCGCCCGGAAAAGGGTGGAGTGCCATCTCCGGGTTGGGGAGGAGACCCTGCCCCAAGTGGAGGAGTTCAAGTACCTAGGAGTCATGTTCACGAGTGAGGGAAGAGTGGATCGTGAGATCGACAGGCGGATCAGTGCGGCGTCTTCAGTAATGCGGACGTTGTACTGATACGTTGTAGTGAAGAAGGAGCTGAGCCGGAAGGCAAAGCTCTCAATTTACCGGTCGATCTACGTTCCCATCCTCACCTATGGTCATGAGCTTTGGGTCATGACCGAAAGGATAAGATCACGGGTACAAGCGGCCGAAATGAGTTTCCTCCTCTCCCTTAGAGATAGGGTGAGAAGCTCTGCCATCCGGGAGGAACTCAAAGTAAAGCCGCTGCTCCTCCACATCGAGAGGAGCCAGATGAGGTGGTTCGGGCATCTGGTCAGGATGCCACCCGAACGCCTCCCTAGGGAGGTGTTTAGGGCACGTCCAACCGGTAGGAGGCCACGGCGAAGACCCAGGACACGTTGGGAAGACTGTCTCCCGGCTGGCCTGGGAACGCCTCGGGATCCCCCGGAAAGAGCTAGACGAAGTGGCTGGGGAAAGGGAAGTCTGGGTTTCCCTGCTTAGGCTGTTGCCCCCGCGACCCGACCTCGGATAAGCGGAAGAAGATGGATGGATGGATGGATAGATGGATTTTCGCTGAAGGCATCAAAACTATTACTGAACACACGTGAAGTTATGTACTCAACAAAAAAAGGTGAAATAACTGAATTGATTGATTGATTGAAACTTTTATTAGTATATTGTACAGTACATATTCCATACAATTGACCCCTAAATGGTAACACCCAAATAAGTTTTTCAACTTATTTAAGTCGAGGTCCACGTTAATCAATACATGAAAACATGTTTTATATTCTGGTTTCTTCAAAATAGCCACCCCGTGCTCTGATGACTGTTTTGCGCACACTTGGCATTCTCTCGATCAGCTTCAGGAGGTAGTCAGAGGTAGTCACCAGAAATGGTTTTCAGCACTGCTCCCCTCACCTCTCAGGGGATGATCGAGGGTGATGGGTCAAATGCAGAGAATAATTTCACCACACCTAGTGTGTTTGTGACAATCAGTGGTACTCTAACTTCTAACTTCACAGGTGTGCTTGAAGCTCGTCGAGAGAATGCCAAGAGTGTGCAAAGTAGTAATCCGAGCAAAGGGTGGCTATGTGGAAGAAACTAGAATATAAAACATGTTTCCAGTAATTATACCTTTTTTTGTTAAGTACACAACTCCACATGTGTTCATTCATAGTTTTGATGCATTCAGTGACAATCTACAATGTAAACAATAACGTAAATAAAGAAAACACAAACTTTCGGCCTGTTCGGTATGATGATGACACATTTACTGTGTACCGCAAATTTGACAGGGACAGGATAAAGACCGCGATGTAGCATTTTACTAGTGAATAATGTCCCTCCACAGTGCAAAGCCACTTCTAAGTTACAAATCCTTGCCTTGCAATGCCACAGCTCAGGGTCATACATTGGTCATATTCAAAGTCCTCGTGTGTCCACGGACATATTTCCTGAGTTTATAGACATAATATAAATTTTAAAAAAAAGAAAAAGATTTTTTGATGCTAAAAAATATCAACGTAATCATAGTAGTTGCGACTCAATACGGTCCTGTACTTGGTATCATTGGACGTCACGTGTAGGTAGATCCACCCATGGCGTTGGTTTACATTTTGACCGCGGTGAGCTATGGTATGTATTGAAGCATGTTTAGCTATTCCCCGTCCTGCAGGGATGAAATTTGTAAGAACTTACTTTTTTGTCGCCATGGAGACAGGAATTAGTGATTTAGAAGTAGCTACAACATTGCAGACTGCGAATGGACTTTAGCCGCCAGCTAGCTAGCCATGTCTTAAAGTACCTCATCCTGGGGACGTTTTAGTGTTATAGCTCCACCTTTATCGTTAGTTTTTAGGCCAAAATGCGTCCGTTCTCCCTTTTCTGTCTACACACTGTGTCTGCTTGTAAGTAATCTGTGATTGTGCGCTGCCGAACATGCTCCTCTGCTCGTATAACCAGCAATGTCATGACGTGACGACGACGGGGGAGGCAGGTTGGTGGGGGATTAGTACTTTTTAGAGGCATTATAGTACTGAATATGATTAATTAGTATCGGGGTGCTATACTAATACTGGTATACCGTACAACCCTAGTGCAAAGTATGCAAAATGTATTGTTTGTTCCTTATGTAACCCAGCTGGTTATCCCCGTCTGCCACTGTGTCTTTAAATGGGTCGGGAACACTGGTTGTTGGTATGAGAGGCAAGTGTGCTGACCACTAGGCTAAAAGGTCGAGTTAATAGCCTGGCATCCAGCCCTACTCTTAAAGCCGTACGGGAGTTACTAACACACTGGCTGACCTCCGTTATACATGTTTCAATAAACCAGTAACAGCAGCTTTCAGCTACAACACGTTATTTACAACTATGCAGGATACTCGTACTGGCTTTTATTGTCACTTTTATTTCCGGTTCCACTTTATCACTTAGACCGGGGGCTCTTTAGTGCTGCCCGAGTGGCTCCCTGGAGCAATTTTAAAAAGGATTTAAAATGTAAAAAGATGGGGGGTAAATTATTTTATTTTGGTGTGATTTTTGACACAAATCTTTCCAATTGTTAGAAAGCCCACTGTTTAATATGTTTGTGTGTATGCTTCACTGATTTGGTGAACATTGTTTTGTCCTACTAATTTTGGCGGTTCTTGAACTCACCATAGTGTGGACATAGTTTGTTTACATGTAAAATTATTCCACTCCTTCTTTGTCTCATTTTGTCCACCAAAAGTTTTATGCCGTGCGTGAATGCAAAAAGGTGGGCTTTCTTTATGTTATTGACTTTTGGACAGCTAATCAGCATGACTGCAAGGTAATCCTTGCCATGATGCTATTTAGGCTAGCTGTATGTACATGTTGCATCATTATGCCTCGTTGAACTAATTAAATATCCTTTACTTTGATCCTCTTTGTATATAATTAAGTGTTGCATGTCTTATGACACATTATCTGTTTGTAATATTGGATGCATTTCAGTTGTTTGTGTGTCATCTTGTTCCAGACCACAGCAAACATTACCTAGCTTGCCATAGATTATAATAAATCTATTAATAGAAGACAGCCTGTCGTTTCCTTTTACTTGGACACACATATCTATACTTTTGGCCATAAAAAGCCAGTAATTTACAGGAGTTATCTCACCTTCTGAGTAGCCTCTGACGTACTAATGGTTTGTAATGTGGTAAAAATGTATAGAATAAATATTAAAAATCTCAACATTTCTGTCAACGAAAGCCTGCGACACATAGTAATTTTGATAGTAGGCATGGAGACACTTACGTCATGTGTTGCCTTCATTATAAGACTTTTCATTTTTTTGCAGCTTTTATACAGATTTGTTTTTTGTATTTTTGGTCCAATATGGCTCTCTCAACGTTTTTGGTTGCCAACCCCTGACTTCGACTTTTGGGTAATGTACTCTACAAGTAGCAACACACAGAATACCTGCAGAAGCAATCTAACCTTTAGCATTTCATAAGTGCGAAGAACTTGAAGACAGCTTAGAGACACTATTTCGTCATTTGGAAGCACTTTGCCCTCCTAGTGAAATTTGTAAACCAGTGGTGTTCAAAGTGTAGCCCAGAGACCATTTGTGGAACGCAGATTTATTTGGGCCCTTACAGTACATTAAAAAAAACATCAAAAATGGAAACAGAGCAAAAAAGGCTGTGTATTGAGAAAAACTAAAATGCTGGGGTAATGAAAGCGACAGAGTGAACCATTGCACTCTCTTTGACGACAGACGAAAAACAAACACACACGGAAAAGGCAATTCATCCATGCCAACAAAGTTATTGAGTTCATTTTAATTTATTGTTCGATAAGGTCTAATTTTAGCCGTGTCCCACAAATTTGGCAACAAACGTCTCTTCAAGACAGTGTGGCAAATGTCCTGCCACAGAACAAAGCCGCTTTTGAGTCTCTAATCTTCGCCTCAAATAAACTGTTTTATACAATTAGAATTATCACTGGAGAACTACAGACTCCGGTTACTCCGGCTTCCTCCCACTTCCAAAGACATGCACCTGGGGATAGGTTGATTGGCAACACTAAATTGGCCCTAGTGTGTGAATGTGAGTGTGAATGTTGTCTGTCTATCTGTGTTGGCCCTGTGGCTTGTCCAGGGTGTACGCCCCCTTCCGCCCAAATACAGCTGAGATAGGCTTCAGCACCCCCCGCGACCCCAAAAGGGACAAGCGGTAGACAAAGGAGGGATGGATGGATGGACTACAGAACAATGAATACAATACAATATAACACATAGTCATATACGCTTAGTTTTATCACTAGGGGCACCGGTGTTACGAAATGAAAAACATTAGTAGCACAGAATAGTTTTTGCTGCACAGACCAATTTTGGTAGCAATATGAAATGTGTTAAATATCACATTTTCATTATTAACACCTAAGCATGGTACAGATGTGCACTCATACATATAGACACAACACCATCATAAGCCTATTCTAATGCTCAATTAAACAGAGAACATCCCTAAACTGTGCTAGCATTGTCACTAACACGTGTGTAGAAACAGGTACCAACAAGTAAGAAAAGTCGTTTTTTTGCATAATGAGATCCCAACTTAAGAGGTGTTTTGAGATATAAAACGCTTTGAAATTAATATAAGAGAAGTCAAATATAACTTGCTGGGCGATATATCGCGGGTTTTTCTCTGTGCGATATAGAAAATGACTATATACCTTCTCACGCAGTTGCTTTTAGCTGCGGGCATTACACTACAGCAGGGGTGCCCATTATGTCGATCGCGAGCTACCAGTCGACCGCGGGGGGTGTGTCAGTCGATCTCCAGCCAGGCTTTTAAAAAAAATAGACCTAAAAATGAGTGATCATCAATCTTCACCAAGACGTCACTTAAATGACATTCACGGTACCGGAGGGTCTTGTGAGATGACGCTGGCTGCTGCAAGATCATTATTATGAAAATATGACCGAGAGGAAGGCGTGAAACACTTTTTATTTCAACAGACTCTCGCGCCGTACCTTCCGTCAAAACTCTAAAGGCCGACTGCACATTTCCTATCTTCACAATAAAAGCCCTGCTTCATGCTGCCTGCGCTAACTAAATACAGAGTCTCGGAAAACTGGCGTGCACAAGCGATCCCTCAGAAAGCTGGCGTGCACATCACTTGTGCACGACAGCTTTCTGAGACTCTTATTTTGTTAGCGCAGGCAGCATGAAGCAGGGCTTTTATTGTGAAGATAGGAAATGTGCAGTCGGCCTTTAGAGTTTTGACGGAAGGGACGGCGCGAAAGTCTGTTGAAATAAAAAGTGTTTCTCGCCTTCCTCTCTGTCATTTTTTCATAAAAATGAACTGACAGCAGCCAGCGTCATCTCACAAGACCCTCGGGTGCCGTGAATGTCAATCAAGCAAGCTACGGAATTTGCCACCGATGTTTTTTTTGTAAAGTGTATGGAAGCTGGATGAATTAGATGCCAAAAACCAACCACTTTCATGTGGTATTGTACAGAAAGGACAACTTTTTTTCTCCTCCATTTGAAAATGTGAGCGTTATCATCATTACTGTCTGATTCCAATCAATGCAAGTCATCAGAATCAGGTAATAGACCAACTTATATTCTTGTCTTTGTGAAAGAAAGACATCTATATGTGTTACACATGCTTGTATTATCATCAAACACATTTAACTTGTTTACAAAAATGTCTCTTTCATAAATAAATAAATATAAATGATATATATAAATGAGGTAGATCCCCTCGAGTTGGTCAATTGAAAAGTAGCTCGCCTGCAGAAAAAGTGTGGGCACCCCTGCACTACAGGCTCTTCCAACTCCTTTTTGTCTCTCCTTCTCACAGACAGTAAGCGCACCTTCTTACACACGTCACATACTGTCACGTCATACGTCACATACATATACGCCCTCGCGAAGCAGAGAGGTAGCAGCATGTGTAATGTTAGCTGTGATGCTAGCGGAGCCATGCGAGTGGTAATACGAGAGAAAGAAGGTGCGGAACTGGTAACAAATAAAGGAAGAATTAATTCCAAAGAAAAACAGCAGGGGGTTCCATCGTCTGGCAGTGGTTCGACTTCAAGCGGGAACATGTCGGATGGACAACTTTAATTTGTCAAGTGTGGGGCACAAGCGTTGCTACCAAAAGTAGCATTACTGCTAATATGTAGCATCATTTGAAAAGTCACCTGCGGGAGAATTAAGAGTGCTTACTCCGCATGTCAACATGTCCATTCGGTGCCACCATCAAAATGCCGAGGCAAACATTTCCAGATCAACACTGTATGAAAAAAACAGTCATCAACAGAAGGAGATAATGTCCGCATTAAACTACCACATAGCGAAGGACATACACTATTTGATTTTCTATTATGCAGCTCATTTTTATTTGACAGTTATCGAAATATTTTGTGAGACATCATGCACAAAAGTGCACTTTATTTGTTTTAAACTATTGTAGTGGCGTTCTGTACAGAAAGTGCCCTTTAATTTAGTGTTGTTTTGATATGTCATCTTAGTAACATCATGCACAAAAGTGCACAATAGCTTGTTTTAAAATGTCTCTGACAATCTTGCACTTTAAGTTTTGGAAATGACATGAAGTTTGTGCCACTGCTTAATAACCGTTTAATAAATCGACTTAGTTGTGATTTCCTTCTCTGCATGAAAGTTTAAGATGAGTATTTATTAATGCAGTATGAACAAGACTGTTTTAATGTTGACACATAGAATCATCATACTGCTGTGGTTATATGTATCAAGTGTTCATTCAAGGCTAAGGCAAAACATGGAGATATATATCGTGTATCGCGATATAGCCTAAAAATATCGGGGTATTAAAAAAAGGTCATATCACCCGGCCCTACTTGCAATCTACATTAAAGAAACATTCAGCTATACTCAATTTTTCAGCTAACAAAAACACAAAAGAACAAAACGTGGAATAAAAAGAGGACATGTTTATACGTCAGCAGCAACATAAAAGTAATTGACCTATGACAATGGTGTTTTTATAGGTTAACATTATTAGTCAGCATGCACACAAATATTTGAGCCAGGAACACCAACCTGTCAACTCCCTCATGATGCTGTGTGACAGGCTGTGTTCGGAAAATTACTTTTAAAAAAGTACTTCCTTTTAGTTACATGTTTCTACTCCAATAATCTCATTGAAATACTAACAAAAATGATCTTTAATAAGTGTAATTTATTACTTGGGAAATGAATGTGTTACTTAAAAAGTTTCATATGGATGGATCTATATGAGAGCAATGTGTGTGTCTGAGTGTGTACTTGTTGCCCAATGGCGAGTGACGTCAGCGAATCCACTCAGTAGTCATGCTTGAGATGTTTTTCTTAGCTTAGCAGGCTGGTAACAGCAGTTTGTCAACTCTGACAGCAGCTCTTTTTGAATCTTTCATTGGTTTGTGTCACCTCTGCTTAATAAATAGAACGAATGTGCTTCCATAGCGGCTTCACGGTGGAAGAGGGGTTAGTGCGTCTGCCTCACAATACAAAGTTCCTGCAGTCCTGGGTTCAAATCCAGGCTCGGGATCTTTCTGTGTGGAGTTTGCATGTTCTCCCCGTGAATGCGTGGGTTCCCTCCGGGTACTCCGGCTTCCTCCCACTTCCAAAGACATGCACCTGGGGATAGGTTGATTGGCAACACTAAATGGTCCCTAGTGTGTGAATGTTGTCTGTCTATCTGTGTTGGCCCTGCGATGAGGTGGCGACTTGTCCAGGGTGTACCCTGCCTTCCGCCCGATTGTAGCTGAGATAGGCGCCAGCGCCCCCCGCCACCCCGAAAGGGAATAAGCGGTAGAAAATGGATGGATGGATGCTTCCATAGCTGGGTGTTGTTGTCATTGAACGGGATATTATTTAAATGGCAAGTTTGTCACTTCTATAATTATTGACAATATTCCCTCCGACCCTCGCAGTCACAAAGGCGCAGTGCAGTTTGTGTCAAGTGGTGGTGAAAAAAACATGATCTTTTACTGACCTGTTCCTTCAACTCGTATTTTTCCATGCATTATATTAGTCAGATTTTTCAAATAGTTAGTTTTTTTGTATTTTCATACCGAAATGCAACTTTTTGTCATACGCCATGTGCCTTCTGTGTACAGGGGGCACTTATTTCATTTTAGCATGGATAACTGAATTACTTTCACAGTTGACCTATGACTTCACACTAGGATTTGCGGATCCTTACAACTTCTTTTAACTGATGTCCGCTGCAATAGTGGCACATATGACTAATATTACATCTCTAAATCAATCAATCAATCAATGTTTATTTATATAGCCCCAAATCACAAATGTCTCAAAGGACTGCACAAATCATTACGACTACAACATCCTCGGAAGAACCCACAAAAGGGCAAGGAAAACTCACACCCAGTGGGCAGGGAGAATTCACATCCAGTGGGACGCCAGTGACAATGCTGACTATGAGAAACCTTGGAGAGGACCTCAGATGTGGGCAACCCCCCCCCCTCTAGGGGACCGAAAGCAATGGATGTCGAGCGGGTCTAACATGATACTGTGAAAGTTCAATCCATAGTGGCTCCAACACAGCCGCGAGAGTTCAGTTCAAAGCGGATCCAAGACAGCAGCGAGAGTCCCGTCCACAGGAAACCATCTCAAGCGGAGGCGGATCAGCAGCGTAGAGATGTCCCCAACCGATACAGGCGAGCGGTCCATCCTGGGTCCCGACGAGCGGTCCATCCTGGGTCTCAACTCTGGACAGCCAGTACTTCATCCATGGTCATCGGACCGGACCCCCTCCACAAGGGA
This sequence comes from Nerophis ophidion, assembly GCF_033978795.1. NCBI lineage: Eukaryota > Metazoa > Chordata > Actinopteri > Syngnathiformes > Syngnathidae > Nerophis > Nerophis ophidion. Next base: position 2,791,215 of record NC_084622.1, read on the forward strand.
GGGGGGGACATAGGAGAAAGAAAAGAAGCGGCAGATCAACTGGTCTAAAAAGGAGGTCTATTTAAAGGCTAGAGTATACAGATGAGTTTTAAGGTGAGACTTAAATGCTTCTACTGAGGTAGCATCTCGAACTGTTACCGGGAGGGCATTCCAGAGTACTGGAGCCCGAACGGAAAACGCTCTATAGACCGCAGACTTTTTTTGGGCTTTAGGAATCACTAATAAGCCGGAGTCTTTTGAACGCAGATTTCTTGCCGGGACATATGGTACAATACAATCGGCAAGATAGGCTGGAGCTAGACCGTGTAGTATTTTATACGTAATTAGTAAAACCTTAAAGTCACATCTTAAGTGCACAGGAAGCCAGTGCAGGTGAGCCAGTATAGGTATATATGTATGTATATATGTATATAAAAGTATATACAGTATAGGTATATATGTATGTATATATGTATATAAAGGTATATACAGTACAGGCGTAATATGATCAAACTTTCTTGTTCTTGTCAAAAGTCTAGCAGCCGCATTTTTTACCAACTGTAATCTTTTAATGCTAGACATGGGGAGACCCGAAAATAATACGTTACAGTAATCGAGACGAGACGTAACAAACGCATGGATAATGATCTCGGCGTCTTTAGTGGACAAAATGGAGCGAATTTTAGCGTTATTACGGAGATGAAAGAAGGCCGTTTTAGTAACGCTTTTAATGTGTGACTCAAAGGAGAGAGTTGGGTCGAAGATAATACCCAGATTTTTTACCGAGTCACCTTGTTTTATTATTTGGTTGTCAAATGTTAAAGTTGTATTATTAAATAGAGGTCGGTGTCTAGCAGGACCGATAATCAGCATTTCCGTTTTTTGGCGTTAAGTTGCAAAAAGTGAGCGGACATCCATTGTTTAAATGGCTATGCTAATGTTAAATAGCAGAAGCATCAATAAATTATCTTGGATTGAGCTATGGACATGACACCTCTACCAAAAATGTATCGGGGTGGATGAAAAGAAAGACAGTGGAAGGGTTTTTGGCGCAGGTGTGTCGAGCATTTCCGCATTAATAAGAATGGAGTTTAGAATGTAATGGATTTTGTTACATTAAACTGCTGTTTAATTGTGATATCATCATTACACGTTGGCAATTGACACTTTGACAACATGACATAGTATCTTATAAATCAGCTCCACCAATGGTGTCTAAATTACGGCACGCTGCTTGTTTTTATTGCCCCCTGCAGGGGATTGGTGGGTTGCTACCACGTGACAAAGAGGCTTTTCCGGTTTGAATTGGTGGGCAAGCATTCAAAATGGCTAATGTTTGGTTCCCCCCAACAGTGCAGATCCCAGTGTAATGTTGCGTGAGTTAGGCTATATTAGGGCTTTTATTAATATCTCGATATTTTTGGGCCATGTCACGAGACACGATATACATAGAGATTTTTTGCCTTAGCCTTGAATGAACACTTGATGCATGTAATCACAGCAGTATGATGATTCTATGTGTCTACATTAAAACATTCTTCTTCATACTGCATTAATATATGCTACTTTTGAGCTTTCATGCAGAGATGGAAATCCCAACTAAGTCAATTTGGCAAAACTGTTTTTATGAGACAGTTATTAAGCAGTGGCACAAACATTCATGTCATTTCCAAAACAGAATGTGCAGGATTGTCAGAGACATTTTAAAACAAGCTATTAGTGCAGTTTTGTGCATGATGTCACTAAGATGACATATCAAAACAACACTAAATGTAATTGCACTTTTTGTACAGAACATCACTGCAATAGTTTAAAACAAATAAAGTGCACTTTTGTGCATGATGTCACACAAGATATTTCAAAATCTGTCAAATAAAAATGAGCTGCATAATAGGAAATACAACCGTGTATACAGTGGGGCAAAAAAGTATTTAGTCAGCCAGCGATTGTGCAAGTTCTCCCACTTAAAATGATGACAGAGGTCTGTAATTTTCATCATAGGTACACTTCAACTGTGAGAGACAGAATGTGGAAAAAGTTGTATTTTGGTTTCATCTGACCACATGACATTCTCGCAATCCTCTGCTGTATCATCCATGTATCCATTTTGGTGTTAACTCAACTCGCCGTGTTTGGAGGAAGAAGAATACTTAGTTGCATCCCAAGAACACCACACCTACTGTGAAGCATGGGGGTGGAAACATCATGCTTTGGGGCTGTTTTTCTGCTAAGAGGACAGGACGATTGATCCGTGGTGAGGAAAGAATTAATGGGGCCATGTATCGTGAGATTTTGAGCCAAAACCTCCTTCAATCAGTGAGAGCTTTGAATGAATGACCAAATACTTATTTTCCACCATAATTTACAAATACATTCTTCAAAATTCCTACAATGTGAATTCCTGGATTTTTTTTTTCACATTCTGTCTCTCATAGTTGAAGTGTACCTATGATGAAAATGACAGACCTCTGTCATCATTTTAAGTGGGAGAACTTGCACAATCGCTGGCTGACTAAATACTTTTTTGCCCCACTGTATATGTCCTTGGTTCTGTGGTAGGTTCCTGCGGATGTTATCTCCTTCTGTTGTTGATTTTTTTTTTTTCATACGGTGTTGATCTGGAAATTGTTGCTTCGGCATTTTGTGGTTGTGGCACCTAACGGAGATGTTGACATGCAGTTCCAAGCACTCTTCATTCTCTAGCGGGGGACTTTTCAAATGATACAACATTAGCAGTGATGCTACTTTTTGTAGCAACGCTTTTGCCGCATAATTGTTCAACATATTCCCGCTTGAAGCCAAAAAAGAAAGAAAGTGGAAGAGTTTTTGCAAAGGAATTTGCGGACGAAAATCATTGAAACAAAACTTTTGAATGTCTTAATGTTTATTCATAGGCTCTGTGGATTGATGGAACACATTTTAAATCTGGAAGAAAAGACCAATCACGCCCCAACTGATATCCAGAGGAACGTTGCTATTGTTCTGGACTATCTTGCCTGTTGTGCGGAAAGTTAATCAGTTGGCTTGCACAAATAGAGGTCTGTGTTCGCCTTTGATATAACTGCTTTATTATGGTAAATGGTAAATGGGTTGTACTTGTATAGCGCTTTTCTACCCCTTTTTAAGGAGCCCAAGCGCTTTGACAGTATTTCCACATTCGCCCATTCACACACACATTCACACACTGACGGCGGGAGCTGCCATGCAAGGCGCTCACCAGGACCCATCAGGAGCAAGGGTGAAGTGTCTTGCCCAAGGACACAACGGACGTGAGTACGATGGTAGAAGGTGGGGATTGAACCAGCAACCCTCAGATTGCTGGCACACCCACTCTACCAACTTCGTCACGCCGTCTCCTTTCATCTCATTTGTATTTTGTTAGGGAGTCTGAAATAAGCTGGCATTTTACATTTTCTTTAGTTACCGTCTTAAACAGATCTCAGTTTATTTTTTTTCTATCATCAATGCACTTTAAAATGTTCTGTTCTTGGATCAGTTTGCAGCCGAGTGTGAAGCGACCGGATTGAGAATCAGCCCCTCCAAGTCCGAGTCCATGGTTCTCGCCCGGAAAAGGGTGGAATGCTATCTCCGGGTTGGGGAGGAGACCCTGCCCCAAGTGGAGGAGTTCAAGTACCTAGGAGTCTTGTTCATGAGTGGGGGAAGAGTGGATCGTGAGATCGACAGGCGGATCGGTGCGGCGTCTTCAGTAATGCGGACGTTGTACCGATCCGTTGTGGTGAAGGAGCTGAGCCGGAAGGCAAAGCTCTCAATTTACCGGTCGATCTACGTTCCCATCCTCACCTATGGTCATGAGCTTTGGGTCATGACCGAAAGGATAAGATCACGGGTACAAGCGGCCGAAATGAGTTTCCTCCTCTCCCTTAGAGATAGGGTGAGAAGCTCTGCCATCCGGGAGGAACTCAAAGTAAAGCCGCTGCTCCTCCACATCGAGAGGAGCCAGATGAGGTGGCTCGGGCATCTGGTCAGGATGCCACCCGAACGCCTCCCTAGGGAGGTGTTTAGGGCACGTCCAACCGGTAGGAGGCCACGGGGAAGACCCAGGACACGTTGGGAAGACTATGTCTCTCGGCTGGCCTGGGAACGCCTCGGGATCCCCCGGGAAGAGCTAGACGAAGTGGCTGGGGAGAGGGAAGTCTGGGTTTCCCTGCTTAGGCTGTTGCCCCCGCGACCCGACCTCGGATAAGCGGAAGAAGATGGATGGATGTTCTTGTAAAATGTGGTTTTCATTAAAATTGTTGCTTTTTTATTTGAATTGTATGTGCTTCCGGGTTACATCCCACGTGTTGAGACTGGCGCATGCACCATACGAAGGGTCCTCTCTGGCCGCACACACCCCCTGGAGAGATCTGTTTTCCAATAGCGTGTGTTGGTCTGACTTTTCAAAAAGCGAATATGATTGGATTAAGGGGTTTCAATGGGTTGTAAGAGGCTCATTTAGAGCAGAACTATTTTAGAAATTGGACTAATTTAGTGCATGGACACGCACTGTGTGTGAGAGAGGAGGAGCTGCCATGCACAGAGGGGGAATAGACAAATCTCTCAGAGCGAGTGATCAATAACAGTCCATTTGGTTAATTAATTCTACTTTTCTCAAATTTGTATGGCTTTGTTTTAGTGCAAAATGCGATAAAAGGGTCGGAATCCCTTTTCTCACATGTGCGGCAGGGCTTTTTTTCGAAGTCGCACGGCCTGTTTTTATGCTTTTTATATTCGCGAGTAAATTTGTCGCACCGTACAGCACTGATTCTATACAACGTATTTTATTTGTGTTAATAAAAGGCAGTACACAATAATCAACATGTCCAAAAAGCAGTAGGAAAATTCAAACCATACCCAATATGAGATAATAAGTGTCAGATATGGTTTCAGACACTGTTCTTAAGCAGTTTTTCCCTTGTACTCTTTATATACCATATGCTTATGAAGTTTCTAAAATGGGAACACATTTGTAGAATGTCTTTGCTTCATCAATTATATATCATTCAATGTTTACTTATATAGCCCTAAATCACTAGTGTCTCAAAGGGCTGCACAAACCACTACCACATCCTCGGTAGGCCCACATAAGGGCAAGGAAAACTCACACCCAGTGGGACGTCGGTGACAATGATGACTATGAGAACCTTGGAGAGGAGGAAAGCAATGGATGTCGAGCGGGTCTAACATGATACTGTGAAAGTTCAATCCATAATGGATCCAACACAGTCGCAAGAGTCCAGTCCAAAGCGGATCCAACACAGCAGCGAGAGTCCCGTTCACAGCGGAGTCAGCAGGAAACCATCCCAAGCGGAGGCGGATCAGCAGCACAGAGATGTCCCCAGCCGATACACAGGCGAGCAGTACATGGCCACCGGATCGGACCGGACCCCCTCCACAAGGGAGAGTGGGACATAGGAGAAAAAGAAAAGAAACGGCAGATCAACTGGTCTAAAAAGGGAGTCTATTCAAAGGCTAGAGTATACAAATGAGTTTTAAGGTGAGACTTAAATGCTTCTACTGAGGTGGCATCTCGAACTTTTACCGGGAGGGCATTCCAGAGTACTGGAGCCCGAAATGAAAAAGCTATACAGCCCGCAGACTTTTTTTGGGCTTTGGGACTCACTAATAAGCCGGAGTCCTTTGAACGCAGATTTCTTGCCGGGACATATGGTACAATACAATCGGCAAGATAGGATGGAGCTATACCGTGTAGTATTTCATACGTAATTAGTAAAACCTTAAAGTCACATCTTAAGTGCACAGGAAGCCAGTGCAGGTGAGCCAGTACAGACGTAATGTGATCAAACTTTCTTGTTCTTGTCAAAAGTCTAGCAGCCGCATTTTGTACCAACTGTAATCTTTTAATGCTAGACATGGGGAGACCCGAAAATAGTACGTTACCGTAATCGAGACGAGACGTAACAAACACATGGATAATGATCTCAGCGTCTTTAGTGGACAGAATGGAGCGAATTCTAGCGATATTACGGAGATGAAAGAAGGCCGTTTTAGTAACGCTTTTAATGTGTGACTCAAAGGAGAGAGTTGGGTCAAAGATAACACCCAGATTCTTTACCGTGTCGCCTTGTTTAATTGTTTGGTTGTCAAATGTTAGAGTTGTATCATTAAATAGAGGTCGGTGTCTAGCAGGACCGATAATCAGCATATAGTGTAATTCCATCATGGATGCACTAAATGCCTTCATTGCTTTGCATGCATACACATGTTTAGTAATATAAAAAACAATAAAATTCAGTTTTTCAGTTGGAATTTTCCTAAAATTAAGTTTTTTATCCTCTAGACTTATTTCATCACCGAGGACTGTGCTTTTAGTGTCATTATGAAAATATTTGTTAATTAAATGCAAACATCATTTTATTCATTTATTGGTGCAATACATCTTTGGACAATTTTGACTGTATTTTTTAGTCAAAGCCTATGCTTGTGTAAAGTATTTTTTTGAAGCCTGGATGTTGGGCACAGTTCATTACGGGTTACAAAGGCTCCTAATTTGGTTGCTGACCTAAGCAGTAAAATTGTGTCATTTCCCATTCTATTTTTTTGTTCAAACTATGAGGGGCAAGCAGTGGAAAATGGATACATAGACGAATGTGGTTACTTTCTGTTTGAAATGTTTATCTACACGCCTGCAAAAATGTAATATGAACATTTTCTTCAGGTTTTGGATACTTTACATTAGTTTTAGGTGATACAACACATTTTGGTATCAATCCAATACCAAGTAGTTACAGAGTCACACTTAGGTCATATTTAAAGTCCTCCTTTGTCCAAAACAAAATGGAAAGGAGAAGGTTCTGTTGATCATATGGGTTGATGATGTTCTTACTGCAGCTAGTGATGGTATAACACTCAAAAATGTGAAGGTAATGTTAGCGACTATGTTCAAAATTAAAGATCTTGCGAAACTTTGACATTTTATAAGCCTTGATTTTGCACAGAAGCAAAATGAGATTGAAATCAACCAGAAGAAATACAATGCAAAAATGTTGTAGCAATTTGACATGACTCACTGTAAACAAGTCTTTCTCAAATAGTGGGGCGGGCCGTCCTGGGACGGTGCGCTGACCTTGGGGCACATGCTTTTTTTGCCGTACCAGAATATGATGAAGCAAATGTAGCACTTGGCTTCACTGAAACCACTGTGGGAGACGAGGAAAGACCGGTGTGCTGTTTCCTTTAATGTTAATATGTTTACAATGTAATGCAGAGATATAGTATAGCAATTTTATAGACAAATTATACTATTTATAGCAGGGGTGGCCACACTTTTTCTGCAGGCGAGCTACTTTTCAATTGACCAACTCGAGGGAATCTACCTCATTTATATATATCTTTTATATTTATTTATTTATGAAAGAGACATTTTTGTAAACAAGTTAAATGTGTTTAATGATAATACAAGCATGTGTAACACATATAGATGTCTTTCTTTCACAAAGACAAGAATATAAGTTGGTGTATTACCTGATTCTGATGACTTGCATTGATTGGAATCAGACAGTAATGATGATAACGCCCACATTTTCAAATGGAGGAGAAAAAAAGTTGTCCTTTCTGTACAATACCACATGAAAGTGGTTGGTTTTTGGCATCTAATTCATCCAGCTTCCATACACTTTACAAGAAAAACATTGGCGGCAAATTACGTAGCTTGCTTGATTGACATTCACGGCACCCGAGGGTCTTGTGAGATGACGCTGGCTGCTGCCAGTTCATTATTATGAAAAAATGACAGAGAGGAAGGCAAGAAACACTTTTTATTTCAACAGACTTTCGCGCCGTCCCTTCCGTCAAAACTCTAAAGGCCGACTGCACATTTCCTATCTTCACAATAAAAGCCCTGCTTCATGCTGCCTGCGCTAACAAAATAAGAGTCTCGGAAAGCTGGCGAGCACAAGTGATGTGCACGCCAGCTTTCTGAGGGATCGCTTGTGCACGCCAGTTTTCCGAGACTCTGTATTTAGTTAGCGCAGGCAGCATGAAGCAGGGCTTTTATTGTGAAGATAGGAAATGTGCAGTCGGCCTTTAGAGTTTTGACGGAAGGTACGGCGCGAGAGTCTGTTGAAATAAAAAGTGTTTCTCGCCTTCCTCTCGGTCATATTTTCATAATAATGATCTTGCAGCAGCCAGCGTCATCTCACAAGACCCTCCGGTACCGTGAATGTCATTTAAGTGACGTCTTGGTGAAGATTGATGGTCACTAATTTTTAGGTCTATTTTTTTTAAAAGCCTGGCTGGAGATCGACTGACACACCCCCCGCGGTCGACTGGTAGCTCGCGATCGACGTAATGGGCACCCCTGCTGTATAGTCACAGTGGAAAGTGGAAGGGCGCACAATATTTTCTTTTTTCTTGGGAGGCGTAACAGAAAATATTTGAGAAGCACTGCTGTAAACGAAGAGCAACTCTTTGAAAACAAAGGGAAATTCAACAATGAGGATAAACCAGTTGAGTTAAAGAGTTATCGAGAATTAGTTGGTTGTTTAATCTACGTAATGATATGTACCGTTTTTTTCGGATTATAAATCGCTCCGGAGTATACAACACACCGGCCGAAAATGCATAATAAAGAAGGAAAAAAACATATAACTGTCGCACTGGAGTATAAGTCGCATTTTTGAAGTTAAGTGAATTATATTTATATAGCGCTCTTCTCAAGTGACTCAAAGCGCTTTTACATAGTGACACCCAATATCTATCCATCCATCCATCCATCATCTTCCGCTTATCCGAGGTCGGGTCGCGGGGGCAGCAGCCTAAGCAGGGAAGCCCAGACTTCCCTATCTCCAGCCACTTCGTCTAGCTCTTCCCGGGGGATCCCGAGGCGTTCTCAGGCCAGCCGGAAGACATAGTCTTCCCCGTGGCCTCCTACCAGCTGGACGTGCCCTAAACACCTCCCTAGGGAGGCGTTCGGGTGGCATCCTGACCAGATGCCCGAACCACCTCATCTGGCTCCTCTCGATGTGAAGGAGCAGCGGCTTTACTTTGAGTTCCTCCCGGATGGCAGAGCTTCTCACCCTATCTCTAAGGGAGAGACCCGCCACACGGCGGAGGAAACTCATTTCGGCCGCTTGTACCCGTGATCTTATCCTTTCGGTCATGACCCAAAGCTCATGACCATAGGTGAGGATGGGAACGTAGATCGACCGGTAAATTGAGAGTTTTGCCTTCCGGCTCAGCTCCTTCTTCACCACAACGGATCGATACAACGTCCGCATTACTGAAGACGCCGCACCGATCCGCCTGTCGATCTCACCATCCACTCTTCCCCCACTCGTCAACAAGACTCCTAGGTACTTGAACTCCTCCACTTGGGGCAGGGTGTCCTTCCCAACCCGGAGATGGCACTCCACTCTTTTCCGGGTGAGAACCATGGACTCGGACTTGGAGGTGCTGATTCTCATTCCGGTCGCTTCACACTCGGCTGCAAACCGATCCAGTGAGAGCTGAAGATCCCGGTCAGATGAAGCCATCAGGACTACATCATCTGCTAAAAGGAGAGACCTAATCCTGCGGTCACCAAACCGGATCCCCTCAACGCCTTGGCTGCGCCTAGAAATTCTGTCCATAAAAGTTATGAACAGAATGGGTGACAAAGGACAGCCTTGGCGGAGTCCAACCCTCACTGGAAATGTGTCCGACTTACTGCCACCAATGCGGACCAAGCTCTGGCACTGATCATACAGGGAGCGGACCGCCACAATAAGATAGTCCGATACCCCATACTCTCTGAGCACTCCCCACAGGACTTCCCGAGGGACACGGTCGAATGCCTTCTCCAAGTCCACAAAGCACATGTAGACTGGTTGGGCAAACTCCCATGCACCCTCAAGAACCCTGCCGAGAGTATAGAGCTGGTCCACAGTTCCACCACCAGGACGAAAACCACACTGTTCCTCCTGAATCCGAGGTTCGACTATCCGGCGAAGCCTCCTCTCCAGTACACCTGAATAAACCTTACCGGTACCCAATATCTAAGTTACATTTAAACCAGTGTGGGTGGCACTGGGAGCAGGTGGGTAAAGTGTCTTGCCCAAGGACACAACGGCAGTAACTAGGATGGCACAAGCGGGAATCGAACCTGCAACACTCAAGTTGCTGGCACGGCCACTCTACCAACCGAGCTATGTGCAGTACATGATTTCCTTTTCGGTCCCGTTTTTGTTCAGCCCTTCTCAGTTTTTATAAGTAACCGCCAACGATGAGATGATCCACTATAATAGATACGGCAGTAGCATATAGCAGTTAGCATTTCATGACCCACAATGCACTTCTGCCATGACCCTCCCCCGCCGAATTCTTATTGGTTGACGTGTATGTGACGATTGCTGACATTTTCTTTGTCTCTTCGACGAATGAGATAAATAATATTATTTGATATTTTACGGTAATGTGTTAATAATTTCTCACATTAGTCGAGTTTGAAATAGAGTATATGTCGCACTATGAAAAAAAACTGCTATTGTAAAGAACAGAATGTCATGGCTGTCTTGAGTTTCCAATAACTTCTACAACTCTTATTTTTTTGTAATAGTGATTGGAGCTTACACTTGTTTGTCACAAAAACATTCATGAAGTTTGTTTTCTTTATGAATTTGTTATGGGTCTACTGAAAATGTGACCAAATCTGCTTGGTCAAAAGTATACATACAGCAATGTTAATACTTGGTTACAAGTCCCTTGGCAAGTTTCACTGCAATAAGGCGCTTTTGGTAGCCATCCACAAGCTTCTGCTTGAATTTTTGACCACTCCTCTTGACACAAATGGTGCAGCTCAGCTAAATTTGTTGGTTTTCTGACATGGACTTGTTTTTTCAGCATTGTCCACACCTTTAAAGTCAGGACTTTGGGAAGGCCATTCTAAAACCTTAATTCTAGCCTGATCTAGCCATTCCTTTCCCTCTTTTGACGTGTGTTTAAGGTAATTGTCAGATTGGAACACCCAACTGCGCCCAAGACCCAACCTCTGGGCTGATGATTTTCGGTTGTACTGAAATCCTTCTTTTTTATTGTCCTATTTACTCTCTGTAAAGCACCAGTTCCATTGGCAGCATAACAGGCCCAGAGCATAATACTACCACCACCATGCTTGACGGTAGGAATGGTGTTCCTATGCTTAAGGCCTCACCTTTTCTCCTCCAAACATATTGCTGAGTATTGTGGCCAAACAGGTATTTTTTTTGTTACATCTGACCACAGAACTTTCCTCCAGAAGGTTTTATCTTTATCCATGTGATCAGCAGCAAACTTTAGACCAGCCTAAGGGCTTCCTTTTTGCATGGTTGCCTCTCAGTCTATGGGAATGCAAAACACGCTTAACTGCGGACACTGACACCTTTGTTCCAGCGGTTTCCAGTTAATTGCAGAACTGCTTTTTGGTGGTTCTCGCTTGACTTGATCATCCTGACCAATCCTGACCAGTATCATCCCTGCAGGACGAGGAATAGCTAAACATGCTTCATTACACACCGTAGCTTACCAGCGTCAAAATGTCAAACAAACGCCATTGGTGGATCTTCACCTGACATCCACTGTAATGATATTAAATACTTGGTATCCAATTGATACCCAAATGTGTGGTATCGTCCAAAACAGATGTAAAGCATCCCAACAACAGAATAATAAATTATTATTACATTTGAACAGAAATGTAGATAAAACATGTTCAAAGAAAAAGTAAGCAGATATTAACAGTAAATGAACAAGTACTGTAGATTAATAATTCATTTTCTACCACTTGTCCTTAATAATTTTGACAAAATAATAGAATGGAAAATGACACGATATGTTACTGCATAAGTCTGGAGACTAAATTAGGAGCCTTTGTTGTCTTGTATGTTCACTATTTTATTTAAGGACAAATAATAAGAATACATTGAAACGTATGTTTAATGAACCGTAAGATATTTTGTTAAAATAAAGCCAATAATGCAATTTTGAGTAGTCCCCTTTATTTAGAAAAGTATCAAAGTAACAAAATATTTTGGTACCGGTTCCAAAATGTTGGTATCAGAACAACACTAAAAGGTAGCGTATAGTTAGGGTCCAAGGACCCTATTGAAACTGCTGTGTTTTATTATTATTCCGCACCTACGCGCTGTAATTTGACCCCCTTAACATGCTTCAAAACTCACCAAATTTGACACACACGTCGGTATAGCAAACCTTCCCAACATATTAAGCAACCAATCCCCCAAAATGAAAATTGCGCTCTAGCGCCCCCTGGCAAAAAATTACAGACAAAACTGCACGTAACTTCTGTTAGGAATGTCATATCGACATGAAACAAAAACTCCTACGTAGTTCTGACTTAGACCCAATTTTCATACACTCACTTCTTTCAGCAAAAATCTACAGGAAGTTGGCAAAAACCCCTTCAAAATAAAATTTTCGCAAAAAATGCAATTTTTGCCTCTTTGCGCTGTAATTTGACCCCTTTAAAATGCTTCAAAAGTCACCAAACTTGGCGCACACATAAGGACTGGCGAATATTGCGATCTAATGAAAAAACCAAACCCCAAAACTCAAAATTGCGCTCTAGCGCTATTTTTGAATGAAACACTGAAAAAACTGCTCCTAGGAAGAAAACGCAGACAAAATTGCTTGTAACTTCCGGTAAGAATGTCGGAGAGACATGAAACAAAAACATCTATGTAGGTCTCGCTTAGACCTACATTTCATAGATTGACAACCCCCAACAAAAATCAACAGGAAGTTTGCAATCCCCCCTTCAAAACCAAAGTTTTGTAAAAACCGGTCACCTTTCTTCAAACATTATCTCCTCTGAGTGCGTTTGTTGTTTTGGCTTCAAACTCGCACAGGAGAGAGATTGAACCCTTCTGATCAAAAGTATAGAACAGAGTTTTGATAAGTCTCAGGTTTTGATTTTACGCGCCTTCAAAGAACCCCTGTGATAGTCTCCTAAAAAATGTCATTTTTGCCTCTTTGAGCTGTTATTTGACCCCCTTAAAATGCTTCTAAACTCACCAAACTTGACACACACATCAGGTCTGGCAAAAATTGCGATCTGATGAAAAAAACCTAACCTCAAAACTCAAAATTGCGCTCTACCGCCCCCCTAGGAATACAACACGGACAAACTGCTCCTAGGAAGAAAACACAGACAAAACTGCTTGTAACTTCCGGTAGGAATGTCAGAGAGACATGAAACAAAAAACACTATGTAGGTCTCACTTAGACCTACATTTTAATAATAACATACTTTAGCAAAAATCAACAGGAAGTTTGATATTTTCACTTCAATACAACAACTGCATTACTTTCACAATGCATTAGATTCTCAAAATAGTGGCTCCAAGGCGTCTTCTAACGCTTATCCGGCCGTGGGTCTCAGGGGCAGCAGCCAAAGGCGGGCCCGACCAACGCTGCTTGCAGCTTTAAGTCAAACTTGTATCCGTCAGCAAACTCCATATGGAAGCGCTAAAAACTAAAACATGGCTAGTGGGGATAAGACGCAGTCAAAATCAAGGCACATAAATAAGACAGGAGACGGTCAGAATGCAGCTTGAAGACGGTCTGTAAAACATAATCTTTGCAAAATTTTGACCAAAGAACTAACAAAAAGAATCACAACATGACCCCTTTAAAATATCATGTTTTTCTGATCTGCTTGTCCTGTTTGCAGTTTGAAGCAGAATACCGTCGCTTCGCTTTCAAGAGGAACTGCCCAGGTGGCTTCCTGGAGTTTTATAGCCTCCTGCAAACAATACATCGCATCCATGATGTCGACATTTTATTGGGATACGCCGATGACTCTGGGGACCTCCTTCCAATCAACAATGAGGACAACTTTAACAAAGCTGTCATGTCAGCAAATCCCTTGCTTCGCATTATCATTACCAAGAAAGGTAAGACTGAGGCGTTATTAAATTGCTTGGTAATTTGGGAGTTTCAATTTCACTTGGGGCTGTGTCATATTGTTCAAAATAGGTTTGCGTGATATTGATATCAATTTGGCCTATAATAGAGCTTTTAATACCATTGTTATATTGTGATGATGCATGTTGATGACACATTCAAGCTGTATCGTGCAAATCTGACTAGCGAACAAAGGCATGCTCAACACACTGTAGCATTCTGAAAGAGACTTCCAAGTCAGCAATCCTTGCCTCCACGGTGGCAAATAAACTGTGTTTCATATTAATATCATCCCTTGAGGACAAGCACTAGCTAAACATGCTACTCTACACACTATAAGAGGATATGCTAACCACTAATCGGTTAGGTGGGCGGATTGATACAAGTATCGACAGTAACAATCCATCCATCCATCCATTTTCTACCGCTTATTCCCTTTTGGGGTCGCGGGGGGCGCTGGCGCCTATCTCAGCTACAATCGGGCGGATGGCAGGGTACACCCTGGACAAGTCGCCACCTCATCGCAGGGCCAATACTAAGTATAATATCACTCATTGGTCGATACTATAGAGATTAGATGGATTTTTTTTAATATCAGGAAGTAATTAAAATATTGAATTAGCATTTTAGGTGAGTGTGCCTTTTGTAACCATAGGAATTGTTATGTGTTTATGTTGAGTGACAGACCATAGGCCTGTTGAGTGTTGACAGCTATCGATGTCTGTGTAGTGTGCACTATACAAATAAAAAGACTAGGGATGTCCCGATACAGGTTTTTGCACTTCTGATCCCATACCGATATTATTTTTTCACTTCCGATCCGATACCGATACTGGCCTATCCGAGCATGTATTAAAGTTTAAAGTTATTTAGCCTACTTAGTTGTCAGATTCATGATGAAAAGGGTTTTAGTACTCTTGATAACAACTAGCCAGCTGAATTAGGTGAGTTTGAATAATACACAATGGTCGGTATTCAAGGATAAACACAAAATAGAAAAAAAATATACATGACAAACAGAAATAGCATCATTAAACAGTAAAAAAGTGAACAGTATACAGTGCAAATAATGCTGTAAACATAAAAAAAAAAAGCAAAACACACAAACAACCTGAGTGGGATAACATGCTCAGCATCAATACTTGCTCTTGAACAAGTGTAAACTTAAAAAAAAAAAAAAAAAACTATCTACACACACCTTTCAATTGTTTGCCCCAGTCAGGGGGGGGCAAACAATTGAAGTCCAAGCATAATGGGGAGATTCTTTCTAATAAAGACGAGCACTTCATGATGCTCAGGTGTCAGCCTGCTCCTTTGTTCATCTATGATGAGTGCTAAAAAGCCTCTCACTCTCAAGAGTCATTAAAAGGTTTTACAACTTTGACACCACGCTTGACTTTATTGTGGCATGTTGGCACTCCACCTCTTCATCTTTTTCGTTTCGTAGGATAAAGTAATCCCACACAGCTGACATTTTCACCATAACTTTTAATTCACACGGCCGTCTGAACGGTTAGAACGCAGACCTGTGGATGTTTTGAAGGTGTTCTGGAAAATGCGGAAGGAAATTTAGGGAGCAGCAGAAGAGTGGAATGTATTATTTAAATCGGTGTGTTGGAAAACACGGACTGGAGTTTTTTTAAAAACTGGATCTAGATCGGCATTTTCCCATGCCTTGCCAATACGCATTTTTTGGCAAATATCGGCGGCCGATCCGATCCAAATTTCGGATCGGGACAACCCTAGCTAATATACAAACCTGGATTCCATATGAGTTGGGAAATTGTGTTAGATGTAAATATTAACAGAATACAATGATTTGCAAATCATTTTCAACCCATATTCAGTTGAATATGCTACAAAGACAACATATTTGATGTTCAAACTGATAAACTTTTCTTTTTTTTTTTGCAAATAATCATTAACTTTAGAATTTGATGCCAGCAAAATGTGACAAAAAGTTGGGAAAGGTGGCAATAAATACTGATAAAGTTGAGAATGCTCATCTAAAACTTACTTGGAAAATCCCACGGATGTGCAGGCTAATTGGGAACGGGTGGGTGCCATGAATGGGTATAAAAACCGCTTCCAAAAAATGCTCAGTCTTTCACAAGAAAGGATGGGGCGAGGTACACCCCTTTGTTCACAACTGCGTGAGCAAATAATCAAACAGTTTAAGAACGTTTCTCAAAGTGCAATTGCAAAAAATTTCGGGATTTCAACATCTACGGTCCATAGGCATGGGTAACTTACACATCTGTGAAGGCACCATTAATGCTGAAAGGTACATACAGGTTTTGGAGCAACATATGCTGCCATCTAAGCGCCGTCTTTTTCATGGACGCCCCTGCTTATTTCAGCAAGACAATGCCAAGCCACATTCAGCACATGTTACAACAGCGTGGCTTTGTAAAAAAAAAAGAGTGCGGGTACTTTCATGTCCCGCCTGCAGTCCAGACCCGTCTCCCATCGAAAATGTGTGGCGCGTTATTAAGCGTAAAATACAACATGGGAGACTGTTGAACGACTGAAGCTCTACATAAAACAATAATGGGAAAGAATTCCACTTTCAAAGCTTTAACAATTAGTTTCCTCGGTTCCCAAACGTTTATTGATTGTTGTTAAAAGAAAAGGTGATGTAACACAGTTGTAAACATGCCCTTTCCCAACTACTTTGGCACATGTTGCAGCCATGAAATTCTAAGTTAATTATTTAAAATTTGAAAAAAAAAATAAAGTTTATGAGTTTGAACATCAAATATCTTGTCTTAGTAGCGCATTCAATAAATATGGGTTGTAAAGGATTTGCAAATCATTGTATTCTGTTTATATTTACATCTAACACAATTTCCCAACTCATATGGAAACAGGGTTTGTATATATACTTAATCATGTGTTGCCTTCATTATAGCACTAATTAAGCTTTTAATGTTTTGCGACTCCAGACAGATTTGATTTAGGTCCAATATGACCCCAAAAGGGAATAAGCGGTAGAAAATGGATGGATGGATGGCTCTTCCAACATTTTGGGTTGCCGACCCCTGCACTTGATTATGTATAAGATAATGCATTCAATCAATCAATCAATGTTTACTTATATAGCCCTAAATCACTAGTGTCTCAAAGGGCTGCACAAACCACCACGACATCCTCGGTAGGCCCACATAAGGGCAAGGAAAACTCACACCCAGTGGGACATCGGTGACAATAATGATCCAGTGGGACGTCTGTGACAATAATGATTATGAGAACCTTAGAGAGGAGGAAAGCAATGGATGTCGAGCGGGTCTAACATGATACCGTGAAAGTTCAATCCACAATGGATCCAACACAGTCGCGAGAGTCCAGTACAAAGCGGTTCCAACTCAGCAGCGAGAGTCCCGTTCACAGCGGAGCCAGCAGGAAACCATCCCAAGCGGAGGCGGATCAGCAGCGCAGAGATGTCGAGGCGGATCAGCAGCGCAGAGATGTCCCCAGCCGATACACAGGCAAGCAGTACATGGCCACCGGATCGGACCGGACCCCCTCCACAGGGGAGAGTGGGACATAGAAGAAAAAGAAAAGAAACAGCAGATCAACTGGTCTAAAAAGGGAGTCTATTTAAAGGCTACAGTATACAAATGAGTTTTAAGGTGAGACTTAAATGCTTCTACTGAGGTGGCATCTCGAACTGTTACCGGGAGGGCATTCCAGAGTACTGGAGCCCGAACGGAAAACGCTCTATAGCCCGCAGACTTTTTTTGGGCTTTGGGAATCACTAACAAGCCGGAATCCTTTGAACGCAGATTTCTTGCCGGGACATATGGTACAATACAATCGGCAAGATAGGATGGAGCTAGACCGTGTAGTATTTTATACGTAAGTAGTAAAACCTTAAAGTCACATCTTAAGTGCACAGGAAGCCAGTGCAGGTGAGCCAGTACAGGCGTAATGTGATCAAACTTTCTTGTTCTTGTCAAAAGTCTAGCAGCCGCATTTTGTACCAACTGTAATCTTTTAATGCTAGACATGGGGAGACCCGAAAATAATACGTTACAGTAGTCGAGGCGAGACGTAACAAACGCATGGATAATGATCTCAGCGTCCTTAGTGGACAGAATGGAGCGAATTTTAGCGATATTACGGAGATGAAAGAAGGCCGTTTTAGTAACGCTTTTAATGTGTGCCTCAAAGGAGAGAGTTGGGTCGAAGATAATACCCAGATTCTTTACCGTGTCGCCTTGTTTAATTGTTTGGTTGTCAAATGTTAGAGTTGTATTATTAAATAGAGTTCGGTGTCTAGCAGGACCGATAATCAGCATTTCCGTTTTTTTGGCATTGAGTTGCAAAAAGTTAGCGGACATCCATTGTTTAATTTCATTAAGACACGCCTCCAGCTGACTACAATCCGGCGTGTTGGTCAGCTTTAGGGGCATGTAGAGTTGGGTGTCATCAGCATAACAGTGAAAGCTAACACCGTATTTGCGTATGATGTCACCTAGCGGCAGCATGTAGATGCTGAAGAGTGCAGGGCCAAGGACCGAACCCTGGGGAACTCCACACGTTACCTTAACGTAGTCCGAGGTCACATTGTTATGGGAGACACACTGCATCCTATCAGTAAGATAAGAGTTAAACCAAGACAGGGCTAAGTCTGACATACCAATTCGTGTTTTGATACGTTCTAATAAAATATTATGATCGACGGTATCGAAAGCAGCGCTAAGATCGAGGAGCAGCAACATAGATGACGCATCAGAATCCATCGTTAGCAATAGATCATTAGTCATTTTTGCGAGGGCTGTCTCCGTGGAGTGATTTGCCCTGAAACCGGATTGAAAGGTTTCACATAGATTGTTAGACGCTAAGTGTTCATTTAACTGCTCCGCAACAATTTTTTCGAGGATTTTTGAAATAAAGGGAAGGTGAGACACCGGTCGGTAGTTTACCATGAGGTCAGGATCGAGGTTAGGTCTTTTAAGAAGAGGATGAATAACCGCTTTTTTGAATGCTAGGGGAACAGTGCCCGAGGAAAGTGATAAGTTTATAATATTTAGCACTGATGGACCTAATAATACAAAGAGCTCCTTGATCAGTTTCCCAGGAAGAGGGTCAAGTAAACATGTTGTTTGTTTTATTCCATTTACACGTTGTAACAATTCCTCTAATGTTATTTCCTCAAAACGAGAGAAACTATTTTGGAGGGCAGTATCCGCCGTATATACCATCGTATCAGTGTTAATAGAACCCCGTTGTAGCTGGGACGCATTGTCTTTAATCTCCTTTCTAATGACTTCAATTTTCTTACTAAAGAATTGCATAAAGTCATCAGCTGAGTGGGTGGAGCTACTGGAAGGAGTCCCTTGTTGGGTAAGCGATGCTACCGTACTAAACAAAAATTTAGGATCGTTTTTATTACGGTGGATGAGATTTGAGTAATAATTAGCTTTAGTGCATAATGCTGTTTGTTTCGCCCTTTGATTTTATATTGTTTGAAGATGATTCCCCAAGAGCAGCAACATTTGAAATACAGTACTTTTGAAATTTTACCAGACACACCAGGTATTTTTGCACAAAGTATCTGTATCGGCTCGGTATTGCCGATACTAGTTAGAATTTTACTCTGGATCGGATTGGAAGGTAAATCAGTCGTGTCGCACATCATTAACAATCACTTTATTAACATGAACAGCTGTCCTTGAAACAAACACACTCATGCCTTCTTCTAGTTTTACCCACGCTCATCAAATTACCAGCCATGACACATTTAAAGACTCTCAAACTGCCGAAAAATAGAATTCTTCAGCAGAAATGTATTAAAACAAACATTGACATTTTAAAAAAAAACATTCACATTTCCTCCATACGAGTGTTTAAAAAAGGTCCATCAATGCAAGTGTAGTTTAAAAAAATGTTTTGTCCACGTAAAAATCCATTCACTAACTGCATATATTGTCTAAGCTAGAAAAAGCAGCCACAGATGACCATAACATACAGATTGCAACCTATAACCAGGACAGCCAGCCCACTTTAACATATAAGACCTCTGTTCATTAATATATTGACATATTAAATGTATAAACGTATGTATATTATCTTTAAAATCAGTGCACTCTAACACAATGTCTAATTTCCCGCATGAGTACTTTAAACTTTTTTTGGGTATTTTGTCTATCGTTCACAGTCATTTTTTTTAATGCTTTCTAACTTTCTTAAGTCCGGTTACAGCAGAGCCAATGGGAGCTACTCTATTTAGCCCATAAAATCCAACAAATAACCATTCCAAAAGCACCAACAATACTCCATTTACATTTCGAGATTCAAATAGTAACCAAGTATTAGTGATATTGTTAGAAGCGCTAACGCAGACAAAACCATTTATAGCGGCACTGTATCACAAGCCTGTGTACAATTTATACATTAATGACTGGCGAGGTGTTTCCTTGCTCCCTGGAAGTTTATTGTTGATCATAAATTATGCCTTTAGCCTGGGCCGAAGAAGTTTAAGGCCTTATTACGACAAGTGGGTACATTTTGACAACCATTTCGGTGGCGAGAACGACACAAAGAGTCGCTTGGTCCCAGCCCCCAAACCCCATACCCACCCGTTTCTTCACAAAGATTCTGATCATTCTTTATCTAAATAGGATTATATGTGTTACGGTTGCGCCGCATCGCGGATGTGCGGGGAGTGTCGCCTCTCGATGCACGGTATCAAAGGCCACCTTAGTGGCTAACGAAGACCCGGGCGCGTCCTACAGGGAGGACGCGCGGGGTAGGGCCACAGCCGTGGCCGTCGTGGAGGTGGACACGCCCGTTGAGGGGTACGCCCGGGGTACGGCCACACTCGTGGCCGGAGTGGAGGAGGCTTGGCAGCAGCAGAGAAAGGTGCGGGGGTTCCAGCCAAAGCAGGCACCGGTGCGGGGGCTGCAGCCGAAGCAGGCACCGATGCTGGTGCTGATGCCGGCAGAGGAGCAGATGCAGAGGCCGGCAGAGGAGCAGGTGTAGAGGATCAGATGCAGAGGCCGGCAGAGGATCAGGTGCAGAGGCCGGCAGAGGATCAGGTGCAGAGGCCGGCAGAGGATCAGGTGCAGAGGCCGGCAGAGGATCAGATGCAGAGGCCGGCAGAGGATCAGGAGCTGAAGCCGGCAGAGGATCAGGAGCAGAAGCCGGCAGAGGAGCAGGAGCAGAAGCCGGCAGAGGAGCAGGAGCAGAATCCGGCAGAGGAGCAGGAGCAGAATCCGGCAGAGGAGCTGGAGCAGAATCCGGCAGATGAGCAGGAGCAGAATCCGGCAGATGAGCAGGAGCAGAAGCCGGCAGATGAGCAGGAGCAGAAGCCGGCAGATGAGCAGGAGCAGAAGCCGGCAGATGAGCAGGAGCAGAAGCCGGCAGATGAGCAGGAGCAGAAGCCGGCAGATGAGCAGGTGCAGAAGTCGGCAGAGGATCAGGAGCTGGTCTCCGCCGCGGAGCAGGTACTGGTGGAGCCGGAACTGGTGGAGCCGGAGCTGGTATCCGCCGCGGAGTAGGTACTGGTCTCCGCCGCGGAGCTGGAACGGGTATCAGCCGTGGAGCAGGCACAGGGACCCACCGAGGAGAACTAGGGGACTGGCTGAGAGAAGGACTAGGACTACGATTAGGGATAACACAAACACTAGGGCTTGGGCAAGGACTTGTGTGAGGACCAGGACTAACAATCAAACTAGTGCTCTTGCAAGATCTAGTGCAAGGACCAGGACTTACAATCTTACTGGTGCTTGGGCCAGGGCTTGGACAAGGACTAGGACTAACAGTAACACTGGGGCTCGGACAAGAACTTGGGCAAGGACTAGGGTTCGGACTAGGACCAAGAGGGGAATCAGAACTAATATTAAGATGACAAGAAACTAGACTCGGGACAGGACTCGGACTCGAAACAGGACTAGAACAAAAACTCGGACCAGGACTTGGACTACGACTCAATCTACAAGTCGGTCGACGAGTAGGACTGGAACACAGACTAGGAAGACGGCTAGGACTTGAACTCTGAAAGAGACTGGGACTAAAACAAGAACTAGGGCACGGACGGAACACCGGTGGAGGAGGTCTAGGTGGCCGAAGTGGCTTATCGGGTCGCAAGACAGGTGGTGGAGATCTAGTGGGATGTGCAGGCTTAACCGGGGGGACCTCTGGTGGAGGAGGTCTAATGGGCAGAAGTTTTATGTGCTGGAACAACGGTGGAAGGGGTTGAATTGAGGGTTGTGGCTTAGTGTTTCGCAGCTGTGCTACCGCCGTAGCACAGCTACTATCACTAGCCCTCCCCTCAAGACCCGGATTCCGGTTGCCAGAGACTGACCCCAAAGGTGGGCGGTGGGAGGTTTGGAGGAGGGCAGATTCCTCCCCTCTAAAATGTCCAAAATCCTCACTAACAGGAGAGGAAAACACAGACTTGGGCGGGGAACGAGACTTACGAGGCGGGGAAGTAGGTGTGAGGGGCAAAGGCGGACTAGAGCTGTAGTGGCGAAAAATGTCCTGATAATACTCGAATTAAAGTCATTCTTAGGTGGGTGACTGGCTTCAGGGGTGCAAAAATTGTCCTTATACATTTTCTTTAAAGAAAACAGGTCCTTAAGTGACAAATGAGAAAATTCTGACTCAAAAAACTCATTGTCGCTGCTATCAAAAGAAAAGGTAGGTGACGTCATAGGGAGGCGGGAACGAAGTGACGTCATGTTGAGTGACAGGGGAGGCGGGAGCTTGTGCGGGGCTAACAGCATGGTGACTGGGAACAGGAGAAGTGAACAAAGTACCAAGCCTTAGAGAAGAGTCCTGGGTTGGAGCGGTGGATATGCTGCTTGTCGGAGGACGGAGTTCTGGAGGATCCCACGCAAGGTGGCGCGTTTCTGGTCGCCAGTTTCTGTTACGGTTGCGCCGCATCGCGGATGTGCGGTGAGTGTCGCCTCTCGATGCACGGGATCAAAACAAGCAGGAATGAAGGTAGGAACAGATTTTAATATAAAAATACAAAAGGAAAACTTGTACCAACGGTAAAAATAAAAGTTTGCCAACGCACGGGAAACAGAACACAAAACGTGAGCAAAAAGCAGAGTTCAAAAAGTCCATAAAGCGCGAGCCGAGCGCGCGGAGGCTAAGCTATACTTAGCAGAGAATACAAACAGACAAAACTAACGTAACTGTTGCGTGGTGCAAACAAACTGGCGACGAGGAACTGAGGTAGCAGGCGGTCTTAAATACAACACAAGAAATCAAAACAGGTGTGCTTCGGGAGTGCGTGCAGGAGGCGTAATTAAGTAGCCATGGTGACGAATGTAAACAAGGAAGTGTTCAACTGAAGGGATCGGCACAGTCCAAACGTGATCAAAACATCCATCCATCCATCTTCTTCCGCTTATCCGAGGTCGGGTCGCGGGGGCAACAGCCTAAGCAGGGAAACCCAGACTTCCCTCTCCCCAGCCACTTCGTCTAGCTCTTCCCGGGGGATCCCGAGGCGTTCCCAGGCCAGCCGGGAGACATAGTCTTCCCAACGTGTCCTGGGTCTTCCCCGTGGCCTCCTACCGGTTGGACGTGCCCTAAACACCTCTATAGGGAGGCGTTCGGGTGGCATCCTGACCAGATGCCCGAACCACCTCATCTGGCTCCTCTCGATGTGAAGGAGCAGCGGCTTTACTTTGAGTTCCTCCCGGATGGCAGAGCTTCTCACCCTATCTCTAAGGGAGAGCCCCGCCACACGGCGGAGGAAACTCATTTCGGCCGCTTGTACCCGTGATCTTATTCTTTCGGTCATGACCCAAAGCTCATGACCATAGGTGAGGATGGGAACGTAGATCGACCGGTAAATTGAGAGCTTTGCCTTCCGGCTCAGCTCCTTCTTCACCACAACGGATCGGTACAACGTCCGCATTACGGAAGACGCCGCACCGATCCGCCTGTCGATCTCACCATCCACTCTTCCCTCACTCGTGAACAAGACTCATAGGTACTTGAACTCCTCCACTTGGGGCAGGGTCTCCTCCCCAACCCGGAGATGGCACTCCACCCTTTTCCGGGCGAGAACCATGGACTCGGACTTGGAGGTGTGATCAAAACATATCCAAAGCAAAACAATAAACGATCTGTGTAGCGGATCGTGACAATATGAACCTCCGAGCAGTCGGCATCCTAATTACAGCGGACGTTGCACAATAAGATATGTTTTATTATATTTGTTGGCTGTCATTAGGTCTGCAGTGAGTGTTAAACAGTGACGAAGGGGGAAAAAATCAAACGTGATGCCTTTTTTAAATTAAAGCGACGCGTATGCCTAAAATAACCAAAATACGTAAATATTAAATGTGACTTTAAATGTGCTCGTTATTACATTAACAGCTTCCTCCCACTTCCAAAGACATGCACCTGGGGATAGGTTGATTGGCAACACTAAATGGTCCCTAGTGTGTGAATGTGAGTGTGAATGTTGTCTGTCTATCTGTGTTGGCCCTGTGTTGACCCTACCGCCCGAATGCAGCTGAGATAGGGTTCAGCGACCCCGACAGAGACAAGTGGTAGAAAATGGATTGACTACATTACATATATACTTCCTGTATTAAAAAAACCTCAATATTTTTAAGGGCTTTGAGAATGAAATAGAGCGTTTTCCTTAAGCTTCATTGTAAGCGGACTTTTGATCGCATTTATTTAATAATTAGATGCGGGGCGGTATAGCTCGGTTGGTAGAGTGGCCGTGCCAGCAACTTGAGGGTTGCAGGTTCCATTCCCGCTTCCGCCATCCTAGTCACTGCCGTTGTGTCCTGGGGCAAGACACTTTACCCACCTGCTCCCAGTGCCACCCACACTGGTTTAAATGTAACTTAGATATTGGGTTTCACTATGTAAAGCGCTTTGAGTCATTAGAGAAAAGCGCTATATAAATATAATTCACTTCACTTCACAAAAAGAAAGTGCAGTTTTCCTTTTAAGTGTAACAATTGTGTTGTGATAAAGTCATTGTGTAAGAGCCTACAACACAAATACTTAGGAGCTGAATATTTACAATTTTACATCGACCTCCAAAAAGTCCTTTAAACTCAAGTTCATCTGTCTAGCTCCAGAGAAGACAATGCCAATCCCATTTCTGTAAATGTCCATACCTTTTATTTGGGGAACAGTGCCCGTCGCTGGCGAGATATGAGTGTGACAAGCAATCCTGACGCTTTCTCACAGCACACTAACAACTACTGTCTTTTTTCCCCTCTTCCTCTCTCTGATTTTTTTTCAAGAGGATGAACCTGCACCATTTCCAGACAACCGGCGTAAAAAAGGCTTAGGGCTGTCAGTACTCCGTACCAATGGCTCATTGTCGATCCACTCAAAGAACAAACTTGGTCGCATGATTAGCAGACCAAAGGACTTCCGTCAAATTTCATCAATCATTGACGTGGATATCTTACCTGAGACACATCGGCGCGTACGGCTCCACAAGCATGGCACCCATAAACCACTGGGTTTCTATATCCGAGACGGGGTCAGCGTGCGAGTGACGCCACATGGTGTCGAAAAGGTAAGATTCATCATTTTATATTAACATTGTACGTTCAATAACAATTTTGGGTGTCGTTTGCAAGTTTTACATAGGAGACGTTGCATACAGTAGCAATTCCAATTATTAGATGACTGTGGCGTATAGGCTAAGGCAGGGGTGCCCATTACGTCGATCGCGAGCTACCAGTCGACCGCGGGGGGTGTGTCAGTCGATCTCCAGCCAGGCTTTTAAAAAAAATAGTCCTAAAAATTAGTGATCATCAATCTTCACCAAGACGTCACTTGAAAAACATTCACGGTACCGGAGGGTCTTGTGAGATGACGCTGGCTGCTGCAAGATCATTATTATGAAAATATGACCGAGAGGAAGGCGAGAAACACTTTTTATTTCAACAGACTCTCGCGCCGTACCTTCCGTCAAAACTCTAAAGGCCGACTGCACATTTCCTATCTTCACAATAAAAGCCCTGCTTCATGCTGCCTGCGCTAACTAAATACAGAGTCTCGGAAAACTGGCGTGCACAAGCGATCCCTCAGAAAGCTGGCGTGCACATCACTTGTGCACGCCAGCTTTCTGAGACCCTTATTTTGTTAGCGTAGGCAGCATGAAGCAGGGCTTTTATTGTGAAGATAGGAAATGTGCAGTCGGCCTTTAGAGTTTTGACGGAAGGCACGGCGCGAAAGTCTGTTGAAATAAAAAGTGTTTCTCGCCTTCCTCTCTGTCATTTTTTCATAATAATGAACTGGCAGCAGCCAGCGTCATCTCACAAGACCCTCGGGTGCCGTGAATGTCAATCAAGCAAGCTACGGAATTTGCCGCCAATGTTTTTCTTGTAAAGTGTATGGAAGCTGGATGAATTAGATGCCAAAAACCAACCACTTTCTGTGGTATTGTACAGAAAGGACAACTTTTTTTCTCCTCCATTTGTAAATGTGGGCGTTATCATCATTACTGTCTGATTCCAATCAATGCAAGTCATCAGAATCAGGTAATACACCAACTTATATTCTTGTCTTTGTGAAAAAAAGACATCTATATGTGTTACACATGCTTGTATTATCATTAAACACATTTAACTTGTTTACAAAAATGTCTCTTTCATAAATAAATAAATATAAAAGATATATATAAATGAGGTAGATCCCCTCAAGTTGGTCAATTGAAAAGTAGCTCGCCTGCAGAAAAAGTGTGGGCACCCCTGGGCTAAGGTGTGTTGCCATATTCAGGAAGTAGTCCTTGCCATTAGTTAAGTTTGCCAGTCTTGCCTTTTGTTGAGTCCTACAAAGTATTGTAAATATTTTACGGAAAATGTGCTGAAAGCGACTTAAGTAATATTGGTGCTCATAATTTTGGGCGCTCATTAACGCAACATCGCTCGCCGCAACCGTCATTGGTGCATAATGAGGGAGTGTGATGTTTTGTGGCTAACAGCAAGCCTGCTGTTCACGTATTAAGTTCAGTAACAAGTTTAAAAAGAGTGTCAAACTCTGTGTGTCTGTTGGAATGCTGCATTAGTTAATTGCACAATGTTATTACCAAGCAGGTTGCTGTGACTGCATTCATTTACACCGGAATTAAACACCGATAGCTTCTTCTTTTTTCGGTTTGGGTACCATCTGTTTTGCTGGCACCAATGTCATTATGTGACAGGGATTTGGCGCCAATCTCTAATGACTAGGGATGTAACGGTATTGTAAATGTTGTTGTATTTGGATTACAAAATGTTAGCAATAATGCTGTGACATGTGACAGAGTCAAAGGAGAACTTGAAGTACTCTTATCAGTGTATATATATATTTTTTTGAAGCTACAAAGGGGGCTGGTTTCAAAAAAGTAAACTACCGGTACATCTCCAATGATCCCTTGCGCAGTGTTGGAGAGCTGCAAAGTCTTAATTAGAAGTATACATTTTGGTTTTACGGTGTATATACCTGTGTGTGTGTGTGTGTGTGTGTGTGTGTGTGTGTGTGTGTGTGTGTATATATATATATCCATCCATCCATCCATCATCTTCCGCTTATCCGAGGTCGGGTCGCGGGGGCAACAGCCTAAGCAGGGAAACCCAGACTTCCCTTTCCCCAGCCACTTCGTTTAGCTCTTCCCGGGGGATCCCGAGGCGTTCCCAGGCCAGCCGGGAGACATAGTCTTCCCAACGTGTCCTGGGTCTTCCCCGTGGCCTCCTACCGGTTGGACGTGCCCTAAACACCTCCCTAGGGAGGCGTTCGGGTGGCCCGAACCACCTCATCTGGCTCCTCTCGATGTGAAGGAGCAGCGGCTTTACGTTGAGTTCCTCCCGGATGGCAGAGCTTCTCACCCTATCTCTAAGGGAGAGACCCGCCACACGGTGGAGGAAACTCATTTCGGCCGCTTGTACCCGTGATCTTATCCTTTCAGTCATGACCCAAAGCTCATGACCATAGGTGAGGATGGGAACGTAGATTGACCGGTAAATTGAGAGCTTTGCCTTCCGGCTCAGCTCCTTCTTCACCACAACGGATCGGTACAACGTCCGCATTACTGAAGACGCCGCACCGATCCGCCTGTTGATCTCACGATCCACTCTTCCCCCACTCGTGAACAAGACTCCTAGGTACTTGAACTCCTCCACTTGGGGCAGGGTCTCCTCCCCAACCCGGAGATGGCATTCCACCCTTTTCCGGGCGAGAACCATGGACTCGGACTTGGAGGTGCTGATTCTCATTCCGGTCGCTTCACACTCGGCTGCGAACCGATCCAGTGAGAGCTGAAGATCCCGGTCAGATGAAGCCATCAGGACCACATCATCTGCAAAAAGCACAGACCTAATCCTGCGGTCACCAAACCGGAACCCCTCAACGCCTTGACTGTGCCTAGAAATTCTGTCCATAAAAGTTATGAACAGAATCGGTGACAAAGGACAGCCTTGGCGGAGTCCAACCCTCACTGGAAATGTGTTCGACTTAATGCCGGCAATGCGGACCAAGCTCTGGCACTGATCATACAGGGAGCGGACCGCCACAATAAGACAGTCCGATACCCCATACTCTCTGAGCACTCCCCACAGGACTTCCCGAGGGACACGGTCGAATGCCTTCTCCAAGTCCACAAAGCACATGTAGACTGGTTGGGCAAACTCCCATGCACCCTCAAGAACCCTGCCGAGAGTATAGAGCTGGTCCACAGTTCCACGACCAGGACGAAAACCACACTGTTCCTCCTGAATCCGAAGTTCGACTATCCGGCGTAGCCTCCTCTCCAGTACACCTGAATAAACCTTACCTTATTGTTACTGTTGTTATTATTACTTGTTGTGGTTATTGGTCACTAATTTATATCTGTTTTTTTAAACTAAATTTACAGTTCTGGTGGTACAATTAATACTCATGTTTTCAAATAAATGAATAAATGCGTTTAAATTTAAATACATTTTAAAATTGTTTTTTTGGTGGGTGTTACTGTCTTATTTTAATGTTTTTATGATGTTTTTACTCTGTTGCACTTTGAGACCTGTTATTCAAATATAATAGAAGTCAAATCTATTATTGTGTCACCAGACAACAGGCACTGCCTTTTAAAAGGTCCTCGCACACGACACTCATCTCAACTGCATTATGCCTGATATTTGAAGTTTTTTGTTTTTTAAGTAACACATTATTTTCCCCGTGTAATTAATTACATGTATTAAATAGTAATTATGTTAGTAATTCAATGACATTTTTGGTAAAGTAACAAGTAACCATAATTAATGACTAATTTTCAGAACACAGCCTTCCACACATTATGAAGCAGGTTTATGTGCTGTAATAATGTTTACCTATAAAAAACACCATCGTTAAAGGTCAATTATTTTCATGTTGGTGTTGATGTTTTGAACCTCCTATTAAACCAGAGTTTTTGAAAAAAAAAAAAAATATTTTTATTTAAAGAAGATTGGAGATTATGCCTCTGGTGGATCTACTGTAATAATACCAAGTACAATAGCGTATCTAGTCAGCACTACTATGATTACATCAATAATTTTAACATCAGAAAAACTTTTTTTTCCCTTTTTTTTAAATTCATATCATGTTTATAAACTCAGAAAATACATCCCTGGACACATGTGGACTTTGAATATTAGATTAGATTAGATAGTACTTTATTTATTCCGTCAGGAGAGTTCCTTCAGGAAAATTACAATTTTCAGCACAATCCCATTCAAGATCAGACAAACATTACAGGGGGACAGAACAGGATCGCTGACGGGTCTGCCGGCTTCCAGCGCCCCTTACAAAAAAGATGACATACAGGTAAACAAGGGTGGGGGGGGAATGGGGGTGGGAGAAAACAATAGAAGATTAAAATAAAATTTTAAAAAAATCGGTCTTAGCCTAGGCCCTCAGTGCAGACTGAGGCCAAGGGAAAACAACAACAACTCATAGCCATAGTACACATCCCTCTTACATGTGTGTAAGAGGGAAACATAAAACATCAAAGAACACAGAGGACATTAAAGACATTAAAGCAGCAGATACAACCAGACACTTCTACATACAGCTATGAATAAAAAGTAAAAGAAACATATCCCCTGTGGTGGCCTCTGCGGTGTTCCACGCCATCGTCCGCTGGGGTGGAGGGACCATGGCCAGAGACAGGAGTAGACCCAACAAAGCAACCAAGACAGCCAACTCCACTCTCGGCCAGTGTCCAGTCCGCATGGATGAGCGAGGATACGTCCAAGGTGACTGAGGTGTACGACACCTGCTCACCCAGCCAAGACACCGCCAAGCCTCTCCGTCCCAGCGCCCAGTGCTAGCTCCGCAGTCCTGTCCCCTCATCTGCATCTCCTCCAGTCCCTCCAAACAGACTCCGGTGTAGCAGAGACCCAGCAGCTGGTCTCCATGGCCAAAAGGCTCCCGGGAGGCAGAGCCAGAAGTCCACAAAAAAAGCACCACAGAGGTCACGAAAGTGCCACCCCTTGTCACACAGTCCCAAAGGGTCCCGGAACAAAAGGCAAAAAAATATAATAACACATGAAAACAAGAGGGAAACACAAAAGGATGACACAAGAGCACAGAGCTCCTGCCTACAGCAGCCACTACAGCAGCGCCATCTTGGAAAAAATAAATAAATAAATAAAAAATTATCCTGTAACTACTTGGTATCGGATTGATACCTACATATACATATATATAAATGTATATGTATATATATATATATATATATATATATATATATATATATATATATAAATGACAGCCCAGCATGTGACTATAGTTTTTCTAACCAGACTGTGTTGCATGTTGTGCAAAAGTCCCCTTTAGATGTTCTCCAGGTGGCCGTAAAGCAATCAATGACACAAGAAACGATTACTTAGCCTGACTCAGCAGCCTGAACTAATGACTCTAACTGCACTTGCAGTATCATACAATAAGAAGTGATGTACCATTGGACTGTTTTTTTATTCTTTCTTGCTATAGGTTCCAGGAGTGTTCATATCTCGCCTGGTGCGTGGTGGTCTTGCAGAGAGCACAGGCCTCCTGGGACTTAATGATGAAATCCTCGAGGTCAATGGCATCGATGTTACGGGAAAATCATTGGATCAGGTAACAGCACATTGTTCTTTAGAATTCATAGCTGTCGGCACCTCAACATGTACTGTACTTTTTAATATTCCCAACAAATAATCTTCAAAGTGACGTCTTTTTAGCTTCATGTGTTACACCCTGCTTGAGTGGTTTTCTAACTTTGCCGACTTTGTCAAGATAGTAAATGGGTTGTACTTGTATAGCGCTTTTTTACCCCTTTTGAAGGCGCCCGAAGCACTTTGACAGTATTTCCACATTCGCCCATTCACACACACATTCACACACTGACGGCAGGAGCTGCCATTCAAGGCACTCACCAGGACCCATCAGGAGCAAGGGTGAAGAGTCTTGCCCAAGGACACAACGGACGTGACTAGTATGGTAAAAGGTGGGGATTGAACCAGTAACCCTCAGATTGCTGGCACAGCCACTATACCAACTTCGCCACGCCGTCCCACGCATGTAACACCACACGAGTTGGCATCATTGTCGGGGAGAGAATATTTGACCCAAAAAACATTTACACACTATTTTGAACTTAGTATTTTATTTGACGTTCTACTAGTCTGTAACATACTTTAGTCTCCTAATGTCAATAAAGCCTTGCAATGTAAAATGGCGGCATGCAAGGTTGTGATGGTTCTTTAGATATTAAAAAAAACTAAAATGCATGTACTAATGTTAGAAGTAGCCTTCACTGACATCAATCATTTTTAAACACCCACATACTGGAATGGAGTTGAAGACAGGTAATAGTGTGTTATTTTGATGTCATCCACTTAACAGAAACATCAATAGCAATGTTAGTAAAACAGAAAATAATGAATGCAGCTGGGATAGTCTCCTGCCACCTCGACAGGGAAGAGCGGTAGAAAAATCAATCAATCAATCAATGTTTACTTCTATAGCCCTAAATCACTAGTGTCTCAAAGGGCTGCACAAACCACTACGACATCCTCGGTAGGCCCACATAAGGGCAAGGAAAACTCACACCCAGTGGGACGTCGGTGACAATGATGACTATGAGAACCTTGGAGAGGAGGAAAGCAATGGATGTCGAGCGGGTCTAACATGATACTGTGAAAGTTCAATCCATAATGAATCCAACACAGTCGCGAGAGTCCAGTCCAAAGCAGATCCAACACAGCAGCGAGTCCCGTTCACAGCGGAGCCAGCAGGAAACCATCCCAAGCGGAGGCGGATCAGCAGCGCAGAGATGTCCCCAGCCGATACACAGGCGAGCAGTACATGGCCACCGGATCGGACCGGACCCCCTCCACAAGGGAGAGTGGGACATAGGAGAAAAAGAAAAGAAACGGCAGATCAACTGGTCGAAAAAGGGAGTCTATTTAAAGGCTAGATTATACAAATGAGTTTTAAGGTGAGACTTAAATGCTTCTACTGAGGTGGCATCTCGAACTTTTACCGGGAGGGCATTCCAGAGTACTGGAGCCCGAAATGAAAACGCTCTATAGCCCGCAGACTTATTTTGGGCTTTGGGAATCACTAATAAGCTGGAGTCCTTTGAACCCAGATTTCTTGCCGGGACATATGGTACAATACAATCGGCAAGATAGGATGGAGCTAGACCGTGTAGTATTTTATACGTAAGTAGTAAAACCTTAAAGTCACATCTTAAGTGCACAGGAAGCCAGTGCAGGTGAGCCAGTATAGGTATATATGTATGTATATATGTATATAAAGGTATATACAGTATAGGTATATATGTATGTATATATGTATATAAAGTATATACAGTATAGGTATATATGTATGTATATATGTATATAAAGGTATATACAGTATAGGTATATATGTATATAAAGGTATATACAGTATAGGTATATATGTATGTATATATGTATATAAAGGTATATACAGTACAGGCGTAATGTGATCAAACTTTCTTGTTCTTGTCAAAAGTCTATGGATGGATGGATGTTGACATTGGTCGTTCCTGGCCGAGTGGTACTCTTTCCTGCAACAGCATGACATTGTAGTATTGTCAATAAAAGATGACTTAGTGTAAAATGAAGTGGCAAGGATGTTGACAAAAAACACACTTACATTTATTCAATAAACTAATCACAGTTATTATTACAAAAAGTATTTTTAAATTCAAAGAAGAGTGCAGCAACATCCAGTGTTTCTATCAAAATGCAAATAACAACAAACACTCTCAGTAGAGATGTCTTTTAAGTGACAAAGTGAACATCCAGTTCAACAAGTGTGAAAGAATATGTACAGTTTAGTGTCTTTCAACTTCCTGTGAAGCATCGTCCGCTGGAGTGGACATTTTTCTGTTAGTCTAAAGAATGTTGAGTTTTAGGAGGTAACCGACAGTTTAACTTTTATTAATGTACAAACCCCGTTTCCATATGAGTTGGAAAATTGTGTTAGATGTAAATATAAATGGAATACAATGATTTGCAAATCCTTTTCAACCCATATTCAGTTGAATATGCTACAAAGACAACATATTTGATGTTCAAACTGATAAACATTTTTTTTTTGCAAATCATTAACTTTAAAACTTGATGACAGCAACACGTGACAAAGAAGTTGGGAAAGGTGGCAAAAAAACTGATAAAGTTGAGGAATGCTCATCAATCACTTATTTGGAACATCCCACAGGTGTGCAGGCGAATTGGGAACAGGTGGGTGCCATGATTGGGTATAAAAACAGCTTCCCAAAAACTGCTCAGTTTTTCACAAGAAAGGATGGGGCGAGGTACACCCCTTTGTCCACAACTGCGTGAGCAAATAGTCAAACAGTTTAAGAACAACGTTTCTCAAAGTGCAATTGCAAGAATTTTAGGGATTTCAACATCTACGCTCCATAATATCATCAAAAAGTTCAGAGAATCTGGAGAAATCACTCCACGTAAGCGGCATGGCCGGAAACCAACATGGAATGACCGTGACCTTCGATCCCTCAGACGGCACTTTATCAAAAACCAACATCAATCTCTGAAGGATATCACCACATAGGCTCAGGAACACTTTATAAAACCACTGTCACTAAATACAGTTGGTCGCTACATCTGTAAGTGCAAGTTAAAGCTCTACTATGCAAAGCGAAAGCCATTTATCAACAACATCCAGAAACGCTGCCGGCTTTTCTGGGCCCGAGATCATCCAAGGTGGACTGATGCAAAGTGGAAAAGTGTTCTGTGGTCTGACGAGTCCACATTTCAAATTGTTTTTGGAAATATTCGATATCGTGTCATCCAGACCAAAGGGGACGGCGTGGCGCAGTGGGAGAGTGGCCGTGCGCAACCCGAGGGTCCCTGGTTCAATTCCCGCCTAGTACCAACCTCGTTGTGTCCTGAGCAAGACACTTCACCCTTGCTCCTGATGGGTGCTGGTTAGCACCTTGCATGGCAGCTCCCTCCATCAGTGTGTGAATGTGTGTGTGAATGGGTGCATGTGGAAGTAGTGTCAAAGCGCTTTGAGTACCTTGAAGGTAGAAAAGCGCTATACAAGTACAACCCATTTATCTGTGATGGTATGGGGGTGCATTAGTGCCAAAGGCATGGGTAACTTACACATCTGTGAAGGTACCATTAATGCTGAAAGGTACATACAGGTTTTGAAAAAACATATGCTGCCATCTAAGCGCCGTCTTTTTCATGGACGCCCCTGCTTATTTCAGCAAGACAATGCCAAGCCACATTCAGCATGTGTTACAACAGTGTGGCTTTGTAAAAAAAGAGAGCGGGTACTTTCCTGTCCTGCCTGCTGTCCAGACCTGTCTCCCATGGAAAATGTGTGGCGCATTATGAAGCGTAAAATACGACAGCGGAGAACCCGGACTGTTGAACGACTGAAACTCTACATAAAACAAGAATGGGAAGGAATTCCACTTTCAAAGCTTCAACCATTAGTTTCCTCATTTCCCAAACATTTATTGAGTGTTGTTAAAAGAAAAGGTGATGTAACACAGTGGTGAACATGCCCTTTCCCAACTACTTTGGCACGTGTTGCAGCCATGAAATTCTAAGTTAATTATTATTTGCAAAAAAAAACAAGTTTATGAGTTTGAACATCAAATATGTTGTCTTTTTAGTGCATTCAATTGAATATGGGTTGAAAAGGATTTGCAAATCATTGTATTCTGTTTATATTTACATCTAACACAATTTCCCAACTCATATGGAAACAGGGTTTGTAAGTACCTCACACATTGATGTTTGGTCTCACTGGTTCCTGGTTTCACATGAAGATTTTCCAGGTGACGGTTCATGGGGTGGCTCCACATTTCTGCAGTGATAATAACAATAATAACAAAAGTGCAGATGGTGATTGTAAGACTCTTACAGAACTTCAAAAAGATATATGATACGGATGTAAACAATTTGATCTTTCAACTGATTACTGTGGAAAAGTGTTGTCCGTGAAACTTAGCAGCTAAGGACGTGTGAGTGTAATAAGTTTTTAGTGCAAAACCGGTTATTAACAGCAAGGTTATATGTTCAATTTGCGTAGTTATTTCAGCGTTTCAGGATATCTTTCGGGATGGTACATTTTTTTTATCTTCCTGATGCCCTGGTTTTGGGCTGGGGGTTGAGAGGGGAGAGAGTTCAGCATCCTAACAGCCTGGTGGACAAAGCTGTTATTGAGTCTCATGGACCCTGAACAGTTTGTTGGGTGGCTTGGATCACCCACAATTGATTGATTGATTGATTGATTGAAACTTTTATTAGTGGATTGCACAGTTCAGTACATATTCTGTACAATTGATCACTAAATAGTAACACCCGAATAAGTTTTTCAACTTGTTTAAGTCGGGGTCCACGTTAATCAATTCACGATTGTTATCCCTTTTCGGGTGATGTACAAGTTTTTGACGGATACTCAACTAAGTTTTTTTTGTATATATTTGCTTGAAACAGTGGATGACACCGTATAATATTTTTTTGCGGTTAAAAGTACATGTTAATATAGTAATAAATATGATTAGAACATTTGAGCATTATGTTTGTGTTTAATTAAAATAAGTGTGTTCATCCTCAACATTCCTGCCAATTAATTTTACACTATGGCATTAGCTCTATACTCTCGGCAGGGTTCTTGAGGGTGCGTGGGAGTTTGCCCAACCAGTCTACATGTGCTTTGTGGACTTGGAGAAGGCATTCGACCGTGTCCCTCGGGAAGTCCTGTGGGGAGTGCTCAGAGAGTATGGGGTATCGGACTGTCTTATTGTGGCGGTCCCCTCCCTGTACGATCAGTGTCAGAACTTGGTCCGCATTGCTGGCAGTAAGTCGAACACATTTCCAGTGAGGGTTGGACTCCGCCAAGGCTGTCCTTTGTCACCCATTCTGTTCATAACTTTTATGGACAGAATTTCTAGGCGCAGTCAAGGCGTTGAGGGGTTCCGGTTTGGTGACCGCAGGATTAGGTCTCTGCTTTTTGCAGATGATGTGGTCCTGATGGCTTCATTTCACCGGGATCTTCAGCTCTCACTGGATCGGTTTGCAGCCGAGTGTGAAGCGACCGGAATGAGAATCAGCACCTCCAATTCCGAGTCCACGGTTCTCGCCCGGAAAAGGGTGGAAGGCCATCTCCGGGTTGGGGAGGAGACCCTGCCCCAAGTGGAGGAGTTCAAGTACTTAGGAGTCTTGTTCACGAGTGAGGGAAGAGTGGATCGTGAGATCGACAGGCGGATCGGTGCGGCGTCTTCAGTAATGCGGACGTTGTACCGATCCGTTGTGGTGAAGAAGGAGCTGAGCCGGAAGGCAAAGCTCTCAATTTACCGGTCGATCTACGTTCCCATCCTCACCTATGGTCATGAGCTTTGGGTCATGACCGAAAGGATAAGATCACGGGTACAAGCGGCCCAAATGAGTTTCCTCCGCCGTGTGGCGGGGCTCTCCCTTAGAGATAGGATGAGAAGCTCTGCCATCCGGGAGGAACTCAAAGTAAAGCCGCTGCTCCTTCACATCGAGAGGAGCCAGATGAGGTGGTTCGGGCATCTGGTCAGGATGCCACCCGAACGCCTCCCTAGGGAGGTGTTTAGGGCACGTCCAGCTGGTAGGAGGCCACGGGGAAGACCCAGGACACGTTGGGAAGACTATGTCTTCCGGCTGGCCTGGGAACGCCTCGGGATCCCTCGGGAAGAGCTAGACGAAGTGGCTGGGGAGAGGGAAGTCTGGGTTTCCCTGCTTAGGCTGTTGCCCCCGCGACCCGACCTCGGATAAGCGGAAGATGATGGATGAATGGATGGATGGATGTTTTACACCTGACAACTTTCTCTGTTTTATTTTAGGTAACAGACATGATGGTGGCCAACAGCCACAATCTTATCGTGACTGTGAAGCCAGCTAACCAGAGGAACAATGTGATACATCGCGGGAGTCGGACCTCCGTGGGAAGTTCTATTTCTTTTGGCCTAAATGGATCTACAGGCCCTGCTCTTTTGCATGATTCAACAAGTCCCACTTCCCAGAGCAACCCCATCACTGCAAGGTTTGACATGAACCTTCAAATATTTTGTATGGTTGTCAAATTTAACACTTTAACCTGTGTGATGATAACTAAACTGATCACATTAATCACGTAGAAACACAGATTAATAACACAATTTGTTTTGTCTGCACAAGCTACTTCACCTTAACTGTGGTTGGTTACATGACAGGTGTGGTTAGACGCTATGGTTACGTATGTTCTATACTGTAAAGGAATTTTTCTCGTCAATGTTTATGCAGTGCTTTGATCCAAATTGTGCATAGATTTTGCAGTACAAATCATTTTCATGCCACTTCCTGACTGTCTCTTTAGAATGCGCTGTTTTGTGGGCTGTCTTATTAATGTGCCACAGCCCTCGTGCAGGCCCCCTTCGACTGCGTCTCCACCCTGTCAACCATTTTGTAGTTTTTATCGCTTCCACATGGAGTCTTCAGACAGATATAAGTTACAACTACAGGCAACAACGGATGATTTTAGAGCCATGCATTAGCCAGTCTGCCCCAACAAGGCTAGAGAAAATAAGGACCTGAATGACTAGATGGATAGTACTTTATTGATAGTACTTTGATAGATTGATAGTACTACAACGACAGACTACAAATAAAAATGGCAGACTCACACAAAGCTCTTTGGGTAAACCTCTACCATATATGGAGCTATCCGCTGACGTAACTAAGGCAAAATACGTCACTAAGGTCTCAAATTCCAAACCGCTTGTTTGGAGCAAGTTGGAAAGAAGGCAATGTTTCCAAATCCAAAAAACAGGTACCAATAGGTGAGAAAAGTTGGATTTGCATTACACAACCCCAATATAGTAGGATTTATTCAAGATAACTAAAGCGCTTTACAGTGAAACTGTATCATTTATTTCCTCCACAGTTATCCAATGGTTATAGTAAGCTACATTTGTAGCCACAACTGATGAAAACGTGGCTGCTAATTGTTACCAACATGACCAGCACAAAACTTTCAGGAGGCAAAGTGGTTGATGTGTCTACCTAATGCACAACATTGTGCAGTGTTAAAAAGTAGCGACACTACAAGTAGCGGTGTCACTTGTTTGACCACATTTCTCACAGAGGAATTTAACAGGGGAAACATCAGCAAGACGGTAAAATGTCTGCCGCCATCCAGGTGATGGTGATTAGATCAACATACAAACTGAAAGACGACCTACTGATGAAGATAACAAACTGCTTATGTAGTCCTTGAGGGAATTTGATGAAAGGAAATAATCAAAGACTATTAAGAAAGATGGCAGCATTGAGAGATAAGTTATTGAAACAAAGGATAGCATAGAATAGAATAGAATAGAAAGTAATTTATTGATCCCTGGGGGAAATTCAGCACCACAGTTCGCTCACAATAGACAATAATAATAATAAATAATATATAACATATATTATATATATAATATATGAATAGTATAAACATATTCTACATATATTCTACATTTAAGTGCAGTCAAGGAACATATGCATTATACAGTCTGATGGCTGTCGGTGTGAAGGACCTTCTGTGTGGTTCCGTGTTGCATTTTGGGAGTCTGAGCCTTCCACTGAACGTGCTCATTCTCTCTGCAAGGTCCGAGTGTAGTGGGTGGGAGGTGTTGTCCATAATGGCTAGGAGTTTTGCTAGACTTCTCCTCTCTGACACCACCGCCAGAGAGTCCAGCTCCACTCCCACCAGATTACTGGCCTTCTCTACCAACTTTTCCTGTCTGTTTGTGTCCCTCACTCTCAGCCCGCTGCCCCAAGAAGCCACGGCATACAAGAGGGCGCCTGCCACCACCGACTCGTAAAACATCTTCAACATCTTTGTACAGACGTTGAAGGATCCTAGCCTCCTGAGGAAGTAGATTCGGCTCTGTCCCTTCTTGTAGAGGGCCTCAGCGTGTTTTGACCCATTCAGCTTGTTGTCCATGTGTACTCCGAGGTATTTATAATCCTCAAACATGTACACATCGACCCCCCTGATGGAAAGAGGGGTTGCTGAAGTACTCCTCCTCCTTCCCAGGTCCACAACCAGCTCCTTGGTCTCCGTAACATTGAGCTGGAGGTGGTTCTTTCCACACCATGTGACAAAGTCCTCCACCAGTGTCCTGTATTCCTTGTCATCACCTTCCTCAATACACCCCACTATCGCAGAGTCATCAGAAAACTTTGGAAGGTGGGAGGACTCTGATTGATAGTGGAAATCGGTGGTGTAAATGGTGAAGAGGAAGAGGGAGAGTACTGTACCTCGCAGGGCCCCGGTGTTGCTGACCAGCCTGTCAGACACACAGTCCTGCAGTCGCACATACTTTGGTCTGTCAGTCAGGTAATCTACAACCCAGGACACCAAGGGGGCCTCCACCTGCATCCTCTCCAACTTCACACCCAGTAGCCCAGGCCGTATGGTATTGAAAGCACTGGAGAAGTCAAAAAACATGACCCTCACACTGCTTGCAGGCTTGTCCAGGTGGGTGTGGGCTCGGTTCAGCAGGTAGATGACTGCGTCTTCCACTCCCAGTCGTGGCTGGCAGGCGAATTGGAGTGGGTCCAGGTGGGGCTTGACTATAGGGCAGAGTTGTTCCAGGACCAACCTCTCCATGGTCTTCATGATACGGGAGGTTAGAGCCACCGGCCTGTAGTCCTTTGATGTCCTGGGTCGCGTGCACTTGGGGATGGGGAAAATCAATCAATCAATCAATCAATGTTTACTTATATAGCCCTAAATCACTAGTGTCTCAAAGGGCTGCACAAACCACTACGACATCCTCGGTAGGCCCACATAAGGGCAAGGAAAACTCACACCCAGTGGGACGTCGGTGACAATAATGACTATGAGAACCTTGGAGAGGAGGAAAGCAATGGATGTCGAGCGGGTCTAACATGATACTGTGAAAGTTCAATCCATAATGGATCCAACACAGTCGCAAGAGTCCAGTCCAAAGCGGATCCAACACAGCAGCGAGAGTCCCGTTCATAGCGGAGCCAGCAGGAAACCATCCCAAGCGGAGGCGGATCAGCAGCGCAGAGATGTCCCCAGCCGATACACAGGCAAGCAGTACATGGCCGCCGGATCGGACCGGACCCACTCCACAAGGGAGAGTGGGACATAGAAGAAAAAGAAAAGAAACGGCAGAATCCGGGGGAGAAGGTGTAAATCTCGCGCCAGGCCGTACCCATTTCCGCAGCAGGTCTCCAAGTTCAACAGCCCCTGGCATGTTAGGTTTTCCACAGTGTGGGGACTTTCTGCAGCCTAAGGCTCATGTTGAAGATGTGCTGGAGCACACCACACAGCTTTGGGCCGCAGGTTTTGAGTACCCTGGGGCTCACACCGTCAGGACCCGCGGCCTTGCCTGTGTGTAACTTATTTAGCTGTGCATTCACCTGTTCTGCAGACAGACACACTGGGTGAGTTTCAGGTGGTTGGGGGAGGGCGGGGTCATCCTTCTGAGGGTGAGGTGTTAGGTAGGGGGAGGTAGTCATTGGAGTTGGGGGGCTGTGAGGAGGGGAGGGGGGTGGATTGGTTCGCTGAAGTTGTCAGGGGCCCAGCTGGCATGTTTTGGGGCGGGGCAGGTGCTTGTCGGAGCCACTGTGTCAAACCTGTTAAAGAACTGGTTTAGCTCATTGGCCCTCTCTTTGTCTCCATCCACCCCCCAACCCCTCGACGGTTTGAGGCCGGTGATGGTCTGCATACCTCTCCAGACCGCCTTCATGTTGTTGTCCTTCAGCTTCCCTTCCAGCTTCCTCCTGTAGTTCTCCTTGGCCTCCCTGAGTTTGGTCTTCAGCAGCACCTGAACTCTTTTCACCTCCTCCCTATTACCAGCATTGAATGATG
The DNA here is from genome assembly GCF_033978795.1 of Nerophis ophidion. Classification (NCBI taxonomy): domain Eukaryota; kingdom Metazoa; phylum Chordata; class Actinopteri; order Syngnathiformes; family Syngnathidae; genus Nerophis; species Nerophis ophidion. The sequence continues at coordinate 2,832,426 of NC_084622.1, forward strand.
GAAGTCAATCAATCAATCAATGTTTACTTATATAGCCCTAAATCACTAGTGTCTCAAAGGGCTGCACAAACCACTACGACATCCTCGGTAGGCCCACATAAGGGCAAGGAAAACTCACACCCAGTGGGACGTCGGTGACAATGATGACTATGAGAACCTTGGAGAGGAGGAAAGCAATGGATGTCGAGCGGGTCTAACATGATACTGTGAAAGTTCAATCCATAATGGATCCAACACAGTCGCAAGAGTCCAGTCCAAAGCGGATCCAACACAGCAGCGAGAGTCCCGTTCACAGCGGAGCCAGCAGGAAACCATCCCAAGCGGAGGCGGATCAGCAGCGCAAAGATGTCCCCAGCCGATACACAGGCGAGCAGTACATGGCCACCGGATCGGACCGGACCCCCTCCACAAGGGAGAGTGGGACATAGGAGAAAAAGAAAAGAAACGGCAGATCAACTGGTCTAAAAAGGGAGTCTATTTAAAGGCTAGAGTAAACAAATTAGTTTTAAGGTGAGACTTAAATGCTTCTACTGAGGTAGCATCTCAAACTTTTACCGGAAGGGCATTCCAGAGTACTGGAGCCCGAAATGAAAACGCTCTATAGCCCGCAGACTTTCTTTTGGGCTTTGGGAATCACTAATAAGCCGGAGTCCTTTGAACGCAGATTTCTTGCCGGGACATATGGTACAATACAATCGGCAAGATAGGATGGAGCTAGACCGTGTAGTATTTTATACGTAAGTAGTAAAACCTTATGGAATCATTGAAAATTTTGAAATCGAGGCTGAATGACCTGGAACACGGCATGCGTATGAACGATGTTGTTGTCAAATGTAGGCTTTTCACACCTTAGTCAATCCAGCCATTTAGCTGCCCGTTGGGAGTTTCAGTGTGAAGGAAGCAGGGAAAAATTCAAGGAACTAAAGAAACCGTTTCAAAATCTACCTCCAGAGGTAGCTAAGGTACTTAAATACACCAAGGTATTACAAATGAAAAATATTATTGACTTAATATTACAGTACCTCAGGATACGAGTAAACCCTGTTAGATACTACAAAACATCCAGTTTAACAACGACCTGGGATGATTTTCGATAAGTCAATTAACCGAACGATAACTGAAAATGAACTGGATACATTTGCCAGCCTCAATAACCGCCGTATGCATGCGTTGTTACAGGCTGCCAAGAGGCAGAGCGGTCATTCGTATCACGCGCAAATAAACGGCAGAAATGATAACCGCTGTAATACTGCTGGCGGTTAATATTACCGTATTAGATTAAAATTATCGAAAAATCCTGAACATAACTTTGGTTTTATGAATAAAGGTCAACACACCATCTTACGGGTCACTCTCTCCAAGGAAGAGTTGATCAGGAGACAATGTGGCGCAATCAGGACCTATGAATACAGCTGTGCGACCGGTTGTTCAGTCTCTATTGTCCCGCCATCTGAATGACACTGCAAGCTGGCGTGTAATCTTTGTTCATAAATGTTCATTTCCCCTCAGGGATTATTAAAGTATTTCTGATTCTGATTCTGATAAAACTACGGTCACATTCCGTAACCATCCATTCTATTTCATTTAAGTTCAACAGGCCATCATGTCGTCCAACAGTATACCAAATAAGGTCAGCCAGACACCATTAGAACAACAGTTTGGTTCTGAACATACACTGAACAAAAATATAAATGCAACATCTTCGTTTTTGCTCCCATTTTGCACGGGTTGAACTCCATCCATCCATCCATTCATTTTCTACCGCTTATTCCCTTTCGGGGTCGCGGGGGGCGCTGGCGCCTATCTCAGCTACAATCGGGCGGAAGGCAGGGTACACCCTGGACAAGTCGCCACCTCATCGCAGGTCCAACACAGATAGACAGACAACATTCACACTCACATTCACACACTAGGGCCAATTTAGTGTTGCCAATCAACCTATCCCCAGGTGCATGTCTTTGGAAGTGGGAGGGGCCTATCCCCAGGTGCATGTCTTTGGAAGTGGGAGGGGCCTATCCCCAGGTGCATGTCTTTGGAGGTGGGAGGGGCCTATCCCCAGGTGCATGTCTTTGGAAGTGGGAGGCAGCTGGAGTACCCGGAGGGAACCCACGCATTCACGGGGAGAACATGCAAACTCCACACAGAAAGATCCCGAGCGTGGATTTGAACCCAGGACTGCAGGACCTTCGTATTGTGAGGCAGACGCACTAACCCCTCTGCCACCGTGAAGCCCCGGGTTGAACTCAAGATCTGAAATGTTTTCTATATTCACAAAATACCTATTCCTCTCAAATATTTCTCACAAATCTGTCTAAATCTGTGTTAGTGAGCATTTCTTCTTAATCCATCCTATCTCACAGCGGTGGCATAGCAAGAATCAAGATGTGGATGAAACCGCATGATTATTGCATATGTGTGCCTTAGGCCACCCACAATAAAGGGCCACTCTGTAATGTGCAGTTTTATCACACAGCACAATGCCACAGATGTCACTAGGGACGGCGTGGCGCAGTGGAAGAGTGGCCGTGCGCAACCCGAGGGTCACTGGTTCGAATCCCACCTAGAACCAACCTCGTCACGTCCGTTGTGTCCTGAGCAAGACACTTCACCCTTGCTCCTGATGGGTGCTGGTTGGCGCCTTGCATGGCAGCTCCCTCCATCAGTGTGTGAATGTGTGTGTGAATGGGTAAATGTGGAAGTAATGTCAAAGCGCTTTGAGTACCTTGAAGGTAGAAAAGCGCTATACAAGTACAACCATTTTATTTTATTATTTAGTTTTGAGGGAGCATGCAGTTGTATCTCCTGCACCTGCAGCTGCCCAAACTCTGCCTCCGGGCATTTCTTCTTCCCCGCACGTCGTGTTTCCACCAGTGGCCCCGTGGCCAGCTCGTCCAGCTCGTTCGCCTAGGCCAGGGGGCATTGAGGCAGCGGGGAAAAATTTCGACATTGCCGTTCTGTGACATGGTCCGGCATGCCAAGACAGTGACTCGGCGGAGAAAAAGTAGGTGTGGATACAGCCTCCGGAAGCATATGACCTCGCGGCTGCAGTGGCTTCTCTCAGCTCGAAAAGTACTTCTTTTTTGTTGTTTTGGGGTTTTTTTTCACTAACGGTCAAAGACTGCAACAATCAATTGCAGCCACGTGAAGTAGCGTTTTTCCCTCACGGTGAAAGTGGCTCGCCACAGCGCCACACAATAAATATAATTCCTAAAACGATCCGATGATCCGCACACTCTTCTTTCCTTCCAGCAACAAGCTGCTCCTAAAGGGAGAAGGTATATAAGTAGTTATTATGTCTCAATCTGAAACAGTCGCTCCAGGAGGAGAAAAAGAGACTGAACAAGTGGTCGCAAATCTGTATTTATAGGCTCTGATTGCGCCTGCAGTGCAGGGGTGTTACATTGCTACGTAGATTCTCTCCTGAAGCAAGCACAGAGGTCTGTAATTTTCATCATAGGTACACTTCAACTGTGAGAGACAGAATGTGAAAAAAAAAACCCACCAGGAATTCACATTGTAGAAATTTTAAAGAATTTATTTGTAAATTATGCTGGAAAAAAAGTATTTGGTCAACCATTCAAAGCTCTAACTGATGGAAGGAGGTTTTGGCTCAAAATCTCACGATACATGGCCCCTTTCATTCTTTCCTTAACACGGATCAATCGTCCTGTCCCCTTAGCAGAAAAACAGCCCCAAAGCATGATGTTTCCACCCCCATGCTTCACAGTAGGTATGGTGTTCTTGGGATAAACTCAGTATTCTTCTTCCTCCAAACACGACGAGTTGAGTTTATACCAAAATGGATACATGGATGATACAGCAGAGGATTGGGAGAATGTCACGTGGTCAGATGAAACCAAAATAGAACTTTTTGGTACAAACTCAACTCGTCGTGTTTGGAGGAAGAAGAATACTGAGTTACATCCCAAGAACACCATACCTACTGTGAAGCATGGGGGTGGAAACATCATGCTTTGGGGCTGTTTTTCTGCTAAAGGGACAGGAAGATTTATCCGTGTTAAGGAAAGAATGAATTGGGCCATGTATCGTGAGATTTTGAGCCAAAACCTCCTTCCATCAGTGAGAGCTTTGAATGGTTGACCAAATACTTATTTTCCACCATCATTTACAAATACATTCTTTAAAATTCCTGCAATGTGAATTCCTGAATTTTTTTTCACATTCTGTCTCTCACAGTTGAAGTGTACCTATGATGAAAATGACAGACCTCTGTCATCATTTTAAGTCGGAGAACTTGCACAATCGCTGGCTGACTAAATACTTTTTTACCCCACTGTATTTTTGGGAAAAAAATGTTTTTTGCAAACCAGTAATTGTAGTCTGCAAATGATGTGTTGTTGTTGAGTGTCAGTGCTGTCTAGAATAACCGTGTAATATTCTTCCATATCAGTAGGTGGCAGCCGGTAGCTAATTGCTTTGTATGTAGATGTTGGAAACAGCAGGAGGCAGTGTGCAGGTAAAAAAAGGTATTTAATGCTTAAACCCAAAAAATAAACAAAAGGTGAGTCCCCCTAAGAAAAGGCATTGAAGCTTAGGGAAGGCTATGCGGAACAAAACTAAAACTGAAATACAAAGTAAACACAACCAGAATGCTGGACGACAGCAAAGACTTACTGCGGAGCAAAGATGGCGTCCACAAAGTACATCCGTAAATGACAATCAACAATGTCCCCACAAAAAAGGATAATCCATTCATTTTCTACCGGTTATTCCCTCCGGGGTTACGGGGGGCGCTGTAGCCTATCTCAGCTACAATCAGGCAAAAGGCGGTGTACACCCTGGACAAGTCGCCACCTCATCACAGGGTAAAAACCACTGAAATATTCTTGATTGCTGAAACAAAGTAGATGCGGTAAATATCGCTCAGAGGAAGACATGAAACTGCTACAGGAAAAAAAAGAGCAGCGCAAGACAAGAACAAACACTACACACAGGAAAACAGCAAAAAAGTCCAAATGAGTCAGGGTTTGATGTGACAGGTGGTGACAGTACACCTACTGTAAGACAAGAGCAATAGTGATAGTTATGCTTTAAAGTCATAACCAACTATTGCCACGATGACTTTTTACTGTCAACTGAGTTTCGTTTTTTAGTGATATCTGCTGGTGGTGTGCCGCCGCATTTTTCCAACGCAAAAAATGTGCCTTGGCTCAAAAAAGGTTGAAAAACACTCGCATGGATTATGTTTTACAGACCATCTTTAAGTCACTTTCTGAGCGTCTTTTCAGGATGTGCCTCACCTTCGACAGCGTCTTATCCCCGTCAGCTTTGTTGCAGCGGTGTAGCGTGCAAAGACGGGAGTGAAAGATGTTTCAAAAGATGGAGCTAACATTAAGACTTCACTTTAATCATACTTGCCAACACTCCCGGATTTTCCGGGAGACTCCCGAAATTCAGTGCCTCTCCCGAAAACCTCCCGGGACAAATTTTCTCCCGAAATTCAGGCAGAGCTGGAGGCCACCCCCCCTCCAGCTCCATGCGGACCTGACTCAGCAATGTTGTGACCCTCTTAAACAGGACAATACTGCCATCTGCTGTACTTAGAATAGAATGTACTTTATTGATCCCTGGGGGAAATTCAGCACCACAGTTCGCTCACAATAAACAATGATGATGATAAATAATAATATATATTATATATATAATATATGAATAATATAAATATATTTTACATATATTCTACATTTAAGTGCAGTCAAGGAACATAGGGAGTCTGTTCTGAAGCCCACAGTAAAGAAACGTGACTTCATCACGTCGCCTGGTTATTGACTCCAACCCAATATATCACACTGTCGACGAGCAAAATGAAGAAGTACTCTTGCAAGTTCCAAAACGAATGGAAATAAGAATTTCAGTTTATCCAGGAGAGTTCGAAGGAGAAGGGTTATGTTGCCTGTAAATTTTGTAGAACAGACTTCTCCATTGAACACGGTGGCCGAATGGATATACTCAGTCATGAACGGTCAGCGAAACACAAAGCGTCCGCGGCGCAGCATCATTCACAACCCAGTCGCAAAATGGAGACCCGATGGTGTATCTTATGCTGATAGCTGGTAGCAACATCCCGTTCTTCTTTGCGGATGTCTACAACAAATCCAAGAAGGATATGTTCCCGGATTCGGAGATAGCTTGCCAGTACGCAAATGACAAAACAAAGGTTACTCAAATAGTGAAAGGTAATTTTTTTTTTTTTTTTTTTTTTTTTTTGAGTAACCAGCAAGCACAGTACAGTTTGTAGAATAACTGTTTTTATTACTGTGTATTTGATAGGTGCTGTCGGAAATTCAACTATTTATTTTATTTCTATATATAATAAAATAAATATATATAGATAAAATTCACTGAGAGTCAAGTATTTCGTACATATACATATATTTATATATATGAAATATATATGAAATACTCGAGTTGGTGAATTATACTCCTCCCCTCTTAACCACGCCCCCCACCTCCCGAAATCGGAAGTCTCAAGGTTGGCAAGTATGCTTTAACAAAAATGGAGATGCATGTCAACCGTGGCTCAATATTGCAAAATCAACGAAGAAAATGTGTACCGTGAAAAACCTTCTAATAACTAAATTTCCGTGGGTGAATTATGTAAACTCTCAACAGTTTTTAGCGCTTTGATAGCTAGTTTACTGCCAGAAATAAGTAAGAACTTTACACTACTTTATATTAGAAATGGCAACAGCGGAAAATGAACACCACATAAGAAGGTAGAGATAAAGAAGAAGCTTTTCACTACGGTGTCATCACGGACTACAATTGCGGACTCGCGCACATTTCAGGATTTATGCAATCCCAAATACACATCATCAGGCACCAGAAAGTAAGAAAAGTTAGTTTTGCATATTATTTCGGAACAAAACACCGCCCCTGCTAAAAGGTGCCATTTTGCCTTTAATTTTTTGATGACTGAAGTGCTGATATCAACCAAACCTAACACCCCCCCACCCCCATTGCACACCCCCGGATTGTAAATAATGTAAATAATTCAATATATATACTTTGATGATTAACTTGTGTGATGACTGTATTATGCTGATAGTATATATTTGTACCATGAATTGATTTACGTGGACCCTGCCTTTAAACAAGTTGAAAAACGTATTCGGGTGTTACCATTTAGTGGTCAATTGTACGGAATATGTACTGTACTGTGCAATCTAATAATAAAAGTTTCAATCAATCAATCCTACACGCACCATTATAATACTCGTATGTTTAATGCACCAACAATCCATCAAGCGGTGTGGCTTCATAGCTTACCGAAGTCATACTTACATTTTGACAAGTTTTTGAGGGTCATGTGTAATGTTCTATATTCTCAACGGAACATTTAAAGTTTTGGTGTTGTTTACTGCCATTGTATTGCAGTCTACGCGGATCTCTTATGTATGACTGCCATCTACTGGTCACACTTTGATTACACTATGTACCAAATAAAATTGCTTCGAGGTCAGTAAGCACAACCAGAATTGTGCCGTACAGTAGGCGCACTGGGTTATAAGGTGCACTGTCGAGTTTTGAGATAATGAAAGGATTTGAAGTGCGCCTTATAGTCCGAAAAATATGGTGCATCCGTACGATAAATATTGCAACCCCTTATTCTTTATAACATGATATTTAGTCTTTGCCACATTTAAAATATACAACCACTGAAAAACCGGCCTGATCTTTGAGTGTCAGGAACGTTTACTTTACAAAAAGTTTTGACGGAAGTAAATATAGCCTCCTCAATCAATCAATCAATCAATCAATGTTTATTTATATAGCCCCAAATCACAAATGTCTCAAAGGACTGCACAAACCATTACGACTACAACATCCTCGGAAGAACCCACAAAAGGGCAAGGAAAACTCACACCCAGTGGGCAGGGAGAATTCACATCCAGTGGGACGCCAGTGACAATGCTGACTATGAGAAACCTTGGAGAGGACCTCAGATGTGGGAAACCCCCCCCCCCCTCTAGGGGACCGAAAGCAATGGATGTCGAGCGGGTCTAACAAGATACTGTGAAAGTTCAATCCATATTTATGTTTTTTTTAAGGAATTTGTGCAAACAAAGTCTCAGCTTGTGCAACCAAAACAGATACAAGTCACATATGGGATAAAAAAAATATCGGATATGACCTGCAGTTTGAACATATCCTAAATCTGTGTTAGCGAGCTAAGGTCATCGCGACTCATCGCATATTTCATTTGTAATATTTGTTGTGTTGTATGCTTTCTGCAGCACAATTGGTCACATGTTTTCATCTTGCATGTTTCAGCAGCAGTACTGCAGAGGGCGACAGTGATGAAGAAGATGACGACGACGATTGCGATCTAATTGTGGAAAACGAGCGTCTGATGTTTCCTGAATCTCGTCGGGCCGCAAACAGCAACAAGGTGTACAGCAACAGTGAAACATTGCAGGATGGTCCTGCAATGAGGACCCTTCAACAGAGCGTCTCCATGCCTGAATATATTGCGTCTAGCCTGACGGATAGAGCGATGGTGATGTCCAGTCCCTATGGACACAGCTGATGATGTATACACACACTTGAGTCTTTTACTGAAACTAATACCTAGCCCTGTATCAGAAACACCCCATTGTACATTTGCCAAGGTGACAACTTTTTATATGTTTGGTGGTTCACCTTTAAAACCCGCAGAACGGCTTGGTGGTTGCTATGGTAACCGACATGCGTACCAGGAAAAGCGTCAACAAAATCTCAAATGATTTTAGGAAAACACAACACAATTCAAAGTAAAAAGCTCCACCAAATAGTAAAAAAAAAAGATCTTTAAAGCGTAATCCCTTGTTCCTTATCCATTTCTGAAAGTTCCATCAAAATATGCCCTTAATTTTTAAGCTATCTTTACCGGTGTGTAGCCCGTATGTCTGTCTACATTATCACTGTCTTTGCAGAGCCGCTAGCGTAGAACCTACGCATGCACGAAAGTGTTACTGTAAGCAAATGTAGAAATAATCAAGATCCGTATCAAAATCACTTTTTCTTCATCCATTTCCTAACAGCTTTATGAAAATCCACCAATACATTTCGGAGTTATCTAGAACGGAATGAAAAAAAACAGTCATCCACTGTCTTGGTATCCGTGGGTGGAAGCGTGGAAGATTAAAAATGTTAAAAAATCACGCCAGCACCAAAGACTTGTTTTTTAAATGCTAACAAAGAGTTTTTTATCCAATAATTGAATGATCTTTCCTTTACCATTAAAACTCACTGAGGCAGCATTTACACTAAGCCAGCAGAGATATTAAGATCTGCGATTTTATAACAACTCGTGATTCAATTCCATTTCAATTCAAACCAATTCTCAGAATATTTCAGAAAAATAATATCCGTCCAGTATCTACCGCTTGTCCTTCTCAGAGTCGCGGTATTTTTACAATATATTATATGGTATATTTATTGTGATAAAAACATTTTCAAAACCGGTTAGAAGTTACAAAAACTCCTCTTGGCTATAAAAACTATTTTGTGGACCATGATTCTTGAACATTTTAAATCATAAGTAGGAATAGCAATATGAATTTTAAAGCAATAGCTATTTAAGTGTTAATATAGTTCTCCCCGGGCTTCACGGTGGCAGAGGGGTTTGTGCGTCTGCCTCACAATACGAAGGTCCTGCAGTCCTGGGTTCAAATCCAGGCTCGGGATCTTTCTGTGTGGAGTTTGCATGTTCTCCCCTTGAATGCGTGGGTTCCCTCTGGGTACTCCGGCTTCCTCCCACCTCCAAAGACATGCACCTGGGGATAGGCTCCTCCCACTTCCAAAGACATGCACTTGGGGATAGGTTGATTGGCAACACTAAATTGGCCCTAGGGTGTGAATGTGAGTCTGAATGTTGTCTGTCTATTTGTGTTGGCCCTGCGATGAGGTGGCGACTTGTCCAGGGTGTACCCCGCCTTCCGCCCGATTGTAGCTGAGATAGGCGCCAGCGCCCCCCGTGACCCCAAAAGGGAATGAGCGGTAGAAAATGGATGGATAGTTCTCCCCTTACTTTGATATCAAGATCTTCCAAGTCGATCTTGTATCTGTATAGAACTCGCTGCATGGATCCGTCGCATGGATTGGAACCCCAGGATGCAGAGCAAGGAAGGAAAAATACAGGCAAAAAATCCAATAAATTGGAAAACATATTTCGAGCAGCATGTAAGCGCACAGAAGACAAAACACTTTGTCAAGATACAAAGCAAAAAAAGAGCAACAGGTGAAACTGACAAGAAACCGAGCAGAAAGTGATTGTGCAGCAAAAGAAGGAATCCAACACGAAGTAAAACAAAAATAGCACCAGAACAGGTATTTATACAAAACACAGGAAAATAGCTAACAAAGTGAAAACTCGGACAAGTCGCCACCTCATCGCAGGGCCAACACAGATAGACAGACAACATTCACACTCACATTCACACACTAGGGACCATTTAGTGTTGCCAATCAACCTATCCCCAGGTGTGTGTCTTTGGAAGTGGGAGGAAGCCCACGCAGTCACGGGGAGAACATGCAAACTCCACACAGAAAGACCCCGAGTCCGGGTATCGAACCTAGGACCTTCCTATTGTGATATTGTGAGGCACACACACAACACCCTGATTCCCCGTCTGCCCTGTTAGTATATGGGATCAACAGTGAAACCTTTTTGAAAAAGGTATGTCATTTATATAACAAATCAAATATTGTGGCTTAGAATCGAGAATTGAAAATCGGAGTTGAATTATGAGTTGTAAAGATTCACATTCCTATTAAATGTTTAAGGGACGGCGTGGCGCAGGGGGAGAGTGGCCGTGCGCAACCCGAGGGTCCCTGGTTCAATCCCGACCTAGTACCAACCTCGTCACGTCCGTTGTGTCCTGAGCAAGACACTTCACCCTTGCTCCTGATGGGTGCTGGTTAGCGCCTTGCATGGCAGCTCCCTCCATCAGTGTGTGAATGTGTGTGTGAATGGGTAAATGTGGAAGTAGTGTCAAAGCGCTTTGAGTACTTTGAAGGTAGAAAAGCGCTATACAAGTACAACCCATTTACCTACGTCCATTTTAATTTAAGATTTTAGAGTGTTTTTTTTTTATTGATAAAGGATGCTTCACTTCCAGTTTGTGATGTCACTTCCTTTCCATCCATTTATGAATGTTCACAATATTTACATCTGTCATGAGAGAGTACAGCCTTTAGGTTCAATATGCACATAACATTTTCTACCGCTTGTCTCTTTTGGGATTGTGGGGTGTGCTGGAGCCTATCTCAGCTGGATTTGGGCAGAAGGCGCCGTACACCCTGGACAAGTCACCAACACAGATAGACAACATTCACACTCACGAGGGCCAATTTAATGTTGCCAATCCACTTCTCCCTAGGTGCATGTTTTTGGAGGTGTGTTTATACAGATTGACTTCAAAGTATTTTGTTTCTTATTGAGAAAAACAGTGTCTCATGTTTATTTTAGGATTAAAGCTTGCAAGCGATTTTATGGAAGTGTGGTTATCAATGACAATTGTTTTTTTTTAACTACAACACTAACCATGGGTAGTTTTACGTCAGTTTATATTTAATGGTTACATCCTTGGGATTGGGGGTTAAATCAGCATAAAATGATTCCCGGGCGTGGCACCGCTGCTGCCCACTGCTCCCCTCACCTCCCAGGGGGTGAACAAGGGGATGGGTCAAATGCAGAGGACACATTTCACCACGATTGGTACTTTAACTTTATTTTTTTTTACTTTTTAATCACTGAGGCCACAGTTACCCAAAATCTCAGTTTTCAAAGACAAAAATCACATGTGTTTAAAATAATTTTGCATGAAATACCCAAATACATGGAAAGAATGTTCACATGTTGAGCCTGCCGTCTGTAATTTGATTTAGTCCAATCCGTCCTTTTAAAAAAAAAAAAATGTTTTAATCTACCAATACCTTCTTTTGTTTGAGATTATAAAGGAAACTGGTTTTATTTGCATAATTCAGAGTATAATTATATAATATAATCATTTGAATCTATTGTGTGGTGGGAGTCTGAGTGGATGAGTCAGAAAAGTAAGGAGGTTGTTTCGTTGATGCGTCAATCTGAAAATGAACGAAATTAAATAAAAAGTCTATTTGTCTTGCCTTTCATTTATTGTATTTTTTTCTTGGTTTGCAGGCCATTTGACCACACTTATTTTAGCTCACAATCCCTGTAACTTGACGGGGCACTACGTTATTTCAACAATAACTGCAGATGAAAGAATGAAAACACAGCAATAATCGGTATTTCAGAATAATTCCAACCAAATGATCATGTGTTTCGATAAGAATTATTCTTATTCCCATTTCATCTTTTAGTTACCACTGATTTTCTCAAATTAAAAAAAACTGTTAACATTTTTGTTTTAATGACGAGCCTGTATTTTGAATGGCTCCACAAGATCTGTTTTTTTTTTTTAATAGCCATAAATCACCTCTCTAATTCCAATAAGCGCTGATTCTATTATGGAGGTGTCAAAGACTTAACTACAAATGACCTCATTGTAGTGACTTAATCAGTCAAGTACACAGCAGGTTCTTCCATCCAGTAAACATGTTTACTTCAAATGACGCTTCCGTGCACTAAAGTGTCATTTGATTCGGTATGTTATTTTTATTTATGTATGGGCAGGAATTCTTACTTATAGGGAACGGACGGAGGAGGAAAAAGAAGACCGAACGGGAGACATAGACATCTTATAAGTAGACACAACATTGCCTGCTGTGACGCGAGAAATTCAGCTGCCATCTTGAAGTGGTGATGAGGAGCCTAAACTGACCGTTGACAGGTAGAAAACAAAGATGCCGGTCTGGCGTTTAACATGTTCCTGCTAAAATGAGTGGACTGTTGAAAATAGGAGTCGGGGGGGGGTTATACATTGTAACACTTTTCACAAGTAAGATTTAACATTAACGTACTGTTGGGTGTATTTTGTGAAAAGAATATTACCACAGAGTTGAGAAGGAGCAATATCTGAAATCGTAGCCGCTAGCAAACAAGAGTAAAACCACATATTTTCATATCATTTCATAGTATGTCAATTTAAAAATGTTATACTTGAATAACATAAAGTTGATAAAAACGACTGAAGATAACGATTGTAAAAGCCAACACGGGTAAAAAGGACCACAGTCCAGATTGTGTGTGGGTGGGGGCAGGGGCGTCGCCAGACATATTTCACTGGGGCACGTGCCCCAGTAAAAAATTCACCAATAAAAAAAAACGCTTCAGAGTTTTAAGTCTACTTAACATAGACAACAGCGCACATACTACTTAATATGGTAATTTATTCACGTGTCGATCGAGACTTCGGTTGAGAGAGAGAGAGAGAGAGAGAGAGGAGGGATTCGAATGACTGCGTGAGGTAGGTGACGTTAGCCAACAACAATTTGTTAATTACAATATTTTGATTTTGATTTGGCTCAAACTGTGACTCCTAGATGGATTTAAGAAAGTTATTCGCCCGCAGCAGAGAAGAAGCAGCAGGAATGAGAGATGTAAGTGAAGTCCTAGCTAGCTAGGCAACACAATTGTCTTAAGTTGATGCTAAGTTAGCTAACGTTCTTCCTTGTATCAAGACAAACATATTCATTTGCTGTACGAGCTGTCGGGGGAATTTCCAATCAACATGAAACATAATGTTGGTTATTGTCTGCTGCTTCTGCATCAATGATGATTTGGAGTAAGCATGTGTGAGTTGAGTGCTTCTCAAATGCTTTATCTTCAGGAAGAAAAACATTTTTCCATATCATCAAGTCGTGATGCAAATTTTTAAATCATTCAAGTTTATTTCACAGAAAAATAGCACAGTAGACTTGTCTTGTTAATCGGTGTGACTTTGACTAAAATAATCTTGTTTTGTCACCAGAAAAATGGCTACAGCTAAAGCATCTGGTTTTGTTTCCAGAAAAAATAGTAACATTTCTGTATTTGATTTCAAAAAGATGGCTGAAAATATCGGGTTTTGTTGCCCCATTTAGATTTAAAAAAAATATATTTCCATGTCTGTCCTGAGTCCTCCTCCAACTTGTTAGTCGCTTTGCCTTTTGCTAAAATACTCACTAATAGTCACTAGAAAAAAGGCTAAAATAATCTGGTTTTGTTGCCACAATTTGATTTTTTTCTCCCTAAACTTTTTTTTTTTCATGCACACATGTGACTGCGACTCACTGAAAATGACACACAATCCACTTTTATGTCAGGAGCCAGCAGTTGGGAACCACTGGTCAACTGTATAACAGTTACTGTAATATTTCCATGTCTGTCCAGAGTGATTGACCACTTTGCAAAAATGAAAAGGAGACGTTACAGTTTACTTCTCAGAAAATGATTCCCTGAACAGACACACAACAGTTGTTCATTTATTCTACTACCGTGGCTTTATTGTTGTGTGTATATTTTATAGTTTTGTGTATCTGAAATAGGATTAGCCACATTGCAAGAAATGGAAATTAAATAATATAAAAGAACCCAGAGATGTAGGGGTGCTTTATTTTTTGTTTTACTTTTGTAGATGTTAAATTTGCAGATGATTACTGCAATATATATTTGAAAAAGATTCATTGCTCTTCCTTTTTGCTTTTACCAGTAGCAGTTTAGAAGTCTGGAGTAAAAAAGTGCACAAGTAGGTCAAATGCATTAGTTAATTTCAGGTGGTTCATCAAAGATCCATACAACATCATCTGATATGATTTCATAGTTTAAAGCACTATTTATGTATTTTTTATGATAAATAAGTGCTAAAAATGTTTTTGCTTGCACGCTTTGCACGCTCACATGAATTATTTGTGCCCCAGGTGTGCCCTAGTACAGTATTAGGTCTAGTGACGCCCCTGGGGGGGGGGTACTATATAATAAAATACAAAGTATAAGACAATATTTTCATAACAGTATAATTGTAACCAGGAATAAGTCTTCAAGTAAAAATATTGAAATACTAACATTGTTGGGTAAGACAGAATTTGGTTTTATTTAGAATCCAATGAAACAGATTGGTGGTTTTAGCTTTATATAAAGACTTTCAGGCGTTTGTATATGTTTATGTTTAAGTATTTGGCAGACGCTTTTATCCGAAGCGACGTACATAAAAAATACATATAAAACAATCGCTGTAAACATTATTACAAAATATCAATACAAAGTGTCAAAACAGAATAATCTCTCTGCTGCTGCAGCAACAGAGATACAGTCTATAGGTCCCTAAGATATTTAGATGTCTAATGTATTCATTGTTTATGTAGGATATACGCATGTATACCTGTATATAACCTAATCATATTGTTTCTTGAATTTAAAAATAACTGACCATTTTTTTCCCCCTTCTCTGGGATTATTATTCCCAGTTTTGATCTCGGACGTCTGGTCACTTATAGCATATAATGATATTCTATTACTGTTAAGCAAACTATGAATAATAAAACACGCCAAAACATGTGAGGCAGTAGCGGTCGATGCTGCTTCTTCTTGTTCGTGTGTGTGTGTGTGTGTGTGTGTGTGTGTGTGTGTGTGTGTGCGTCAAATAAAGTTGAGTCAAGCGTGTCCTGCCTTTGTGCTACTTGTGCAAGGAAGACAACAAACTCAATTGTAACCAACTCACAGCAAAAATAAGCTTGACTGCAAGTAAATCAGGCAATGAAAAAACATGGGTACACAGATTCCATTTTTAACTGTTGCATTATGGGTACATGTCCACCATCTTTGTAGTTCGGAAGAAGTCAGCCATTTGTAGCGAGCTACGACATGAGGTTTGAATTAGGGCTGGGCGATATGGCCTTTTATTATTATCTCAATATATTTAAGCCATGTCACGATACACAATATATTTCTCGATATTTTGCCTCAGCCTTGAATTAACACCTGATGCATATAATCACAGCAGTATGAGGATTCTATGTGTCTACATTATAACATTCTTGTTCATACTGCATTCATATATGCTCATTTTAAACTTTTATGCAGAGAGGGAAACCACAATTAAGTCAATTTACCAATACTGTATTTATTAAGCAGTGCCACAAACATGCATGTAATTTCAAAACAGAAAGTGCAAGATTGACCTGTCTCCCAAGGAAAATGTGTGGCGCGTTATGAAGCGTAAAATACGACTGTCGAAACCCCAGACTGTTGAACGACTAAAGCTCTGCATAAAACAAGAATGGGAAAGAATTCCACTTTCATAGCTTCAACAATTAGTTTCCTCAGTTCCCAAACGTTTATTGAGTGTTGTTAAAAGAAAAGGTGATGTAACACAGTGGTGAACATGCCCTTTCCTAACTACTTTGGTACATGTTGCAGCCATGAAATTATAAGTTGATTATTACTTGCAAAAAAAATAAAGTTTATGAGTTTGAAGTAGGCTTCACGGTGGCAGAGGGGTTAGTGCGTCTGCCTCACAATACGAAGGTCCTGCAGTCGTGGGTTCAAACCCAGGCTCGGGATCTTTCTGTGTGGAGTTTGCATGTTCTCCCCGTGAATGCGTGGGTTCCCTCCGGGTACTCCGGCTTCCTCCCACCTCCAAAGACATGCACCTGGGGATAGGTTGATTGGCAACACTAAATGGGCCCTAGTGTGTGAATGTGAGTCTGTCTATCTGTGTTGGCCCTGCGATGAGGTGGCGACTTGTCCAGGGTGTACCCCGCCTTCCGCCCGATTGTAGCTGAGATAGGCGCCAGCGCCCCCCGCGACCCCAAAAGGGAATAAACGGTAGAAAATGGATGGATGGATGGAGTTTGAAGTAGGGTTGGGCGACATGGCCTTTTTTTTAAATCGCGATATTCTTAGGCCATATCTCTGTATTTTGCCTTAGCCTTGATTAAACACTTGATACATATAATCACAGCAGTATGATGATTTTATGTGTCTCCATTAAAACATTCTTGTTCATACTGCATTCATATATGCTCGTTTCAAACTTTCATACAGAGAAGGAAATCACAACTAAGTTAATTGACCAAAACTCTATTTATTAAAGTTATTAGCAGGTGACTTTTCAAATGATGCTACATATTAGCAGTAATGCTACTTTTGGTAGCAAGGCTTGTGCCCCACACTTGACAAATTAAAGTTGTCTATTCGACATCTTCCCGCTAGAAGGAACCACCGCCAGACGATGCAACCCCTGCTGTTTTTCTTGTGAATTATTTCTTCCTTCATTTGTTACCAGATTCGCATTTTCTTTCTCTCTTATTACCCCTCGCAACACTCCGCTAGCATCACAGCTAACGTTAGCCACGCTGCTACCTCTCTGCTGGGCGAGGGTGTTTACGTATGTGACTTATGACGTGACAGTATGTGACGTACGTAAGAAGGTGCTGTCTGTGAGAAGGAGACACAAGAAGTGGGAAGAGCCTGTAGTGTAATGCCCGCAGCTAAAAGCAACTGCATGGGAATGTATACTCCAATATTACGATATAGTCATTTTCTATACAAACCCGCGATATATCGCCCAGCCCTTGTTTGACCATCAAATATCTTGTCTTTGTAGCATATTCAACTGAATATGGGTTGAAAAGGATTTGCAAATCATTGTATTCTGTTTATATTTACATCTAACACAATTTCCCAACTCATATGGAAACAGGGTTTGTAAAATAACACAATGACTGACTTCATCCACCTGGTGGCGTAATGGAGCACATTTACCTTTTATGCCGCATGACTTGCATGTTCCCTCCGGGGATAGGTTGATTGGCAACACTAAAATGGTCCCTAGTGTGTGAATGTGAGTGTGAATGTTGTCTGTCTATCTGTGTTGGCCCTGTGATGAGGTGGCGACTTTTCCAGGGTGTACCCCGCCTTTTGCTGAGATAGGCTCCAGCACCCCCCGCGACCCCTAAAGTGACAAGCGGTAGTAAATGGATGGATGGATGGATGGAATTGCATGTTCTCTGGTTATTCCAGCTTCCTCACACCACTAAAGACATGCACCTGGGGTTTATTGGTAACACTAAATTGGCTCTCATGTGTGAATGTGAGTGTTGTCTATATGTGTTGGCGACTTGTCCAAGGTGTACCCCGCCTTCCGCCCGAATCGAGCTGAGTTAGGCTCCAGCACCCCCCGCTACTCAGTAAGGGACAAGCGGTATAAAATGGATGGGATGGACTTAGGATCTCTTCTCCACAACATCAGTTCCCTAATGTGCTTATCTCAAAAATAAAAATGAAATAAATCTCCTCTGTTTTGTACACGGGGGCAGAGGGGTTAGTGTGTCTGCCTCACAATACGAAGTTCCTGCAGTCCTGGGTTCAAATCCAGGCTCGGGATCTTTCTGTGTGGAGTTTGCATGTTCTCCCCGTGAATGCGTGGGTTCCCTCCGGGTACTCCGGCTTCCTCCCACTTCCAAAGACATGCCCCTGGGGATAGGTTGATTGGCAACACTAAATGGTCCCTAGTGTGTGAATGTGAGTGTGAATGTTGTCTGTCTATCTGTGTTGGCCCTGCGATGAGGTGGCGACTTGTCCAGGGTGTACCCTGCCTTCCGCCCGATTGTAGCTGAGATAGGCGCCAGCGCCCCCCGCGACCCCGAAAGGGAACAAGCTGTAGAAAATGGATGGATGGATGTTTTGTACATCATTGTCCAGGTTACATTGTGTTGTCTTCTTCCTCTTTAAGCTCATATGCCATTTACCTAAGGTGACAAAAAACACTTGAGCCAAAGCATGCATTAAGCTCCGAAAAAATTCTCGAATCAATAGGCTCAAGTGGTTCATTGCCTCATGAGGCTTCATCTGACCCTCACAAATAAGCATTGTAGTCAATGTTTATTTTGATGATATAGTGCAGGAGTGCCCACACTTTTTCTGCAGGCGAGCTACTTTTCAATTGACCAACTCGAGGGGATCTACCTCATTTATATATATCATTTATATTTATTTATTTATGAAAGAGACATTTTTGTAAACAAGTTAAATGTGTTTAATGATAATACAAGCATGTGTAACACATATAGATGTCTTTCTTTCACGAAGACAAGAATATAAGTTGGTGTATTACCTGATTCTGATGACTTGCATTGATTGGAATCAGACAGTAATGATGATAACGCCCACATTTTCAAATGGAGGAGAAAAAAAGTTGTCCTTTCTGTACAACACCACATGAAAGTGGTTGGTTTTTGGCATCTAATTCATCCAGCTTCCATACACTTTACAAGAAAAACATTGGCGGCAAATTCCGTAGCTTGCTTGATTGACATTCACGGCACCCGAGGGTCTTGTGAGATGACGCTGGCTGCTGCCAGTTCATTATTATGAAAAAATGACAGAGAGGAAGGCGAGAAACACTTTTTATTTCAACAGACTTTCGCGCCGTGCCTTCCGTCAAAACTCTAAAGGCCGAATGCACATTTCCTATCTTCACAATAAAAGCCCTGCTTCATGCTGCCTGCGCTAACAAAATAAGAGTCTCGGAAAGCTGGCGTGCACAAGTGATGTGCACGCCAGCTTTCTGAGGGATCGCTTGTGCACACCAGTTTTCCCAGACTCTGTATTTAGTTAGCGCAGGCAGCATGAAGCAGGGCTTTTATTGTGAAGATAGGAAATGTGCAGTCGGCCTTTAGAGTTTTGACGGAAGGTACGGCGCGAGAGTCTGTTGAAATAAAAAGTGTTTCTCGCCTTCCTCTCGGTCATATTTTCATAATAATGATCTTGCAGCAGCCAGCGTCATCTCACAAGACCCTCCGGTACCGTGAATGTCATTTAAGTGACGTCTTGGTGAAGATTGATGATCACTCATTTTTAGGTCTATTTTTTTTAAAAGCCTAGCTGGAGATCGACTGACACACCCCTCCGCGGTCGACTGGTAGCTCGCGATCGACGTAATGGGCACCCCTGATATAGTGTTTTCTACCCTAAAGTTATACCAGGCTCATTACAATTTTGCTTTACAGTGTTCAAAGATATCTACATACATGCTACTTTTAGTCATGGTGCTGTTAAGCGGCTATCCAGAGACAGGAGACAGTGTGCAGGTAAAAATGTAATTCATTAACGATACTGAGAAGTAGTCTAGCAAGGAAGTGCACTGAAAGCCTAATCACAAGCATGCAAAGAAAGCAAAGCATTAAAAAGCAATAATCAAGCCACAAGAGGAAGGTCATACTGGAATATAAACCTTCTTAATTAGCGATCAGAGGCAGGTGAGTCCAGTGATCGCTAATCAGGAGCAGGTGAGGGGAAACTGCGATCAAAATAAGCGGAGTGGTGGGGGCAAACATAAAGTGGAATGAAAAATAGGAGCGCCCTCCAGAAACTAAAACACCAACCGTAGAAAAATGCAAAATAAAGTCAGGCCTGATGTGACTGGTCTTTACGATTAAAAGCCGGGTGGGTCCGCTCCCTGTATGATCAGTGCCAGAGCTTGGTCCGCATTGCCGGCAGTAAGTCGAACACATTTCCAGTGAGTGTTGGGCTCCGCCAAGGCTGTCCTTTGTCACCAATTCTGTTCATAACTTTTATGGACAGAATTTCTAGGCGTAGTCAAGGCGTTGAGGGGTTCCGGTTTGGTGACCGCAGGATTAGGTCTCTGCTTTTGGCAGATGATGTGGTCCTGATGGCTTCATCTGACCGGGATCTTCAGCTCTCACTGGATCGGTTCGTAGCCGAGTCTGAAGCGACCGGAATGAGAATCAGCACCTCCAAGTCCGAGTCTATGGTTCTCGCCCGGAAAAGGGTGGAATGCCATCTCCGGGTTGGGGAGGAGCCCCTGCCCCAAGTGGAGGAGTTCAAGTACCTAGGAGTCTTGTTCACGAGTGGGGGAAGAGTGGATCGTGAGATCGACAGGCGGATCGGTGCGGCGTTTTCAGTAATGCGGACGTTGTACCGATCCGTTGTGGTGAAGAAGGAGCTGAGCCGGAAGGCAAAGCTCTCAATTTACCGGTTGATCTTCGTTCCCATCCTCACCTATGGTCATGAGCTTTGGGTCATGACTGAAAGGATAAGATCACGGGTACAAGCGGCCCAAATGAGTTTCCTCCTCTCCCTTAGAGATAGGGTGAGAAGCTCTGCCATCCGGGAGGAACTCAAAGTAAAGCCGCTGCTCCTCTAAATCGAGAGGAGCAAGATGAGGTGGTTTGGGCATCTGGTCAGGATGCCACCCGAACGCCTCCCTAGGGAGGTGTTTAGGGCACGTCCAACCGGTAGGAGGCTACGGGGAAGACCCAGGACACGTTGGGAAGACTATGTCTCCTGGCTGGCCTGGGAACGCCTCGGGATCCCCCGGGAAGAGCTAGACGAAGTGGCTGGGAAGAGGGAAGTCTGGGTTTCCCTGCTTAGGCTGTTGCCCCCGCGACCCGACCTCGGATAAGCGGAAGATGGTGGTGGGTTTAAACCTTGAAGTTGTTTAAAAGCATGGTTCAAACCCCTTGTAATATGTTACCATACTGTCTTTGGGACTACAGAAATAGCTGACTTAATCAGAACTACAATGGTGGCCACCCATAATGCAACAGTTAAACATGCCATAATGTTGAACAATTTGGGTGTCATATTACTGCCAAGGCATAGAGGAAAATGGCAATTTTTTAATAGACAGTGGCTTAAAGATGGACCGTAGAACCAGATTCCAGAAAACACAGAGTGAGATGTTCTACCTCTTGTGCGAAACACAAATGCATAAAATGACGACTAGTAAAACATTTAAAAACACAACAACCAACTTCTAAAACATTAAAAATTACTCTAAAACACATAAAATGACTCCGAAGAGATGCACAGTGACATCTAAAACGTAAATTACTCCTAAACACGTAACAAAACTCCTAAAACACATAATCCATTGCTTTCCTCCTCTCCAAGGTTCTCATAGTCATCATTGTCACCGACGTCCCACTGGGTGTGAATTTTCCTTGCCCTTATGTGGGCCTACCGAGGATGTCGTAGTGGTTTGTGCAGCCCTTTGAGACACTAGTGATTTAGGGCTATTTAAGTAAACATTGATTGATTGATTGATTGATAATAGGACTCCTAATTGTCAGACCTGGACATGAATTATTTTTGCTTCTTCGATGCAAGGAGAATACAGGACGAGCCAGACGTGACCGTGAGTACATGGTTTATTTGGAATACTAAATACAAAAATAAACAAACTAAGGGCACTCACAAAGAGGTACAAAACCTGGCTTCAAAAATACAAACAGGAAAACAAAACAACTGCTCGATGGCATGAAAGACAATGAACTAAACTTAAACTTGCACTTTGGCAGAACTATGAATAACTAACACAAAAACACTCGGTTGGTAGAGCGGCCGTGTCAGCAACTTGAGGGTTGCAGGTTCGATCCCCGCTTCCGCCATCCTAGTCACTGCCGTTGTGTCCTTGGGCAAGACACTTTACCCACCTGCTCCCAGTGCCACCCACACTGGTTTAAATGTAACTTAGATATTGGGTTCCACTATGTAAAGCGCTTTGAGTCACTAGAGAAAAGCGCTATATAAATATAATTCACTTCACTTCACTTCAGGGGCATGGATAGCAAGGTAATCGAGGGTGCGTGAAGGCATGAAGCAGAATGCAAAAATCCCAGACTGATGGACAGAAAGAAAATGACTTAAGTAGTGGCTGTGATAATTAGGAACAGGTGCGGGACTAGGAGGGCAAGGTGAAAATCAATGAGTTGTCATGGTAACAAAAACAAACCAGGAAGTGAAAAAACGGAACAAGAGTCCAGAAAACCAAACAAAACATGATCAAACATAAAACCAGATTACAGGTGTGACACTAATACACATGAAGACTCCTAAAAACACGTAAAAAGACTCCTAAAACAAATTAAAACCAGAATGAGGTGTTTGCAACCTTTGCGAGCACATGCACTTGGTGGCCTTGTAGGTGAACAGTGAACGTGAATGGAAGACCTGAAGGATCAAATAATTTACGGGTGCGCATCATCAGTAGTGTTCCTCTGGGTCACTGGGTAGAACAAATGGTATGCAAAATTTGGACCAAAGCATTACCTTTACATGTTAAGTAGAACACAAGGAACATGTAGATTAACATTCACAATATGACCCTTTTAATTCATCAACGGTTAATATTTCAGGTCATAGCAGACACTGGAGACTACCCCAGAGGACTCAGGCCAAAAGGGCAAAAACCTGATCTAGTCTGTATTTTAGCCTGCATACAAAAGATTTGAGCTGTGTCGTCTCATAAATTCTCTATTTAGTATAAAAGCTGCACCAGGCAAGAAGCTATAATTATTCTCTTTATATGCAGTAGTGGAACCATAACATCACAACCACAACATTATGACTGCATCATAACACATTAGCTGTGGTTTGGGATTGAAACGTGTGGTGCGACTTAGAGTCTTACATGGTGGCTGTGTAATGTTGTGGTGCGGAAAACCTGTCAAGAATTTGCTTTGCAGCTTCTTGTTTGTGTGTGTGTGTGTGTGCGTGTGTGTGTGAGAGCAAGAGGAAGGGTCGATGAGTAACTTAGGCTTTTGTGGCTAAGGGACATTAGTAAATTGGGGAAGCATTAGGAAGATATACAATTGAAAGGGGGATTTAAAAGAATAATGGGTCTGTGGTGTGCTTCCATTAACATGCTTGAATGATGACAAATACATTATAATGATGCCTTGCAAATTTGTAAATGTCTGCCTGATGATATTTTCCTGTTGGTGGACATAGACGTAAATGCTGACATTTTAATGGTTCGAAGTGTCGAAGCAAGTGCCGATGTTCCAAGTTTACTGTGTTTTCCGGACTATAGGGCACTCCGGATTATAAACCGCACTGCCGATGAGCGGACCTATTCCAGGTATTTTTTCATACAAAAGGCGCAACCGGATTTTAAGGCGCCTTAAAGGGGTCATATTATAATTTTTTTTTCTACATTTAAAATACTTCCTTGTGGTCTACATAACATGTAAAGGTGGTTCTTCGGTCAAATCGTTGCATAGATTGTGTTTCACAGATCATCTTCAGCCGCTTTCTGACTGTCGCTTCAAGATGCTCCGTTTTGTGGGCGGTCTTATTTATGTGGCTCACCTTCCACAGTGTCTTCTCCCCGTCATCTTCGCTGTAGCGTGCAAAGACGGGAGTGGAAGAAGTGTCAAAAGATAGAGCATCGGCATCTCTCTCATCCGTGGCTCACTAGTGCAACAAGAACACCGGAAATGTGTCCCGTGAAAAACCGTCCGACCGGAACTCGCTAATGACTAAAGTTCCTTGGGTGGATAATGTAAAATCACTACACAAGTAGTTTTTAGCTCTTTCATAGCGAATTGACTGACGGATATATAAGTTAGAACTTTACACTACTTTCTATTACAAATGGCAACAACGTAGAGCAGGGGTGCCCATTACGTCGATGTCTGACCGCGGGGGGGTGTGTCAGTTGATCTCCAGCCAGGCTTTTAAAAAAATAGACCTACAAATTAGTGATCATCAATCTTCACCAAGACGTCACTTAAATGAATTCACGGTACCGGAGGGTCTTGTGAGATGACGCTGGCTGCTGCAAGATCATTATTATGAAAATATGACCGAGAGGAAGGCGAGAAACACTTTTTATTTCAACAGACTCTCGCGCTGTACCTTCCGTCAAAACTCTAAAGGCCGACTGCACATTTCCTATCTTCACAATAAAAGCCCTGCTTCATGCTGCCTGCGCTAACTAAATACAGAGTCTCGGAAAACTGGCGTGCACAAGCGATCCTCAGAAAGCTGGCGTGGCACAAGTGATGTGCACGCCAGCTTTCTGAGACCCTTATTTTGTTAGCGTAGGCAGCATGAAGCAGGCTTTTATTGTGAAGATAGGAAATGTGCAGTCGGCCTTTAGAGTTTTGACGGAAGGCACGGCGCGAAAGTCTGTTGAAATAAAAAGTGTTTCTCGCCTTCCTCTCTGTCATTTTTTCATAATAATGAACTGGCAGCAGCCAGCGTCATCTCACAAGACCCTCGGGTGCCGTGAATGTCAATCAAGCAAGCTACGGAATTTGCCCGCCAATGTTTTTCTTGTAAAGTGTATGGAAGCTGGATGAATTAGATGCCAAAAACCAACCACTTTCATGTGGTATTGTACAGAAAGGACAACTTTTTTTCTCCTCCATTTGAAAATGTGGGCGTTATCATCATTACTGTCTGATTCCAATCAATGCAAGTCATCAGAATCAGGTAATACACCAACTTATATTCTTGTCTTTGGTGAAAGAAAGACATCTATATGTGTTACACATGTTCGTATATCATTAAACACATTTAACTTGTTTACAAAAATGTCTCTTTCATAGATAAATAAATATAAATGATATATATAAATGAGGTAGATCCCCTCGAGTTGGTCAATTGAAAAGTAGCTCGCCTGCAGAAAAAGTGTGGGCACCCCTGCTCTAAGCGCTTTACATAGGGAAACCCAATATCTAAGTTACATTTAAAGCAGTGTGGGTGGCACTGGGAGCAGGTGGGTAAAGTGTCTTTCCAAGGACACAACGGCAATGACTAGGACTGGCGGAAGCGGGAATCGAACCCTGCAACCCTCAAGTTGCTGGCACGGCCACTCTACCAACCGAGCTATGCCGCCCCAAAACCTAACTAAGCAAAACATGATCCGGGCGACAGATTACGACAACTCAATTACAAAATGTTTAGCAGGCTGAATAATATGCACATATATGAATACCATCAACTAGTTACAACATGTCCATGCGTTGTCCATTGCGTTTGTTACGTCTCGTCTCGATTACTGTAACGTATTATTTTCGGGTCTCCCATGTCTAGCATTAAAGATTACAGTTGGTACATAAATGCGCTGCTAGACTTTTGACAAGAACAAGAAAGTTTGATCACATTACGCCTGTACTGTATATACCTTTATATACATACATATATACCTATACTGTATATACCTTTATATACATATATACATACATATATACCTATACTGGCTCACCTGCACTGCTTCCTATGCACTTAAGATGTGACTTTAAGGTTTTACTACTTACGTATAAAATACTACAACGGTCTAGCTCCATCCTATCTTGCCGATTGTATTGTACCATATGTCCCGGCAAGAAATCTGCGTTCAAAGGACTCCGGCTTATTAGTGATTCCCAAAGCCCCAAAGAAGTCTGTGGGCTATAGAGCGTTTTCATTTCGGGCTCCAGTACTCTGGAATGCCCTCCCGGTAAAAGTTCGAGATGCCACCTCAGTAGAAGCATTTAAGTCTCACCTTAAAACTCATTTGTATACTCTAGCCTTTAAATAGACTCCCTTTTTCGACCAGTTGATCTGCCGTTTCTTTTCTTTTTCTCCTATGTCCCACTCTCCCTTGTGGAGGGTGTCCGGTCCGATCCGGATGGCCATGTACTGCTCGCCTGTGTATCGGCTGGGGACATCTCTGCGCTGCTGATCCGCCTCCGCTTGGGATGGTTTCCTGCTGGCTCCGCTGTGAACGGGACTCCCGCTGCTGTGTTGGATCCGCTTTGGACTGGACTCTTGTGACTGTGTTGGATCCATTATGGATTGAACTTTCACAGTATCATGTTAGACCCGCTCGACATCCATTGCTTTCCTCCTCTCCAAGGTTCTCATAGTCATCATTGTCACCGACGTCCCACTGGTTGTGAGTTTTTCCTTGCCCTTATGTGGGCCTACCGAGGATGTCGTAGTGGTTTGTGCAGCCCTTTGAGACACTAGTGATTTATGGCTATATAAGTAAACATTGATTGATTGATTGATTGATGTAATGTACAGAATATCAGAAGCATTTATAAATGTAGAAATATCACAGATTACATAACCACACAAATTTGAACAAACCATGATCGTAACAGTCCACATTCTGTGTTATTAATGCGTGAAACTGGTATCTAAACACAGAAATGTGGCTCCTACAGCAGAAATTTAAATGTTGTTGGTAATACTCCCAACACACGACAGGTCATTGTTATTGTCACTAAAAGCATGTTTATGTTCATTTTGTGTTGTGCTGTTTAAAAAAGAGCATAATATTTAATATGTCATCAAATCCAACAAACTGTCCAGTCGCAGTTTTAAAAACTTTAAAAAGATGTAACTTACATTCATCACTGATGACAAACTACATGTATCTGCGAATAATCACGATTAATTTGGAGTTAACTTTGAAAACAATTATTTCTATCAGGCCTGCAGGTTGTCTGTGATTCTGACTTACAATGTCATTTAGGAGATAGAGTGGGATGCATTTCAGCCCAGCAATTGTTAATAAATATTGATCAAATAGTAAATTGTGATAAAGATCTGACTACATCCCCCTGATACAGCATTTTTTTAAATTGAGTTTTCATTTTCCTCAGAGAGAGAGAGGAGAGAGAGAGAGAGAGCAAGAGAGGGAGAGGGAGAGGCAGAGAAAGCCTAACAAGTAAGGACACTGGTCAGACTCTTATTAAATCAAGCGGGCGTGGATGTTTACTGACAAGTCAGTGAAGTTTTGTTTTCATCAAAGAGGAGGAATCGTTAAACATGTGTGGATTTGGAGATTTCTTATCATTCGATGTCTGTCTCTTACCAAACATTTGGAGGCTTTTCTTTGTGCTGAGCGTCTTATTTCCCCACAACCACAGCTCATTATTGGAATGTTCACCCACCTGCGTCTGCTCACCCAACGAGATCTACTGCAATATGGCAGAAAACATCGGCGTTTTCACCCTCTGGTCCTTCCGGGGCACTGAGAGCTTTGAGAACGACACTGAAAGCCTGCAAAAGCTATTCCAGAACATCACTTCCATGTAAGTCAGATGTGTTTTTCATCATATTAGTCACTAATTGTTCATTCGTTTGGGTGTGACATAAACAACATTAAGTTATTTAAAGGTGTCATATTCTGATTAGTTTTTTTTATATTAAATGGAACTTATTGTGCAAAACAAACTTTTTTTACTTTTGTGTATTTGGGATCCTTTGAATCAAACATTGCGAAATATTTAAAAAACAATCTTATATGCAGACAAAATTCATAGAATGACTAATTTAAAACACTTCGGTGCGGTTTACATTTAATGTAATGTTTTTTGGTCAAAATGTTGCATTAATTATGTTTTAAAGACCATCTTCAAGCCACTTTCGGACTGTCTCTTCAGGGTGCGCCGTTTTGTGGGCAGTTAGTTTATGTGCCTCCACTACGACTGCGTCTTTTACCCATCATCAATCAATCAATCAATCAATGTTTATTTATATAGCCCCAAATCACAAATGTCTCAAAGGACTGCACAAATCATTACGACTACAACATCCTCGGAAGAACCCACAAAAGGGCAAGGAAAGCTCACACCCAGTGGGCAGGGAGAATTCACATCCAGTGGGACGCCAGTGACAATGCTGACTATGAGAAACCTTGGAGAGGACCTCAGATGTGGGCAACCCCCCCCCCCCTCCCTCTAGGGGACCGAAAGCAATGGATGTCGAGCGGGTCTAACATGATACTGTGAAAGTTCAATCCATAGTGGCTCCAACACAGCCGCGAGAGTTCAGTTCAAGCGGATCCAAGACAGCAGCGAGAGTCCCGTCCACAGGAAACCATCTCAAGCGGAGGCGGATCAGCAGCGTAGAAATGTCCCCAACTGATACACAGGCGAGCGGTCCATCCTGAGTCTCGACTCTGGACAGCCAGTACTTCATCCATGGTCATCGGACCGGACCCCCTCCACAAGGGAGGGGGGGACATAGGAGAAAAAAGAAAAGAAGCGGCAGATCAACTGGTCTAAAAAGGAGGTCTATTTAAAGGCTAGAGTATACAGATGAGTTTTAAGGTGAGACTTAAATGCTTCTACTGAGGTAGCATCTCGAACTGTTACCGGGAGGGCATTCCAGAGTACTGGAGCCCGAACGGAAAACGCTCTATAGCCCGCAGACTTTTTTCGGGCTCTAGGAATCACTAATAAGCCGGAGTCTTTTGAACGCAGATTTCTTGCCGGGACATATGGTACAATACAATCGGCAAGATAGGATGGAGCTAGACCGTGTAGTATTTTATACGTAAGTAGTAAAACCTTAAAGTCACATCTTAAGTGCACAGGAAGCCAGTGCAGGTGAGCCAGTATAGGTATATATGTATGTATATATGTATATAAAGGTATATACAGTACAGGCGTAATATGATCAAACTTTCTTGTTCTTGTCCAAAGTCTAGCAGCCGCATTTTGTACCAACAGATTTTAATGCTAGACATGGGGAGACCCGAAAATAATACGTTACAGTAATCGAGACGAGACGTAACAAACGCATGGATAATGATCTCGGCGTCTTTAGTGGACAAAATGGAGCGAATTTTAGCGATATTACGGAGATGAAAGAAGGCCGTTTTAGTAACGCTTTTAATGTGTGACTCAAAGGAGAGAGTTGGGTCAAAGATAACACCCAGATTTTTTACAGAGTCACCTTGTTTTATTATTTGGTTGTCAAATGTTAAAGTTGTATTATTAAATAGAGGTGTGTACCATTACATCTAGGGGTGTAATGGTACACAAAAATTTCGGTTCGGTACGTACCTCGGTTCAGAGGTCACGGTTCGGTTCATTTTCGGTACAGTTAGAAAAAAAACAAATATACATTTTTTGATTATTTATTTAACAAATTTGCTAAATATTCCACCAATAATATTTGTCTTACTCGGAAACTTGTATAGGTCAATAATTCACAATAACATTGATTTTGATTCAATATTATGTTTTGAGCAATGACAGTTTGAAAGAAAAAAAAACAGCTTTGTTTTATTAGTCAACGTTGCAACTTTTTCTAAATTACATTTAACCTTTAAGCTTTTTTATTTCACTTTTGTTTATGTATTTGTTTATTTTAATAGTATTTTTAGAATGTGCCGTGGGCCTTTAAAACATTAGCTGTGGGCCGCAAATGGCCTGCGGGGCACACTTTTGACACCCCTGCTATAGATAATAAAAAAAAAATATATATGATTAATTAATGGATAAAAAGCAGAGCCTGGCGACGCATGCACGTTTTTTAATAACTCTCTCGCTCTCTGTCTCTGCCCCGCCCTCACCAATGTTAACGCTGCGCACACCACTGAACGTACATTGAAAATACACGCACCCATAACTTAAAATGCCGGACATTCGAGGCATTTAAGAAACTCCACCTGGACAGCTGGGCAAAGAGGACATATCCCGTGAAAAGAGGAGGTGAGGTCAGTCTATCATAGACCGGTCGTTGTTGTTTTTTTGATTGATTGAAACTTTTATTAGTAGATTGCACAGTACAGTACAATTGACCACTAAATGGTAACACCCGAATAAGTCTTTCAACTTGTTTAAGTCGGGGTCTACGTAAATCAATTCATGGTGCCTCGGGTGTGCACTGTTTACAAATCGTGCGGTGGCGCTACTTATATGTCCGTGTCGTTCGGTTCACCTCCGAACTGAACCGAACCGAAACCCCCGTACCGAAACGATTCAATACAAATACACGTACCGTTACACCCCTACCATCATCCATGTTGTAGTTTTTAGCATTTCCATATGGTGTCTAATGACTGATATTGTTCAGACTATAAGGCACATTTAAAATAATTTAATTTTCTCAAAACTCGACAGTGCGCCTTATAGCCCGGTGCGCCTGATGTACGGAATTATTTTTTTGTGCTTACCGACCTCAAAGCTATTTTTTTTGGGACTTGGTGAAATGATAAGTGTGACCAGTAGATGGCATCCATCCATCATCTTCCGCTTATCCGAGGTCGGGTCCCGGGGGCAGCAGCCTAAGTAGGGAAGCCCAGACTTCCCTCTCACCAGCCAGTTCGTCTAGCTCTTCCCGGGGGATCCCGAGGCGTTCCCATGCCAGCCGGGAGACATAGTCTTCCCAACGTGTCTTGGGTCTTCCCCGTGGCCTCCTACCGACTGGACGTGCCCTAAACACCTCCCTAGGGAGGTGTTCGGGTGGCATCCTGACCAGATGCCCGAGCCACCTCATCTGGCTCCTCTCGATGTGGAGAAGCAGCGGCTTTACTTTGAATTCCTCCCGGATGGCAGAGCTTCTCACCCTATCTCTAAGGGAGAGCCCCGCCACACGGCGGAGGAAACTCATTTGGGCCGCTTGTACCCGTGATCTTATCCTTTCGGTCATGACCCAAAGCTCATGACCATAGGTGAGGATGGGAACGTAGATCGACCGGTAAATTGAGAGCTTTGCCTTCCGGCTCAGCTCCTTCTTCACCACAACGGATCGATACAACGTTCGCATTACTGAAGACGCCGCACCGATCCGCCTGTCGATCTCACGATCCACTCTTCCCCACTCGTGAACAGATGGCAGTCACACATAAAAGATAGTGCAGACTGCAATATGACTCAAGTAAACAACACCAAAGTTGTATATGTTCCATCGAAAACATAGAACATTACACAAGGGGCTCAAAAATCTATGTACTGTGCTTCAACATACTAGTATTATTATGGTGTGTGTATAAGGTACAACTTATTATCTGGCGTTTTTTTTTCCACAATATTATGCAAAAGAAACTTTTCTTACCTTCTGGTACTTGCTGATCTGTATTTGGCATCTGATTAAGTCCTGAAAATTGTAAAGTCTGAATGCCATTAAAACAGTTAGCTCCATCTTCTGACACTTCTTCCACCCCCGTCCTTGCACGCTACACCGCCACAACAAAAATGACGGAGAAAAGACGCTGCCGAAGGTGAGCTACGTAAATAAAATCGCCCACAAAACGGCGCATCTTGAAAGCGGCTTGAAGATGATCTTTAAAACATAAACTTTGCAACATTTTGACCAAAGAGCCACCATTAAATGTTATGTAGACCACAAGGAAGTGTTTTCGATTTAGAAAAAATCACAATGTGATACCTTTAATGCGCCCTATAAGCTGGTGCGCTTCTATATGAAAATAGATCTAAGTGAGCCTTATATTCCGGTGCGTCCTATGGTCTTGAAAATACGGAACGTTAAACTACGTGCTATTTTGTATTAGAAATGGCAACTTTGGGTGAGGCATGTGCATGTATGGGCCGGTCTGCCCCACAACAAGAAAATAGAGAAAAAGAAGGAACTTTTGACTACAATGGCAGACTCACACAAAGTTCTTCCGATAGAACTTCACCATATGCCAACTATTGAAAAAATGTCACAAGCTGAGCAAAGGAAGTCAAGATTGTTTTTATAAATATTTCCGCAATGCCTCCATGGTTTGGTTAAAATATTCCGGATTTATGCAGATCCCAAACTTGCTAAAACAGATGGCAGTAAATCATTTTCTTGTGGTCGACATAACATGTAAAGGTGGTGCTTTTAGTAAAAATGTTGCAAAAATGTTGCTTCACAGCCCAAGTTCAAACTGCTTTCTGGGTGTCTCTGAAAATGAGCCTTATTAGAACTCCTCTCCATCTCCACCCTGTCAGCCATGTTGTAGTTTTAGCGTACCGACAAATAAAAGTTAAAACTGTAAGCCACTTTTTGTTACAAATGGCACAGGATTTTAGCAAACATTTACGAGCCAGAATCTGACCCGCAGTGATAGGAAAGCGAAGAAGACACTTTAGAACCAAAGTTACTTTATTAGCTTTTGCTTTTAATGCTTTTTGGTCCATAAAGAAATAAGTAAATAAAAAATGTTTTACATTGGGTGTGACATTTTTAGAAAGGACCAGGTGGCAAACTTCTCCCTTTACTATCAGTCTTATTTTGTATATTCCAGAGAACCATATTGTCCTCTACAGTAGACATTGGATTGTGTTTTTTTGTCAGAGTTACAGGAGCCTT
The DNA here is from genome assembly GCF_033978795.1 of Nerophis ophidion. NCBI lineage: Eukaryota > Metazoa > Chordata > Actinopteri > Syngnathiformes > Syngnathidae > Nerophis > Nerophis ophidion. The sequence goes on from NC_084622.1 coordinate 2,865,169, forward strand.
CTGCGGTTTTTAAGGATCTTTCTCCAAAAAAATAGTTAATATAATCAATATAACAGCTCTCTATTTTATTTCCCAAAAGAATCAAACTATGGCCCGCGAACCAAATGTGGCCCGCCAAAATCCTCAGTGTAGACCGGGAGACATCACAAGTTTAACAAGAATATTGGCTGGCGATTTATTCTAGTTTTTTTTTATTAGAACCCACTATCAATTATGTTAATATAAAATCAGGAAATATGTGCCACCTTCATGTGGAAGTCGATGGAATCACTAGTTAATTGTTACAATTTTTTTTAGGATAAGTGAGCAGAGCATCGATTTATATGACTCCATCCAAACAACTTACCCACTAAAGGTAAAAATGAACTACAACCAACAAATAAAGCAACATGCAGTTGCACATACCACACATCCTGCTCATTGAACTTTGTGGACATTATAAAACTTGTACATATAATTTAAAATTACACATATATAAATCCATTAGAGTGCACGATGGGTAATATACGCAAAAATATCTCTCCACACTTCCCCATATTTGACACATTTTGACATACTGATTGATTACAAAACTTTAAGGAAATCATCAGGGAAATAAACAAGATAGGAGTCGAACTTTCACATACTCCTAATATTCAATGTTTTATTGTTTATACATCGTACTGCATTGTCGTCACTGTCTGATGTAGGGGATTGTTTAAAGTGAAGTAGTTGAAGTTACGTGTTGTTGTCTGTTGTAGCTTGCTTTAAAAAATGCAAACTGATGTGTTATTTTTGTACAAAAGATTGTTGTCATGTTTCAATCAACGCTCTGCTGTGTGGCAGAAAAAGTGTTGTAATGTGTGTAGTTGTGTGTGTGTGTGTGTGTGTGTGTGCGCGTGCATCCATATAACGACGTAATGACAATTACCCTCGAAAATATGGCTTTATCGCAGTGTGTAATATATTTTTACATGTTTGGCGAACCTCCCTCTTCATTTTGGTATGAAATGAAAATGCAGACTTAAAGCATCGATATGTTAGAGCAACGTTCCCTCTAAGGCAGTGGTGCCCAACCACCGGGCAGCGGAATAATTTTTTATTAACTTTTTTTTTTGTAATTTCTTCTTCTTATTATTATTATTTTTTTAATTAAATCAACATAAAAACACAAGATACACTTGAAATTAGTGCACCAACCCAAATGCGACCAGTAGATGGCAGTCACACATAAGAGATAGTGTAGCCTGCAATATGACTCAAGTAAACAACACCAAAGTTGTATATGTTCCATTGAAAACATAGAACATTACACAAGGGGTTGAAAAATCTATGTACTGTGCTTCAACATACTAGTATTATTATGGTGTGTGTATAAGCTACGACTTATTATCTGGCGTTTTTTTTCACAATATTATTCAAAAGCAACTTTTCTTACCTTCTGGTACTTGCTGATCTGTATTTGGCATCTGCATAAGTCCTGAAAATTGTAAAGTCTGAATGCCATTAAAACAGTTAGCTCCATTTTCTGACACTTCTTCCACTCCCGTCCTTGCACGCTACACCGCTACAACAAAAATGACGGAGAAAAGACGCTGCCGAAGGTGAGCTACGCAAATAAGACCGCCCACAAAACGGCGCATCCTGAAAGCGGCTTGAAGATGATCTGTAAAACATAATCTTTGCAACATTTTGACCAAAGAGCCACCATTAAATGTTATGTAGACCACAAGGAAGTGTTTTCAATTTAGAAAAAAAAATCATAATGTGATACCTTTAATGCACTCTGTAAGTCGGTGCGCTTCTGTATGAAAATACACATATCAATATAGATCAATACAGTCTGCAGGGATACATTCCGTAAACACACATGATTGTGCGTGCTGCTGGTCCACTTTTCCATCCAAAATGGCGGCGCGCATGAACGCGACTTCTCAGGCTCTCCCCTTGGGTGCATTGTTTTTATTGTTTTTATATAGTTTATTACTAGCCCAGTCAGCAACTTGCTGGGCGAGGGTTATGTACAGCCGAAACGATTTGTTGGAGCTTGGATTGCGGCCTGAGCAGGCTGTTTCGGTGGATTTTACAAGCCGACACAACATCCCGGAGGAGCTAGCACGTAGCCCTGGAGCTCCATGGCTACCGTGCCCGGCGAGGAGGAGGCGGAAGCGGAGGCGAAGACGCCGTGGCCGAAGGGGCGGCGTGTTAGCAAGACTAAAAATGAACCCAAACAGACCAGCGATACCAAGTCTATTCCTGGCTAATGCGAGATCGCTCGCTCCTCATGGTGAAGAGGACAAGATGGACGAGGTGAGGCTCCGTGTAGCACAAAACACTGTGATGGACAGCTGCGCCCTATTGTTTACGGAAACCTGGCTAACGTTCTCAATCCCAGACGGAGCTAACCGGTCACACATCACACAGACAGGACAGAAACGCAGAGTCTACCGGCAAGCGGCGTGGGGGTGGATTGCTAACCTACCCTAAACAACAAGTGGACTTCTGATTCAAAGGTAGTTAACAGCCACTGTTCCCAAGATCTGGAATATATTACAGTTTAATGCCGACCCTTCCATCTAGCCAGGGAGCACTCTGCTGTCCTGATCACAAACGTGTATATAGCTCCCGATGCTAACGCTAGCATGGCGCTAGCTCTGCTGCACGATACAATCAGTGCACAACAAAACAAATATCCCGACGCCATCCACATAATAGCGGGGGACTTTAATCATGTCGACCTGAAAAAAGTGCTCCCCAAACTTCACCAGCATATGAAGTGTGCTACGAGGGGAGCTAACACACTGGACAAAGTCTATTCCAACATAAAAAATGGATATAGAGCCAAACAACTTCCCCAATTAGGCAAGTCTGACCACATGTGCCTGCTCCTTTTGCCAGCTTACACACCAATAAGAAAAAGTGCTCCTATCACAACCAAAACGGTCAAAACATGGCCAGAGGAAGCCATGGAACAGCTGCAGGACTGTTTGATACAACAGACTGGTCAGTTTTTGAAATCCCAGACTTGGAGCAGTACACAGAAGCGGTCCCGGGGTACATCAAACACTGCTTAGACACTGTCACAGTGGACAAGCGCATCCGGGTCTACCCCAACAGGAAGCCCTGGATGACAAAAACAGTCCGGGGCTTACTCAAAGAGAGAGACAGTGCCTTCAAAGGGCAGGACCAGGCACTCTACAGTGCTGCCAGAGCCAATCTGAAGAGAGGTATCAGAGAGGCAAACGCCGAGCACAGGAGGAAAATGGAAGATCACCTGCAGAGAACCAACACCAAGGAGGTATGGAAAGGAATAAAAGACATGACCATCTTCAGACCCAGTAACCCTTCGGCTGACGGCGACGCCTCTCGAGCGGGGGAGTTAAACAGCTTCTTCGCCCGATTCGAGAGAAAAACACCTGCAGCCGTCACAACACCCCCACCCAACACCCACAGCAGCTGCACCATTATACTGGACGAGCATGAGGTAAGACGCACGCTGAAGGCAGTGAACCCGAGGAAGGCTACGAGCCCAGATGGAGTCCCGGGACAGGTACTAAGAGACTGTGCAGACCAGCTGGCCGGAGTATTTACGAAGATCTTCACCCAGTCCCTCTCTCAGGTCGTCATCCCATTTTGTCTGAAGACCTCCACAATAATCCCGGTGCCGAAGAAGAACTCTGTCAGCTGCCTGAATGACTACCGTCCAGTGGTACTTACACCTATAGCTATGAAGTGCTTCGAGAAACTGGTACGGACCCATATCACCTCAGTCCTCCCTCCCGAGCTCGACCCACTCCAGTTTGCCTACAGAGCCAACAGGTCCACAGAGGACGCCATCGCCACACCCCTACACTACTCCCTGGGTCACCTGGAGATGGGGGGAAGCTACGTGCGGCTGCTTTTTGTGGATTATAGTTTGGCATTTAACACCATTATACCTGATAGACTGGTGTCCAAACTGTCAGACCTGGGTCTATCGAACTCCATCTGCATGTGGATTAAGGACTTCTTATCCAACCGCCCCCAGAGGGTGCAGTTGGGCCGCCAGATGTCATCAAGCCTGTACCTCAGCACCGGCTCTCCACAAGGCTGCGTGCTGAGCCCCCTTCTCTACTCCATCTACACATACGACTGCACACCTGCCCACTCCAGCAACTCCATCATCAAACTTGCGGATGACACCACCGTAGTGGGGCTCATCTCGGAGGGGGACGAGGCTGCATATCGGGACGAAGTGGAGAAGCTGTCGGATTGGTGCAAAGTCAACAACCTGGTCCTGAACACCTCCAATACCAAAGAGCTGGTCATAGACTTCAGGAGGAAAAAAACGGACATCCTGCTCCTGATCATCAGTGGTGACTGTGTGGAGAAGGTCTCCGACTTCCACTTCCTTGGAGTCCACCTGGCCGACGACCTATCATGGAGCACCAACACCACGGCTACCATCAAGAAAGCACACCAGAGACTGCACTTCCTGAGAATACTCGGGAACAACCACCTCTCTCAGAAACTGCTGGTGTCCTTCAACCGGTGCTCCATTGAGAACATCCTGACCTACTGCATCTGCGTGTGGTTCAGCAGCTGCACGGCCGCAGAGAGAACGGCGCTCCAGAGAGTCATAAAGACCGCCCAGAAGATCATCGGATGCCCCCTCCCCCCTCTGGCTGACCTGTACAGCTCCCGCTGTCTCAGGAAAGCACAGAGCATCCTGAAAGACCCACAGCCACCTGGAACTGCTACCCTCAGGCAGACGCTACAGGGTGCTAAAAGCGAGCACCAATAGACTAAAAAACAGCTTTTACCTAAGAGCCATAGTAGCATTAAACAGGCACTGAGTGAGCACAATATGTCCATCATGTCCTCGTGAGTAATGTTTAAATTTTATTTCTATTTTTTCGGACTACAATGTGCAATAATGTTATATGTATGTGTGTATATATATTCATATGCATGCATATATGCATCTGTGTGGATATATATACATATACGTGGATACATCTCTCATCTTTATCTTTTTTTTACTATTTATATTACCATATTGTATATGCACCTTAGGAGGATCTGCTCCAATTCCGTTGTTCTTTGAACCTGTTCATTGCAATAATGACATCCATCCATCCATCTTCTTCCGCTTATCCGAGGTCGGGTCGCGGGGGCAACAACCTAAGCAGGGAAGCCCAGACTTCCCTCTCCCCAGCCACTTCGTCTAGCTCTTCCCGGGGGATCCCGAGGCGTTCCCAGGCCAGCCGGGAGACATAGTCTTCCCAACGTGTCCTGGGTCTTCCCCGTGGCCTCCTACCAATTGGACGTGCCCTAAACACCTCCCTAGGGAGGCGTTCGGGTGGCATCCTGACCAGATGCCCGAACCACCTCATCTGGCTCCTCTCAATGTGAAGGAGCAGCGGCTTTACTTTGAGTTCCTCCCGGATGGCAGAGCTTCTCACCCTATCTCTAAGGGAGAGCCCTTAGCCATGCAATAATGACAATAAAACTCTATGCTATTCTATTGTAACTTTAATCGGCAATATTTCCATAGCAATAATAAATAAGTATGGAGACAAAGGGCACTCTTGTTTTGGACCTCTTAATAGAGGTATTGTCCCTGAGATGTATCCATTATTGATCATTCTACAGCTAGTTTTATTATATATAGCGTCTTGATCCAGTGTAATAAGGAGTTGCCATAATTGAAACAAACTAAGCTTTGCGTGTGAACAGAGGCATATTGGACATGTTTCAAACATTGGCGGGGTTTTTGCGTGAAACTGAGCCTGCGCCTTCATTCACCAAGCTGCTGCACGATCACCTGTCTGTGCTTTTAAAAGCGTTTGAGCGCTACTTCCCAACTTCAAAAGACCCACGAACTGCCAAGGAATGGATTCGCGACCCATTTGTCAACAAAGCAGATGAATCCAGCATGTCTGTGCAAGAAAAAGATCAAATGCTGGAGATCGCAAATGACGGCAGCCTTAAAAGTGGATTTCAGACAAAAACTCTGCCTGTTTTCTGGATGAAAGTCATGGCAGAATACCCCGAGATCGCCACCACAGCACTAAAAGCACTGTTGCCATTTCCAACATCCTATCTGTGTGAAGTGGGATTTTCTGCAGTGACGGCCACCAAAACAAAACAACATAGCAGACTGGACATAAGCAACACACTTAAGGTGTCTTTGTCTCCCATTACCCCCAGTTGGGACCGTCTCGTTGCAGAGAAACTGTCACACCTATTGATCTTGTTTTGTCATGTTATGTTTTTGTTTTTGGACTCTTGTTTCCCGTTTTACACTTCCTGGTTTTGTTTTTCTATAGTAACCCATTAGTTTCCACCTGGTCTCCAAGTCACGCCCAGCCCTCAGTCCCACACCTGTTTCTAATCATCATAGCTGCTATTTATATCATTCTGTTTCTGTCCTCGTCCTGGGAACTTTGCTATTTGCATTCTGCTTCATGCCACATTTTTATCACAAACCTCCACGCCTTGCCCCGCTGCTAAACATTTGGACCACGCCACGTAAGATCCATGTATTCTTTCGCCTAAGTGCTGGTTTTTTTGGTTTATTGTTAGCATCTTTTGTTCATTTATAGATAGCCATGCCATTGTGCTGTTTTTGTTAACGTTTTAGCATATATTATTATCCGCCATCGAGCGTGCTTTTTGTTTTGCCTTTTGTATTTAAGTAACAAATAAAAATGTACTTACATTCATGCCTGATTCGTCCCACATCATCCTTGCATCGAGGAAGCACAAACACCCACAGCTCAAGCTTGACAGAAACAAGCTCAGGGCTCCCATTGATTTATTGTTACGGTGAGTTAAAAATCTCATGCACTTTATATACGTATTTAATGTATCTGCATCTTATTTTGAAGGCATCTAAACGTTACCATAGCAACGAAAATCAGAGCGCGTTTGGGCAGAGGGAGGTGAGGGAGAGGAGAGCACACAAACAATCATGCAGGAGGCTTATCTGACGGTTCAAACTGACAACTTTATTTCAGCTGTTGAAAAATAACATTCATAATGACAGTAGTGTGGAATTGCTGGTTCTTGTCATTTATATATTTTTCCACGTGATTTTTTTTATTTATGTAATGGGAAGAGAGGAAGTTACCAGTTACTTTGATGTTATACTCACGTTATGTTGTTGGCGCAATGTGCTAATAAATGGGTTGTACTTGTATTGCGCTTTTCTACCTTCAAGGTACTCTAAGCGCTTTGACACTACTTCCACATTCACCCATTCACACACACATTCACACACTGGTGGAGGGAGCTGCCATGCAAGGCGCTAACCAGCACCCATCAGGAGCAAGGGTGAAGTGTCTTGCTCAGGACACAACGGACATGACAAGGTTGGTACTAGGTGGGGATTGAACCAGGGACCCTCGGGTTGGGCATGGCCACTCTCCCACTGCGCCACGCCGTCCCTAATAAAGGTCCATATGAGTACACAGTGGATTCACGTTTATTATTTTACTTTTTTCATGACAAAAAAAAAAAAAGAACCCCCCCCCACCAGGCTCCCCGCCGGGCCGCGGGACAAATTATCAAGCGTTGACCGGTCCGCAGATACAAAACGGTTGGGGACCACTGCTCTAAGGTACGCGCCTGTGCGTGTGTGCGTGCGTCTGTGTGCGTGTGTTCATGTGTTCGAGATGCCACCACAGTAGAAGCATTTAAGTCTCACCTTAAAACTCATTTGTATACTCTAGCCTTTAAATAGACTCCCTTTTTAGACCAGTTGATCTGCCGTTTCTTTTCTTTTTCTCCTATGTCCCACTCTCCCTTGTGGAGGGGGTCCGGTCCGATCCGGCGGCCATGTACTGCTTGCCTGTGTATCGGCTGGGGACATCTCTGCGCTGCTGATCCGCCTCCGCTTGGGATAGTTTTCCTGCTGGCTCCGCTGTGAACGGGACTCTCGCTGCTGTGTTGGATCCGCTTTGGACTGGACTCTTGCGACTGTGTTGGATCCATTATGGATTGAACTTTCACAGTATCATGTTAGACCCGCTCGACATCCATTGCTTTCGTCCTCTCCAAGGTTCTCATAGTCATCATTGTCACCGACGTCCCACTGGGTGTGAATTTTTCCTTGCCCTTATGTGGGCCTACCGAGGATGTCGTAGTGGTTTGTGCAGCCCTTTGAGACACTAGTGATTTAGGGCTATATAAGTAAACATTGATTGATGTGTGTGCGTGTGTGTGTGCGTGTGTGTTTGTGTGAAAGGTTTTCAGTAGTGTGTATGAAAGGGGTTCAGTAATGCGTCTGAAGGAATTTCAGTAGTGTGAGTGAGAGAATTTCAGTCATGTGAGAGAGGATTTCAGTTGTGTATGTCAGAGGTAATTCTGAATATGGTCCCAAACGGCCCCTCATATTTTGCCGTGACATATTATCAACTCGACATTTCGCTCTGCCACAAAGCTAATCTTGTTCTAAAAACAAGATGAGGTATTTTTATAACAAGCTCAGCTTGTTATAAAAATATTCTGTTTCATGACAGTAAACATTTTTGTGACTTTCACAGTTAACCAAACTGTAAAGGAGGAACATGTTAATACGGAAATGATGCATAAAAGCTGTCCTTTTCTTCTTCCGACATCCGTCTGGCGAGAAAACAGAAGTGCCCCTCAATCATAGTAGTCCGACACTATAGTTTCGCTCTACCAATTCCCAGTAATATTATCTAGTCTCACAACAAAGTTTTGAGTGTACCATACAAGCACATAATATCACATACAGTACTGTGTAATAACGCTGAAATATTCAGCATCATTTCCTAATTGACTATTGTTAATGGGTCATTAACACTCACCTTTCTCACACACACAGACAGTCTGTAAAGGAGAATAAACCCCATTTGTTGCAAAACATTCAACAGGTGTGGATTGCTGCCAGGATCTGCGGTGGTTGGGGCCATTACGAATAGCGTTGTAGTTAGATATGCTAAAAGTATATAGCTGTTGCTAGCTGATTGGTTGAGAATTGAGGGAAAGGTTGGCGTATGCAAACGTCCACATAGTGGCTAGCTAGCGAGCATCACTATTAAATGCTGTTTGAAGGGCACGGTCGTCAAAAACGCGTTGGTATTGAACACGTGGCTAATGTAAAAGTGGGGTGTGTCGGTAAAAAGAAAACGAACATTATTGAATGAAACACAAAACAATTCATTTTGAGCTAGTTTTGAAATTACATAATAAAACAAATTAAACATTTCGGGATGCAAAAATCGGGCAGCACGGTGGGGGACGGGTTAGTGCATCTGCCTCACAATACGAAGGTCCTAAGTAGTCCTGGGTTCAATCCCGGGCTCGGGATCTTTCTGTGTGGAGTTTGCATGTCCTCCCCGTGACTTCCCTTCGGGTACTCCGGCTTCCTCCCACTTCCAAAGACATGCACCTGGGGATAGGTTGATTGGCAACACCAGGGGCGTCGCCAGACATATTTCACTGGGGCACGTGCCCCACTGTTGATCTGCAGTGCCCCAGTAAAAATTTCACCAATAAAAAAAACGCTTCAGAGTTTTAAGTCTACATAACATAGACAACAGCGCACATACTACTTAGTATGGTAATTGATTGCTACTGTATTCACTCCACGAAACAGTGAGCACATGGCTAATTAATATGGTAATTTATTCACGTGTGGATCGAGACTTCGGTTGAGGGAGAGAGAGCGGGGGGGGATTCGAATCACTGCGTGAGGTAGGTGACGTTAGCCAACAACAATTTGTTAATTACAATATTTTGATTTTGATTTGGCTCAAACTGTAACTCCTAGATGGATTTAAGAAAGTTATTCGCCCGCAGCAGAGAAGAAGCGAGGAATGAGAGATGTAAGTGAAGTCCTAACTAGCTAGGCAACATCATTGTCTTAAGTTGATGCTAAGTTAGCTAACGTTCTTCCTTGCATCAAGACAAACATATTCATTTGCTGTACGAGCTGTCGGGGGAATTTCCAATCAACATGAAACATAATGTTGGTTATTGTCTGCTGCTTCTGCATCAATGATGATTTGGAGTAAGCATGTGTGAGTTGAGTGCTTCTCAAATGCTTTATCTTCAGGAAGAAAAACATTTTTCCATATCATCAAGTCGTGATGCAAATTTTTAAATCATTCAAGTTTATTTCACAGAAAAATAGCACAGTAGACTTGTCTTGTTAATCGGTGTGACTTTGACTAAAATAATCTTGTTTTGTCACCAGAAAAATGGCTACAGCTAAAGCATCTGGTTTTGTTTCCAGAAAAAATAGTAACTTTTCTGTATTTGATTTCAGAAAGATGGCTGAAAATATCGGGTTTTGTTGCCCCATTTAGATTTTTAAAAAATATATTTCCATGTCTGTCCTGAGTCCTCCTCCAACTTGTTAGTCGCTTTGCCTTTTGCTAAAATACTCACTAATAGTCGCTAGAAAAATGGCTAAAATAATCTGGTTTTGTTGCCACAATTAGATTTTTTTCTCCCTAAACTTTTTTTTTCATGCACACATGTGACTGCGACTCACTGAAAATGACACACAATCCACTTTTATGTCAGGAGCCAGCAGTTGGGAACCACTGGTCAACTGTATAACAGTTACTGTAATATTTCCATGTCTGTCCAGAGTGATTGACCACTTTGCAAAAATGAAAAGGAGACGTTACAGTTTACTTCTCAGAAAATGATTCCCTGAACAGACACACAACAGTTGTTCATTTATTCTACTACCGTGGCTTTATTGTTGTGTGTATATTTTATAGTTTTGTGTATCTGAAATAGGATTAGCCACATTGCCATAAATGGAAATTAAATAATATAAAAGAACCCAGAGATGTAGGGGTGCTTTATTTTTTGTTTTACTTTTGTAGATGTTAAATTTGCAGATGATTACTGCAATATATATTTCAAAAAGATTCATTGCTCTTCCTTTTTGCTTTTACCAGTAGCAGTTTAGAAGTCTGGAGTAAAAAAGTGCACAAGTAGATCAAATGCATTAGTTAATTTCAGGTGGTTCATCAAATATCCATACAATATCATCTGATATGATTTCATAGTTTAAAGCACTATTTATGTATTTTTTATGATAAATAAGTGCTAAATTTTTTTTTGCTTGCGCGCTTTGCACACTCACATCAATTATTTGTGCCCCAGGTGTGCCCCAGTACAGTATTAGGTCTAGTGACGCCCCTGGGCAAAACTAAATTGGTTCGAATGTTGTCTGCCTATCTGTGTTGGCCCTGGGATGAGGTGGCGACTTGTCCAGGGTGTACCCCGCTTTCCGCCCAATTGTAGCTGAGATAGGCACCAGCCTCCCCCCGCGACCCCAAAGGGAATAATCGGTAGAAATGGAGGGATGGATGGATGTGATGCAAAATCAGCAGCCGCTCATGACAAACTCATAACATTAATGTGTGTGGCTGCTATCGGCAAGATGTCGCCATAGAAAGGTGTACTCTGTGACGTTGCAGTTGAATTTGTAAAGTACATATACTCTCTGATAATGAATTCATTGTGTGCTTCTTTTCAGGCATTTTGAGAACTGGACCGGTGCTCGGACATTAGAGGATGTTCACATGGAGCTGTTCACTGGCTTGCAGAGGCTGTATGTCATTAAGAATTCCCTCCAAATGTTTTTTTTGTCACCTGTTTCATATTACCCTACCCTTGCCTTACCCTAATGTAGGTCTCTCCAATTAATACCCAAAATATAGGTTCTCAGGCTATTGAATCGATCGCAGCTGGACTGTTTAATCAGTTCATGCTCACGTAGGGCAGGGATGTCAAACTGGTTTTCATTGAGAGCCACTTCGCAGTTATGACTTCCATCAGAGGGGCGCTTGTAACAGCGAACAATGTATGAATTTGCCTCTGGATTTCATTATTAATTATATAAATTGGTTTAAGTAGACTGTCGATTTTACAGTAAAAACTTAACATTTACACAATTTTACTGTAAAGTGTAGTATATATTTTTTGTGTTGTTTACAACATTTAACGGTAAATGGAAAAAGAGTACCACTATTTTTTGGGGGGGAAGGGGCGTTAGGAAAAAACCTGGCAGCTTTGGTGCCAGAATTTTGCTGTAAATTGACATTGTTTTTCCACATCATTATATTGTTAATTGAAAAACAGTACAAGTTTTTTTTTTTAATTCTGGCAATATAGCTGCCCGTTTTTCTACCGTAAAAACAAATGTACCGTCTTTCCATTTACAGTAATACACAGTTAAAAACAGCAACAGTAGATTTTACAGTCAAAAACTGGCAGTTTAATCAACAGACTTCTTACGCCAAAAACTGGTAGTTTTTTTCAATTTACTGTTATATGCTGTATTGATTGATTGATTGATTGATACTTTTATTAGTAGATTGCACAGTACAGTACATATTCCGTACAATTGACCACTAAATGGTAACACCCCAATAAGTTTTTCAACTTGTTTAAGTCGGGGTCCACATTAATCAATTCATGGTACAAATATATACTATCAACATAATACAGTCATCACACAAGTTAATCATCATAGTATGTACATTTAATTATTTACATTATTTACAATCCGGGGGGTGGGATGAGGAGCTTTGGTTGATATCAGAACTTCAGTCATCAACAATTGCATCCACAGAGAAATGTGGACATTGAAACAGTGTAGGTCTTATTTAGCAGGATATGTACAGCCAGCAGAGAACATAGTGACTTCAGATAGCATAAGAACAAGTATATACATTTGAAATACATTTGATTATTTACATTAAGTTATTTACAATGCGGGGAGATGGGATGTGAATGGAGGAGGGTGTTAGTAAAGGGTTGAAGTTGCCTGGAGGTGTTGTTTTAAAACAGTTTTGAAGGAATATAGAGATGCACTTACTTTTCCATCTGTTGGGAGTGCATTCCACATTGATGTGGCATAGAAAGAGAATGAGTTAAGACCTTTGTTAGATTGGAATCTGGGTTTAACGTGGTTTGTGGAGCTCCCCCTGGTGTTGTGGTTATGGCGGTCATTTAAGTTAAGGAAGTAGTTTGACATGTACTTCGGTATCAAGGAGGTGTAGCGGATTTTATAGACTAGGCTCAGTGCAAGTTGTTTTACTCTGTCCTCCACCCTGAGCCAGCCCACTTTGGAGAAGTGGGTTGGATTGAGGTGTGATCTGGGGTGGAGGTCTAAAAGTAACCGGATTAAGTAAAGAACACTGTACGATTTATTATCATTTTTATTTCCGTATTTCCTTGAATTGCCCCCGGGGCGCTAATTAATTTAAAACCTCTTCTCACTCCTGCGCTTACCAAAGACATGCAGTAAAAGTAAGCATGCGTTAATTATTTTAAAACCTTTTCTCACTCCGGCACTTACCAAAGGTATGCCGTAAAAAATTGAGTGTGATGTTAGCTTGGACCTTAAATCCTACTGAATAGCTCTTAATCTTCTTCCCTTTATGCGATTTCAAATTACCGGTATTGAAATCAGCCTCCTCCATTTTGAAACAGATGACGGAGGAAGTGTCACTCGGGACGTCAGGAGTTTGACCAGGCGGTAATACTAAGCTAATTATTTTGGGAAGCGAGTTTGACCAAGGCAGGCACATACTATATGCCCTGCGGCAATTCAAGGAAATACGGTAATTTCATTGGTACTTTGCTGTAAGTTAAGCATTTTAATTTATCTTTATTAAGACAGAAAGTATGATAATATACAGTAATATTGGTTGAAATATTGGATATTATTGAACTTTAAAAGGCATGCAATATCAAGAAGTACATATATTTTTTTCTGTCAAAATAAATAAAAAAATCTATTTCATTTACTGAAAAATTATTAAGTATTTTATTAACACATATAATTCCCAGGTGGTTGCGGGCCAGATAAAATGATGTTGTGGGCCAGAACTGGCCTGTGACATTGGGACAAGAAAGAACAGAGCCCTCTCAAATAAATGTATTTTCCTCTCAAATCAAAATGTGTTAAGTTGAGAAAGTACATTTTAATATACCCACAAAACGTATATATTACAAACTGACAACATTATCTGCAATAGCAGATAAATCCGCATAAAAAGGGGACACGCTACAACAGTGGTTCTCAAATGGGGGCACACGTACCCCTGGGGGTACTTGAAGGTACGCCAAGGGGTACGTGAGATTTTTTTTAAATATTCTAAAAATAGCAACAATTCAAAAATCATTTATAAATATATTTTTGGAATAATACTTCAACAAAATATGAATGTAAGTTCATAAACTGTGAAAAGAAATGCAACAATGCAATATTCAGTGTTGACAGATTGATTTTTTTGTGGACATGTTCCATGAATATAGCTGTTAAAGATTTCATTTTTTGTGAAGAAATGTTTAGAATTAAGTTCATGAATCCAGATGGATCTCTATTACAATCCCCAAAAAGAGCACTTCAAGTTGATAATTACTTCTATGTGGAGAAATATTTCTATATAATTGAATCACTTGTTTATTTTTCAACAAGTTTTTAGTTATTTGTATATCTTTTTTTCCAAATAGTTCAAGAAAGACCACTACAAATGAGCAATATTTTGCACTGTTATACAATTTAATAAATCAGAAACTGATGAAATAGTGCTGTATTTGACTTCTTTATCTATTTTTTTCAACCAAAAATGCTCTGCTCTGATTAGGGGGTACTTGAGTTAAAAAAATGTTCACGGGGGTACATCACTGAAAAAAGGTTGAGAACCACTGCGTTACAACACTCAAATGACCTCTTTTCTGTCCGCCACCTGCTTCAGGCTGCGCTAGTCTGCGCACACAGACGCACACCCCCCTCCTCTAAACCCTCACTAAAGCAGCGTTGACCAATAAGAGACAAAAAGTTGTCAGAAACGAAGGTGGGCCATAAAACGGATGCTGTTCTTTCTGGGATGAGGCAGTTCAAGTTGAATGTCTCACTGGCAGAGCCAAAACTAGAAGATGTGAATTTAACATGTTTTACATCATAATTTGGCATAAAGGCAAAAGGATACATTTTATTATTTGTTTTAAAAACCCCGTTTCCATATGAGTTGGGAAGCGGTGTTAGATGTAAATATAAACGGAATACAATGATTTGCAAATCCTTTTCAACCCATATTCAATTGAATGCACCACAAAGATAAGATATTTAATGTTCAAACGCCATTCATCCATTTTCTACCGCTTATTCCCTTTGGGGTTGCGGGGGGCGCTGGTGCCTAGCTCGCTACAAGCGGGCAGAAGGCGGTATACACCCTGGACAAGTAACCACCTCATCGCAGGGCCAGCACAGATAGACAGACAACATTCAGACTCACATTCACCCACTAGGGCCAATTTAGTGTTGCCAATCAACCTATCCCCAGGTGCATGTCTTTGGAGGTGGGACGAAGCCGGAGTACCCGGAGGGAACCCATGCTGTCACGGGGAGGACATGCAAACTCCACACAGAAGGATCCCGAGCCCAGGATTGAACCCCAGACTACTCAGGATGTTCGTATTGTGAAGCAGACGCACTAACCCCTCTTCCACCGTGAAGCCATGTTCAAACTCATAAACTTTATTTTTTTTTTTGCAAATAATAATTAACTTAGAATTTCATGGCTGCAAAACGTGCCAAAGTAGTTGGGAAAGGGCATGTTCACCACTGTGTTACATCACCTTTTCTTTTAACAACACTCAATAACCCTTTGGGAACTGAGGAAACTAATAGTTGAAGCTTTGAAAGTGGAATTCTTTCCCATTCTTGTTTTATGTAGATCTTCAGTCGTTTAGAAGTCCGGGGTCTCCGCTGTCGTATTTTAGGCGTCATAATGCGCCACACATTTTCGATGGGAGACAGCTCTGGACTGAAGGCGGGGCAGGAAAGTACCCACACTCTTTTACTACGAAGCCACGCTGTTGTAACACGTGGCTTGGCATTGTCTTGCTGAAATAAGCAGTGGTGTCCATGACAACGTTGCTTGGATGACAACATATGTTGCTCCAAAACCTGTGTGGACCATTCAGCATTAATGGTGCCGTCACAGATGTGTAAGTTACCCATGCCTTGGGCACTAATGCACCTCCATACCATCACAGATGCTGGTTTTTGAACTTTGCGCTTACAACAATCCGGATGGTTATTTTCCTCTTTGTTCCGGAGGACACCAAGTCCACAGTTTCCAAATATAATTCGAAATGTGGACTCGTCAGACCACAGAACACTTTTCCACTTTGCATCAGTCCATCATAGATGATCTCGGGCCCAGCCAAGCCGGCGGTGTTTCTGGGTGTTGTTGATAAATGGGTTTTGCTTTGCATAGTAGATTTTTAACTTGCACTTACAGATGTAGCGACCAAATGTAGTTACTGACAGTGGTTTTATGAAGTGTTCCTGAGCCCATGTGGTGATATCCTTTACACACTGATGTCGGTTTTTGATGCAGTACCACCTGAGGGGTCAAAGGTCCGTAATATCATCGCTTACGTGCAGTGATTTCTCCAGATTCTCTGAACCTTTTGATGATTTTACGGACTGTAGATGGTAAAATCCCTAAATTCCTTGCAATAGCTCGTTGAGAAATGTTGTTCTAAAACTGTTCGACAATTTGCTCACAAAGTGGTGACCCTCGCCCCATCCTCGTTTGTGAATTACTTAGCGTTTCATGGAAGCTGCTTTTATACCCAATTATGCGACCTACCTGTTCCCAATTAGCCTACACACCTGTGGGATGTTCCAAATAAGTGTTTGATGAGCATTCCTCAACTTTATCAGTATTTATTGCCACTTTTCCCAACTTCTTTGTCACGTGTTGCTGGCATCAAATTCTAAAGGTAATGATTATTTGCAAAAAAAAAAGGTTTATCAGTTTGAACATCAAATATGTTGTTTTTGTAGCATATTCAACTGAATATGGGTTGAAAATGATTTGCAAATCATTGTATTCTGTTTATATTTACATCTAACACAATTTCCCAACTCAAATGGAAACGGGTTTTGTATGATGCCATCAGCAGGCAAGCCATCGATGTCTACAGACTGTAAGTTAAAGCTGTGTGTATTTACTGCTTCAGATGTTCTGACTTCCTGTTAGTCGGTAAAGTAAAACATAACTTAGAAAAAAACATTTCTATGTCAAGAGTCTTGTTAGTTTAATTTGAGAATGCAGAAACTTTTTGAGGCATGATTAAGCTGACCTGATGATGAACTAGTTTGAGAAGAATGTTTGTGTATTATTCATAAGACCCCTGTAGTTTTTGTAAATATTGAGTATTGTGTGTGAAGTCTTACTTATGGTTAATTACAGTTTAAAAATCAGGCCATCAAGGTAAACGTTGTGATGGTTGATATAATGTGGATGTAGTAGGGCTGGGCGATATGGCTAAAATCTATATCACAATATAAGTTATTTTCATATCGTTCGATATCGATTATTATTGATATGTTTTGTGACCTGAGAAGAATATGATAAATGTTAACTTTTTTTTTTTTCAAATGCAATCTTCCTCTGATTAAAATGCCCACAGCTATCGAGGCAGGAATGAATCCCTCCATCCATTTCCTACCGCTTGTCCCTTACATGGTTGCGAGGGGTGCTAGAGCCTATCTCAGCTGCAAACGGGCGGAAGGCGTCGTACACCCTGGACAAGTCGCCACCTCATCGCAGAGCCAACACAGATAGACAGCATTCCCACTCATGTTCACACACTAGGAATGCAATTGTCAAAGCAGGCATGGAAAACAATGAGTCAATGTAAACAAAACTCTAAAATCACAATAAACACTTAAAAATAACCTATTTTTGTTATGTACTAGAGAAGGGAAGGAGGCGACAACCAGGGCAGGACTGCGGTTTACAAGGTTTATTAAAAACTTTTGAGGAATACGAGGCGTGTTTATACTACTCAAA
Source organism: Nerophis ophidion (assembly GCF_033978795.1). Lineage (NCBI taxonomy): Eukaryota > Metazoa > Chordata > Actinopteri > Syngnathiformes > Syngnathidae > Nerophis > Nerophis ophidion. The sequence continues at coordinate 2,883,003 of NC_084622.1, forward strand.
GTGAATGAGTGTAGACCAGGGGTGCCCACACCTTTTCTGCAGGCGAGCTACTTTTCAATTGACCTCATTTATATATATCATTTATATTTATTTATTTATGAAAGAGACATTTTTGTAAACAAGTTAAATGTGTTTAATGATAATACAAGCATGTGTAACACATATAGATGTCTTTCTTTCACGAAGACAAGAATATAAGTTGGTGTATTACCTGATTCTGATGACTTGCATTGATTGGAATAAGACAGTAATGATGATAACGCCCACATTTTCAAATGGAGGAGAAAAAAAGTTGTCCTTTCTGTACAATACCACATGAAAGTGGTTGGTTTTTGGCATCTAATTCATCCAGCTTCCATACACTTTACAAGAAAAACATTGGCGGCAAATTCCGTAGCTTGCTTGATTGACATTCACGGCACCCGAGGGTCTTGTGAGAAGACGCTGGCTGCTGCCAGTTCATTATTATGAAAAAATGACAGAGAGGAAGGCGAGAAACACTTTTTATTTCAACAGACTTTCGCGCCGTCCCTTCCGTCAAAACTCTAAAGGCCAACTGCACATTTCCTATCTTCACAATAAAAGCCCTGCTTCATGCTGCCTGCGCTAACAAAATAAGAGTCTCGGAAAGCTGGCGTGCACAAGTGATGTGCACGCCAGCTTTCTGAGGGATCGCTTGTGCACGCCAGTTTTCCCAGACTCTGTATTTAGTTAGCGCAGGCAGCATGAAGCAGGGCTTTTATTGTGAAGATAGGAAATGTGCAGTCGGCCTTTAGAGTTTTGACGGAAGGTACGGCGCGAGAGTCTGTTGAAATAAAAAGTTTCTCGCCTTCCTCTCGGTCATATTTTCATAATAATGATCTTGCAGCAGCCAGCGTCATCTCACAAGACCCTCCGGTACCGTGAATGTCATTTAAGTGACGTCTTAGTGAAATTTGATGATCACTCATTTTTAGGTCTATTTTTTTTAAAAGCCTGGCTGGAGATCGACTGACACACCCCCCGCGGTCGACTGGTAGCTCGCGATCGACGTAATAGGCACCCCTGTTCTAGACTATGTGTAATATTAAATATGTAAATGTTGGTTGTATCTTTCGTCGTTATCCAAGAAGGCAAGGTGAAGAGGCAGGTCGTGGACAGGCAAGAGGTCATGGACAAGAGCAGGGCAGCGTGGTCTGGGTCCGAGCAGGCAGATCGTGGATCGAGGAGAGCAGTCGGGAATCCGGATGGGAGTTGAGTGACAAGACACAATCATGGAGGACAGGGGAGTCACTGAAGAAATACAAAAGGACATGAACCAGGGGAAAACACGGAGAGATAGAGCAAAACAAGGGCCAGAAAATCACTTGGAAAACAGGGAATGCCAGATGTGATGCTTACTGGAAGGTTAGCGACGTTCTGGCAAAGGTTCCTCGGGTCTGCTGGTCTTTATGCTGCTCCCTCTCATCAAATCCAGGTGTGTTGATTATTGATAGGCTGCAGGCTCGTTGCTGCTTGGGCGTGCTGCACTCAGCACGAGTGAGGGCGTGTCTGAGTGCGCTGTCAGCAGAGGCGTCTCTTGGCGCTACATGTAGCGGTAAAGTCCTATACTATTACTGCTACTGGTTGCCAAATATAAATGAAGCTAGTTCAGACGTGTGCAGCCGGCTACTAATTGATGTCCAAAATTGTGTCCATGTTTAACAAAAATATTTAATTTCATAAAGTCACATTTATATAACACACTTTGTACAAAAACAGAAAATACACGGGAGCAAACAAACACTAGCCTGGCACATTCAAAACTGTTGCGCCTCTACTCAGCAACACCGGAGCAAGATCCTGACTCCTCCCTAAATAGCCAGGCACTTGGCCTTGGAGCCAACCCCTTTAGTGACGTCATCAATTTGACGGAAAGAAAGTGTATTTGACCCTAACAGATAGGCTGCAGGCTCGTTGCTGCTTGGGCGTGCTGCACTCAGCACGAGTGAGGACGTGTCTGAGTGCACTGTCAGTAGAGGCGCACGCAGCTCCAGCCGCCGAGGAAACGCGGGTTCAACTCCGCGTCATGACAATTTCAAGCTAAAAAAAACAAACTATAAAGAATATGTAATAAATGCGTGATAAAGTGTAACAGAATAGTGCAAAGTGTGAAAATGTAAACTTAGGGAAACCAGAGAAGAACAAGTATTTGCAGGTTTAATGCCTCAGAGTAATTTAATTCAGTAATTAAAATCTTAATTTTCCATCCATCCATCCATCCATCATCTTCCGCTTATCCGAGGTCGGGTCGCGGGGGCAACAGCCTAAGCAGGGAAGCCCAGACTTCCCTCTCCCCAGCCACTTCGTCTAGCTCTTCCCGGGGGATCCCGAGGCGTTCCCAGGCCAGCCGGGAGACATAGTCTTCCCAACATGTCCTGGGTCTTCCCCGTGGCCTCCTACCGGCTGGACGTGCCCTAAACACCTCCCTAGGGAGGCGTTCGGGTGGCATCCTGACCAGATGCCCGAACCACCTCATCTGGCTCCTCTCGATGAATCTTAATTTTATTGGACAAAAAATATCAATATAAAAATAGCACATTTTTTATATTTTGTTATTTATTTTAGTTATACAGTCCCACACTTTAGTTCCTGCCTGTACATCGGTATACAGAACAGGACATGAGTTGATAAGAACAGATGAGCGCAGCAAAGGACTATGGTCCGTTCGACAAAAAAACAACAACTGTTGAGGTGACTTATCCTGGTTTATCCACTATTGTCAGACCACAGAACACTTTTTCACTTTGCATCAGTCCATCTTAGATGAGCTCGGCCCAGCAAAGCCGGCGGCGTTTCTGGCTGTTGTTGATTAATGGCTTTCGCTTTGCATAGTAGAGTTTTAACTTGCGCTTAGAGATGTAGCGACCAACCGTAGTTACTGACAGTGGTTTTATGAAGTGAGGTATCCAAGGTCACCGGCATTCAATGTTACGTGCAGTGATTTCTCCAGATTCTCTGAAACTTTTGATTATATTACGGACCGTAGATGGTGAAATCCCTAAATTCCTTGCAATAGCTTGTTGAGAAATATTGGACAATTTGCTCACGCATTTCTTCACAAAGTGGTGACCCTCACCCCATCCTTGTTTGTGAATGACTGAGACTTTCATGGAGGCTGCTTTTATACCCAATCATGGCACCCACCTGTTCCCAATTAGCCTGTGAGATGTTCCAAATAGGTGTTTGATGAGTGTTCCTCAACTTTCTCAGCCATTTTTGCCACTTGTGCCAGGTTTTTTGAAACATGTTGCAGGCATCAAATTCCACATGAGCTAATATTTGCAAAAAATAAAGTTTTCCAGTTCGAGCGTTAAATATCTTGTCTTTGCAGTCTATTCAATTGAATATGGGTTGAAAGGGATTTGCAAATCACTGTATTCTGTTTTTATTTACGATTTACACAACGTGCCAACTTCACTGGTTTTGGGTTTTGCACACACACACACACACACACCCACACACACACACACAGCATGTCTCACACTCTCTATTTTTGTACATTTGTCTATATTATAGAACTGTGACCAGCAGCAGCCTGCAGACAGTCCAGCCAAGTGATTTCTTCAACAACCCACAACTGAGTTACATGTAAGTGTTCCCACTTGTGTCACTTTAGAAAAAAAACTTTACAATATGTGTGGGCATTCACACAATTTGGAGTCAAATTGTGCGTATCTAACCCCTCCTCTAGGGTTGTCACGGTACCTGAATAACAGTAGTCGTCACCAATATCAATAAATTTCCATGAACCTATTTGATACGACAATAGAACTACAAAAAACTAAACTCATGTACTTTTAAATTCACTACTTTTATCGACTACTGTTTCAAAGTGTCAGGTATGGCCTACTGAAATGAGATGTTCTTATTTAAACGGGGATAGCAGGTCCATTCTATGTGTCATATTTGATAATTTCGCGATATTGCCATATTTTTGCTGAAAGGATTTAGTAGAGAACATCCACGATAAATTTCGCAACTTTCGGTGCAAAGAGAAAAGCCCTGCCTCTACCGGAAGTCGCAGACGATGACGTCACACGTGTGGGGACTCCTTACATATTCACATTGATTTTAATGGGAGCCTCCAACAAAAAATGCTGTTCTGACCGAGAAAACGACAATTTCCCCATTAATTTGAGCGAGGATGAAAGATTCGTGTTTGAGGATATTGATAGCGACAGACTAGAAAAAAAAAAAAAAAAAGAGTTAAAAAAAAAACCCAACGCGATTGCATTGGGACGGATTCCGAAGTTTTTAGACACATTTACTTGGATAATTCTGGGAAATCCCTTATCTTTCTATTGTGTTGCTAGTGTTTTAGTGAGTTTAATATTACCTGATAGTCGGAAGGGTGTCTCCACGGGTGTGTTGACGCGCAGTGTCTCAGGGGAGTCGACTGCACAAACTCAGCTTTTCTCCGGTAAGAACTGACTTTTTAACCACAATTTTCTCACCAAAATCTGCCGGTTGACATTCCGTCATGATTCATGTTTGCTTGACCGAGCTCTGATCCATAGGAAAGTTTTACCTCCAGGAATTTTAAACAAGGAATCACCGTGTGTTTGTGTGGCTAAAGGCTAAAGCTTCCGAACTCCATCTTTACACTGCAGGGGTGCCCACACTTTTTCTGCAGGCGAGTTACTTTTCAATTGACCAACTCGAGGGGATCTACCTCATTTATATATATCATTTATATTTATTTATTTATGAAAGAGACATTTTTGTAAACAAGTTAAATGTGTTTAATGATAATACAAGCATGTGTAACACATATAGATAGATGTCTTTCTTTCACGAAGACAAGAATATAAGTTGGTGTATTACCTGATTCTGATGACTTGCATTGATTGGAATCAGACAGTAATGATGATAACGCCCACATTTTCAAATGGAGGAGAAAAAAATTTGTCCTTTCTGTACAATACCACATGAAAGTGGTTGGTTTTTGGCATCTAATTCATCCAGCTTCCATACACTTTACAAGAAAAACATTGGCGGCAAATTCCGTAGCTTGCTTGATTGACATTCACGGCACCCGAGGGTCTTGTGAGATGACGCTGGCTGCTGCCAGTTCATTATTATGAAAAAATGACAGAGAGGAAGGCGAGAAACACTTTTTATTTCAACAGACTTTCGCGACGTCCCTTCCGTCAAAACTCTAAAGGCCGACTGCACATTTCCTATCTTCACAATAAAAGCCCTGCTTCATGCTGCCTGCGCTAACAAAATAAGAGTCTCGGAAAGCTGGCGTGCACAAGTGATGTGCACGCCAGCTTTCTGAGGGATCGCTTGTGCACGCCAGTTTTCCGTGACTCTGTATTTAGTTAGCGCAGGCAGCATGAAGCAGGGCTTTTATTGTGAAGATAGGAAATGTGCAGTCGGCCTTTAGAGTTTTGACGGAAGGTACGGCGTGAGAGTCTGTTGAAATAAAAAGTGTTTCTCGCCTTCCTCTCGGTCATATTTTCATAATAATGATCTTGCAGCAGCCAGCGTCATCTCACAAGACCCTCCGGTACCGTGAATGTCATTTAAGAGACGTCTTGGTGAAGATTGATGATCACTAATTTTTAGGTCTATTTTTTTTAAAAGCCTGGCTGGAGATCGACTGACACACCCCCCGCGGTCGACTGGTAGCTCGCGATCGACGTAATGGGCACCCCTGTTCTACTGTGACTTCTCCAATATTAATTGAACAGATTGCAAGAGATTCAGCAACACAGATGTCCAAAAAACTGTATAATTATGCCGTTAAAGCAGACGACATTTAGCTGCGTGTGTGCGCAGCGCTCATACTTCCTAAAAACCCGTAACTTCTTGCTTACACGTCATCATTACACGACGTTTCGAAGACGAAACTCCCGGGAAATTTAAAATTGCAATTTAGTAAACTGCGTGGTGGTTAGTAGTGGGTTTCAGTAGGCCTTTAAGATCACTGTGCTTCAACATCTTTTTTCACAGAATGTTAAAATTAGTATCAGCTGCCAAGGTGATTATACATTCGAAAACAGAACAGCAGTGTTCTATCACCTCCCAGTATATCAAAACAAACAATATTGTAGTTAAATATATATATGTTCATGGATAATAAAAAATGTCAACTATTTTACATTCAAAAACAACAGCAATGGCATGGGGCCTTTAAGTATATAAAACACTCTATATTGTTAATAACATTATTTCAGTATGGTGGCAGTGTGACGTCATGTCAATTGTAATGGAATACGCCGGGGATGTCCAAAGTGTGGCCTGACAGCCATTTAAGGCTCGTAGCTAATTTCATAATAGCATTCTAATTTTAGCATGATAGCTTTTTCAAAAAAAATGTTGCATGTGTCAACCTCAGCGTCAAATATTCTGTTACTTGACGAATGCCACATGTTAACATGCTAACATTTATAGGCCATATTTTTTAGCCACTTTTATACATGCATCAGTCATATTTTGATAGTTGATGAATGGTTGCGTTACCATGCTAACATTTTTAACTAATTTCACAGGTATATATCGCAGAGTAACATATTTTAGTACTTGATGTTTACTCAATTTCAGGGAGGTTGTCACATAAGTAAATGAGGTAGGTGTCAAAATACAGTTAGTATTTCAGCACGCTAACATTAGCACGCTAGGTATTTTTAAGCCACATTAGCAGGTATACACCTCAGTGTCATACATTTTGGTATTTCACCAAGGCTAACTGTATGCATACTATTGCATATTGTATGCATGCTACCTTATTTAGCTCATTTTCCTCATATTTTTGTTAAATGACGTTGCCTTCCTGATGAAATAAGTAAAGCTGAGGTGTTCAAAGTGCTGCCAGACAACGGAAGACTATAGGGTTGTGTAAGCTATGTTTTCTTAGCACTTATGGACGTAATAAAGTTGGTTTGCACGCTTATGGTTTTTTTTTTTTTTAATGCGGTGGTAATGCACACATTTTGCTTTACTGTAAAACAGGGGTGCCCATTACGTCGATCGCGAACTACCAGTCGACCGCGGGGGGTGTGTCAGTCGATCTCCAGCCAGGCTTTTAAAAAAAATAGATCTAAAAATTAGTGATCATCAATCTTCACCAAGACGTCACTTAAATGACATTCACGGTACCGGAGGGTCTTGTGAGATGACGCTGGCTGCTGCAAGATCATTATTATGAAAATATGACCGAGAGGAAGGCGAGAAACACTTTATTTCAACAGACTCTCACGCCGTACCTTCCGTCAAAACTCTAAAGGCCGACTGCACATTTCCTATCTTCACAATAAAAGCCCTGCTTCATGCTGCCTGCGCTAACTAAATACAGAGTCACGGAAAACTGGCGTGCACAAGCGATCCCTCAGAAAGCTGGCGTGCACATCACTTGTGCACGCCAGCTTTCCGAGACTCTTATTTTGTTAGCGCAGGCAGCATGAAGCAGGGCTTTTATTGTGAAGATAGGAAATGTGCAGTCGGCCTTTAGAGTTTTGACGGAAGGGACGGCGCGAAAGTCTGTTGAAATAAAAAGTGTTTCTCGCCTTCCTCTCTGTCATTTTTTCATAATAATGAACCGGCAGCAGCCAGCGTCATCTCACAAGACCCTCGGGTGCCGTGAATGTCAATCAAGCAAGCTACGGAATTTGCCGCCAATGTTTTTCTTGTAAAGTGTATGGAAGCTGGATGAATTAGATGCCAAAAACCAACCACTTTCATGTGGTATTGTACAGAAAGGACAACTTTTTTTCTCCTCCATTTGAAAATGTGGGCGTTATAATCATTACTGTCTGATTCCAATCAATGCAAGTCATCAGAATCAGGTAATACACCAACTTATATTCTTGTCTTCGTGAAAGAAAGACATCTATATGTGTTACACATGCTTGTATTATCATTAAACACATTTAACTTGTTTACAAAAATGTCTCTTTCATAAATAAATAAATATAAATGATATATATAAATGAGGTAGATCCCCTCGAGTTGGTCAATTGAAAAGTAGCTCGCCTGCAGAAAAAGTGTGGGCACCCCTGCTGTAAAAGATCAATCTTGAGGACGTGATCTGTGAAGTAAAAGAGGAATGACGTTACTATGTCCTTAATGTTTTGTGTTTTATCGTTTATCAGAATCATAGTTAATATGGTAAGTCACTTACGATCACCCTCATGCAATCGTGACAGCCAAAATTGTGATTGCGATAAACATTTGGTGAATTGCGCAGTCAGTTAGCCAGTGTTAAAAACTGTGTGTTTTATTATGAAAATCAACCACATTTATTTTGTTTGTATCGTACTTCTTGTCGCCCTAATCCCATCTGTGCGAAATTTCTGCGGCTTTTTCCGGCATTTGGCAAAAATAAAAGCTCTGTGTATTTTTACGGCAGACTCTGGGCTGGATCCATGACGCAGTGCGTCCGCAGGCGGTTGAAACTGAAACATTGCCTGGAAAGGAAACATTTAGGCTACGACGCCATCCAATAGCGGCGCCGCAGCCATTATGCATCCAGTGGAAATCCGGGGTCATCTACCAACATCATGCATCATTGCAGCAAACTCAGTGAAAAAAATAATAATAAAAACTTCAGGATGCTGGCCATGTTATACAGGGTGGCAGTGTGGACAAGGTTTATGACACTACTTTTCTATGCGTGGGAAATTTTGGTGGCCAATAAATAGGTGGCCACAAACAATAATTCAGTGTAGTAAATAGTCATTGAAACAAAACAAATTAAAAGCAAATACAGAGTAACTTATTGCACTAATTAACAATGGACTTTGCTTATTAGAAACAGCTGGTACAACTTTGCAATCGTCAATTGCTTTACTAAAACAGATCTGGACAAGGTTTTGTTATAACACTGTATCTGCTTTGTCACCCACCCGCCTGACAGAGAGCACACATTGATTTTAATAATCATCTATTTTCCAATCCCTTCTACAAATGCTTTACTCTTATACTTTGTCCCCCAGAAACCTGTCCAAGAATCCCATGTTGACGACTTTGTCCTGGAAGAGCTTTGAAAACGTCCAACTCATTGAACTGTAAGTTGTCATTTTCCAAAGATTACAGTAAATACAACTGAAAACTGATACTATATAGGCAATGTGTATGATAAGCAAGGTCAAAATGAGTTAGCCTATTGGACTGTGTGCACTGTGCTCTTATTCTATTACATAAAGAGGTCAATTTAAATATAACATCCAATTTAAACGTAATGTGTTAGATGTTGTTGTAAAAACAAAATCTTAACAATATAAGATACGATTAATATGTAATTGGTGTCAGGTCAGTCAAAAGAAAAGCGTCGGTAAATAATTGTATAAATCAATGGTGTTAAAATAACATATTTCTGAAATGAAAGACAGATTGGCCCTGGACGCCGAGATGAGCAGTCTCATTTTCTTTCGATCCCGCTCGGGAATACAATCCACCGCTCGGATCATACCACACTTCCTCATTTTTCTACTGTGGATCACGGATTTATATTTGAAACCACCATGGATACAATACCGTCTTGGAAGTGAGAGTTGTGAACGCGAAATGGACAATCACTGCGATTTCTACCTCCTCGGTAATTCATCGGCAAAGCACCTGGGCTTCGGAGGTAACGTGACCCACTCATGCCTCACAGCGGATCGGAACAGAAGAAACAAGCCCCTGCCTGGTAGGATAGACCGAAAATCTACAATTTTACTGTTACTTCTACTCTCAGGAGACACTGAACTAAACCCTGGACCAATAACCACCCGGTTAATGTTGTCTCGCCTGGCAAAGCCTAGCAATGTTGTTGCTAACGACGCCGAGGAAGCTAGCGTAGCTGCGGGACCTCGTCGGAGCTATGCTAAAAACATTAGCTCTCCACCTACGCCAGCTCTCACTTGTTCATCACCACACAAGCTCACCTACGTTCCGGCGGTCGGCGGCACGACGGAGGACTTCACTTCGATCACCGGTGCGGTTGGCGCCCCAGAGACGGAGGAAGACAGCTCAGACCCCGGTGAGGACAGCGGCTCGGCGGCGGACGGCTTAATGGCTTTTGACGACACCCGGGCCGCCATTAAAGTCAGCAGTGCGGAGGTCCTCCTTACCTCTCCCGAAACCCTGAGGGTCATCGCCGCGTAACCTGGACCCCCCACGGCCTACACAGGTTTCGGGGGACTCTTTGTGGATCCCTAGTAATTGTTCCCCACCTCACCAAAACTCGCGAAAACCACGTCAACCCCCACCACTCCTACCTGGCCTCTCTTCCCCTCCCCCAAGTCTTGCCACACAAACCTCAATAACAACCAACATCCCTCCATCTTATGGACAGTACCTCTCCCCAACGGACTCTGATGTTCTTTTTGGTTTTGGTCGGCTACACATCATCCATGTTAATGTGAACAGCCTCTCTGGAAATAAACTCGACCAAATCAGAGAAATGTTCCACAACAATAAGGTAAAAATCCTGTGTTTCTCCGAAACTAAATTAAATGAAGTATTTCTGACTCAGAGATAGAGATAGAAAACTTTTCGGTCATCAGAAAGGACAGGAATAAACATGGTGGTGGTGTTTGTATGTATAGTCACCAGGATATTAAATACATAACTCGCTCTGATCTTAACCCTGTGTGGGCAGAAATCAAATTCACAAACACTAAACTGATAGGGACTGTATACAGACTCCCTAATCAGAGTGATTTCTATGGTGCTCTTGAAGAGTGCTTAGCTGGTGTAGACAACGTGGAGAAAATTATAACTGGAGATTTGTACACAGATATTCAACGCAGAGATGCGCCTGTCTTCAAATCTTAGAGCAAGTTCTGTAATTTACACGCTCTCTCCCAGCTAATAACACTCCCCACACGGGTGTGTGATTTCACCCAATCAACCATAGATCTCATCCTCACATCAGACCGGCATAACATAAAAAATAGTGGGGTCATGATCTGTGGTCTTTGCGACCACTATATAACTGAAAGCCAATGACCACATAACAGCTCAATCCAGATCCCTTAAACATACTCCAGTGATGATTTCAACCTTAAATTAGGCGAGTGGGACTGGTCCCCTGTGCTCACGAGCAACCTGGTTGAAGATGTTTGGGATTACTTCAAAACAGCGTTCCTAGCAATACTAAACAATATGGCTACCGTGATAACAGTCAGGATCAAAGCCCGCTCTGAACCATGGATCAATCCAGACCTATTAACTGCCATAAAAGACAGAGACAGAAAATACTTTGAATACCAAAAGTGTAAAACCGAAGTAAATGAACAACCCATTCATAATAACCTCAAATCACTCCTTTCAGTGGTCAAAAATAAATGCAATAAATTAAGAAATAAGACAAACAACCTCACTAAATCCTTAAAAAAATATATATATCAACGACAAAATAGAGGAAACCACAAATAAGCCACGTGAACTATGGAAAATTCTCAACAACTGTCATGATCCGCTACTCGGATCATGGCATATTCTGGTTCCGGTTCTGTTGTTGTATCTCTTGTTATTTGACTTCCTTAGTTCCTGGTGTCACTTCATGTTTTGTTTCTTTGCATAGTTATGCATTTAGTGTCACCTGCTTCTTGTTTTTCGTCGCGCACCTGCCTCCTAATTTCTGCCTATATTTAAGCCTGCCTTTGTTTGCCATTCGGTCTCGCAGTGTAAAAACTTGCCTTCAATGCAACAGGTGACGTCGCTATCCCGCATTGTGGTAAATACCTTTTTGAACTTGATTAGCTTCCATGCCATTTTGTTTGTTTCCCTAGCTCACATGCTAGCGTTTTTTGTTCCTTCTAGATCACATGCTAGTTCTGTTGGTTTTTTTTGTTAGTGCCTTCGTGCAAGTATTTCTGTTCTTAGTTTGTTCTTAGTATAAATAAATATTTTCTTACCTTTACGCTGTGTCCATTCCGCATTGCATCAACGAGAGAACGCAACCACACCATGATTCCAGCCAAACGTCACAGTACACTGCACAGTACACTGCATTCTTCGCATTGGGAATCGAAGAATTCAATGACTTTACGGGGAAGATAGCCCAAGCGGTGGAGGCTGGGACATTTCTCTACATGCCGGAGATGATCTGGGGCCCTGGAGGTCTCCAAGCCCCACTCGACTCCAATTGGCACGATGATGTTCCCTCTCGCCCTGCTCGCACTCGACAGCGAGTATTTAATAATTATTAAATAATATTTAATAATTATTAAATATTATTTATTTAATAATTGTTTTGACAATGGAATCAAATCATGCCAATGATGATATTGATGGATTATTGTATGTTTCAGATAAATTCTATTGACTGATTGTTTTCAGCTGCTCATGCTCCTCTTGGTGGGCCCCTTCCTCCTCCTATTATTAAGAAGAGAACTCAGCTGGGCGCTTTGTCTGTTTGTCATGCTGAAGGAGTGAGGAATGATATAGTTTGTTTACCACTAAATAAGTTATTTTGATTATGTAGAAAGTCAACCACGGAGAATATTTTTTGTTTGTGAAAATAAATTATCAAAATTTTTTGAATCTAGAAATATATAAGCGAGTGCTGATGCTGGAATTTAGTGCGTCATAAACCTCCTCCTCAAGGCTACTCTGCTAACTTTATATTTATTTTTTCGAAACTTTTTTGCAACGCAAGAGTACCCGTAACACTGACAGTTATAAAGTGATTAAATGTGCGTCAATGGCTGGGTCTCTCCTTGGATGAGGATCAGCCAATCCCAGCTAATTAACCAATGTCTTGTTCTTGATGTGCAGGCAACAAAAATACCTTGCAAAAAAGAGCCAGGGATCGACGTTTCTCTTATTTTTCTTACTTTGTTTTTCCTTCTAGACATTTAGAAGATATGACCTTTGATTGTGGCTGTGAGATCCGCTGGCTGCAGCTATGGCAGCAAAGAGATGCTATGGGGCTAAGTAGCCAACAGATATATTGTTCCAACAGCTCCCAGAAGATACCTCTGCAAGAAATGAACATAAGCAATTGTGGTAAGTGTTAAGCTTAAAGCAAAAAAGGTATATTGGGTATGTGTGGTTTCTTAGTCACTTAGGGCATGGACATCTTGAAGGCTGAATCAGGGCAATTGGTGTTATTACGTGAATGCTAAACAAGCGTTCACATGTAGGTTTCTTATTCCGCTCCATGTTTTGATAGGCTTCTCTTCTCACATTTCTTAACCCATTTGTATTGATGGTTAAGGTCATTCATGACATCTAAGCTTTCTTTCAACAATTTCTGTGAAATGTTCTCATTTTGCCATTGGAAATGAGTGGACAATTTTTTTCTATGGACTCACACTCAGCCCCTCCCAAAAGGAGACAAGTCTGTGCTCATATAATTGGTTAAGTTTAACTTTTTGATTAATTGTGTACCAATGTTGTCAATTAGCTGAAATTTGTGTTATCAAATTAGGCATCTTAGTAGGCAGTTCAATGTCCTTTTGTTACTACAGGGTTCCTTTCAGGCATTAACAGGAAAGCTCTCAAGAATCAATCTTATACAAAAGTACTTTACATGCAATAGGGGATTGTCTTTTATTGTTATAACACACACAGATTCCTGTACACATGCACAAGCACACACACATGTACACACACCCACACACTGGCGGTGCACAAACACACACGCACAGTGACATGCTTACTTCGTGGCCATCTTAGTGAGGGCAACGTTTTAATTAAAAATAATGCATGTAGTTCCAATGGTGCGTTCCACTTTTACTGGAAAGTAGGAATTTTTGAGTTCCATGTCAGACATTTCAACTGGAATGCCGCCACTCGAGATCGGATTCTGCTAGGAAAATCTGAGATCCTCACTACCCCCTAGGTGACTTTAAAAATGGCTGCGCTGATTGTTAACAAAAATAACACTTCTGGCAATTTTTCCCACACTAAATAAGCCATATACCATAAATATGGTATATGGTATGGTTACTTTACTGTAAATATATTTTCTTGTTTTATATGTTTTGCATCACTAGCACTAGCATCTTTGTGTTTCCTTTTCACCCACCATATTTAAAAGTTGCAGAAGAAGTGCTTTTTTTTTCATAAATTGTTTCAGAAAAGTCAAGCACAAAAATAACTTTCATGAATGAGGTTATCTTGATTTCTCAAAACTCATAAATTGCTCATAACTCTGCTGTGACGTCATTGCCAGCTTTATCTTTCATCTTCTAAGATTAATGAAATGCACCATCAGTGCGGGCAACATTTCCATGAGAGGCAATGTATGTTGTGCCTATGTGTCGGCATCTTGGTCAGGGCAATGTTTCTAACTGACAATCTACCCTAACTTTCTCATTTCTCAACCGATTTTTAAGTGTTTATTTTTTGTCAAAGTCAAAATGTGTGTAGAAAGCATTTGCTAAAAGGCCAAAAATCTAGTCTTGCTCTTTCTTTGAATGCCCATTTCAACTTCAATGGGGTGTGTCTTTGCTTACTATAAGTGACTGTACTTAGTATTCTGCTTACTAACCTTTGCCATCTACCGACTGCTTACCTAACTAAAGTTGCATTTTAGCTCAACGTATATTTCTGCACACAATTACGGCAATTCAGGTCAGTGTCAGCTTTTGAAGCATTCACAGACAACTTCTCTAGAAATTGTCACATATATTGTCACTTCTAGTTACAGTAGTTAAAGATGTTTATCCTTAATCCAAAAGGCTTCTGAAGTTCAAAATTGTTTGATGCAGAGTTCCTAAATAATGTCCAACCCGAAGGAACGGGGAAATAACCCTCTCGTTCATCGGAGATGAGTCCAACACACATGCGCCAAGCTGGGTAGTTTATTATAAGCCCACACCTGCTCGCCGCCTATACCCCGCAGCAACTACAGAATATAGCAAAGTCCAACCCCGCTCAAGGAGTTTGGTTGCAGAGCCTATTTTGTGCGTTGAGTTGAGCCGGACTATGTCTAGAGCAGGGGTGCCCACTTTTTCTGCAGGCGAGCTACTTTTCAATTGACCAACTCGAGGGGATCTATTTCATTTATATATATCATTTATATTTATTTATTTATGAAAGAGACATTTTTGTAAACAAGTTAAATGTGTTTAATGATAATACAAGCATGTGTAACACATATAGATGTCTTTCTTTCACAAAGACAAGAATATAAGTTGGTGTATTACCTGATTCTGATGACTTGCATTGATTGGAATCAGACAGTAAGGATGATAACGCCCACATTTTCAAATGGAGGAGAAAAAAAGTTGTCCTTTCTGTACAATACCACATGAAAGTGGTTAGTTTTTGGCATCTAATTCATCCAGCTTCCATACACTTTACAAGAAAAACATTGGCGGCAAATTCCGTAGCTTGCTTGATTGACATTCACGGCACCCGAGGGTCTTGTGAGATGACGCTGGCTGCTGCCAGTTCATTATTATGAAAAAATGACAGAGAGGAAGGCGAGAAACACTTTTTATTTCAACAGACTTTCGCGCCGTCCCTTCCGTCAAAACTCTAAAGGCCGACTGCACATTTCCTATCTTCACAATAAAAGCCCTGCTTCATGCTGCCTGCGCTAACAAAATAAGAGTCTCGGAAAGCTGGCGTGCACAAGTGATGTGCACGCCAGCTTTCTGAGGGATCGCTTGTGCACGCCAGTTTTCCCAGACTCTGTATTTAGTTAGCGCAGGCAGCATGAAGCAGGGCTTTTATTGTGAAGATAGGAAATGTGCAGTCGGCCTTTAGAGTTTTGACGGAAGGTACGGCGCGAGAGTCTGTTGAAATAAAAAGTGTTTCTCGCCTTCCTTTCGGTCATTTTTAATAATAATGATCTTGCAGCAGCCAGCGTCATCTCACAAGACCCTCCGGTACCGTGAATGTCATTTAAGTGACGTCTTGGTGAAGATTGATGATCACTCATTTTTAGGTCTATTTTTTTTAAAAGCCTGGCTGGAGATCGACTGACACACCCCCCGCGGTCGACTGGTAACTCGCGATCGACGTAATGGGCACCCCTGGTCTAGACAGTAGCTCTCGACGTCATGCACAAGCTCAGGCTCCTTCCCCACCAAAGAGGTGACGTTCAATGTCCCGACAGCCAGATTTGGTAACCGAGGACCGGGTCGCGGAGGCATTCGCCTTTGTCTGATACCTAGTTCACATAGTACCAGACTGTTGTGGATTCCCTCTCTTTTGGGCTGTGCCTGGCCGGGCTGCGGTTCCTCAATTGTATTTTTTTTGTAAGAGTCTTTTGAACTGCTCTTAGTCTGACCCATCACCTTGGACCAGTTGGCCTTGGGAAACCCAACAACATAGCTCCATGAATCATTTGGGTACTCAAACTCCTCCACCACGTTAAGGTGGCGATTCATAGAAGACAATATTAATATTAATACAGGTATATGTTTGATGAAATTTGGTTATATGCATAAGTGTATGTATGCATATGTGCTTGTATATGTATGTTTGTACCATGATTGCGTAAGTACTGTATTTGTGTATGTATGTACCGTGAGTGTGTATGCTCTGTATTTGTGTATGTATGTGGGAGCGTATGTGCCTATGTATTAGGGTAAGTACTGATGTGTGCGCGTATGTATGTATATTTGAATGAATGTACATATATATGTATGAATACTTGTGTATATGTGAGTATATACTGTATGTGTCAGAGTTGCCACTGACAGTTTTTTTGTGTTTGAGTTTCTCCTCTGTATGTTTAGTATTTCCTGTCTAGTGCTCTTATTTTGGTTCAGCTTCCTGTTTGTCTCCCAGTGTCCTGTTTTCACTCAGCTGTGGCTGATTGACATCTGGTCACACCTGATGTCAATCAGCCATCTCCTATTTTACCTGCTTTGTTCCTCCAGTCAGTGCTGGATCATTGTATTGTCGTTGCCACATATCACTCTTGTCGTGCTACCTGTCGTGTCGTTTTGTTACAGCTACTACCTGTTATGCTACATTTTGTCCTGCTCGTCGTAGCGGTAAGCTGTTTCTGTTAGCATTAGTTATTTCCAGTTTTTCTGTTTACTATCCACTAGCTTCCAGTAGTAGCTCCCTTAGTTTGATATTCCGCCCACGTGCGTGCTTTTTGTTTGTTCTTGTTTAGTTTGAATTAAATCCTGTTTTCATATTCTATGCCTGCCTCCGTCTCTGCATCTTGGGGTTCGTCAACAACAAATAACTCTGACAGTATGTGTATTTATATGTACAGTATAATTGTCTCCCGGCATGTGCGGGAGCCAAAGTATAGCCCCAGCCACCCAGAGAGCCCAACCCAAAACAGCAGGTGATATGCCCAAGCCCCGCGCAGTCAGGCCGGCCAGCGACATGAACCCCAGCATGCCAGCGGCAGGCCATAGACAGACGCAACCCGCAGAGGACAAGGCACGGGAGTAGCAGGGGGCAGCCAGCCCTTAAACCAGCCAAAGACCACACCCCATGCCACCAGAAAGACTGGATGCCCTGCCCCGTGAGACCCAGAGACCCACCGCCCTGTCCCACTAGCATCCTCGATAGTGGGGCGGAACAGTGTGTGACCTCGGGGAACATACTTTTTTTCCGTACCAGAATATGACAGCGTATGTAGCACTTGGCTACATACAGGGTACGCCGTGGTGAAGTTTGGAGAGTGGCTGTGCCAGCAATCTGAGGGTTACTGGTTCAATTCCCACCTTCTACCACCCTAGTCACGTCCGTTGTGTCCTTGGGCAAGACACTTCACCCTTGCTCCTGATGGTCTTGGTTAGCGCCTTGCATGGCAGCTCCCTCCATCAGTGTGTGAATGTGTGTGTGAATGAGAGAATGTGGAAATACTGTCAAAGCGCTTTGGTCTCCTTAAAAATGGGTAGAAAAGCGCTATACAAGTACAACCATTTACCATTTTTCACTGTAACCAGTTTTGGAGACGAGGAGAGTTTGGGGGAGGGTGGGTTTGAGTATTTTCTTCTTCCTAGAAGGGGGCGTAACAAAAAAATCATTGAGAAACACCGAGCTAAATAAACTTCTCCATGACTTGAGCTCCAGTATTCTTCTGTTGGTTTGAGATTGTCGTTACAGCCATGAGTGGTGGAAAAGTGTATTACAAGTGCGTAGCTGCGGTCCTAACGGACCACAGCTGAGCAACAGATATTTTTCCGCAGTCCTCAAAGAGGTGCCTCGGTGGTAATGTATAAACAACATTTCGAAATGTTCTTTTGGGAATTGGTTCTTTCAGTGGACTGGGGGTGTTGCCCTCGCTGGGGGAAGCGGCTGGAAGTGCAAATGTGATGTTTGGATGAAACACTTCAGAGTTTCTCTGACAAACCCAATAATGTAAGGGAACACAACATTTCCCCTTATGTTTTTTCACCCTTTGTTTCTTGGTATATTTCACAGAAACAACACCTCTCTGTTGTGTGTATGCTTTTTATGTCCTCTGTCTTTTTGGTAGGGATGGTCTCTGTTGTGTAAAAAGCTTGCAAGGGTTTATGCAAGTGATGGGAAGAGTGGGTGCTGGTCTGTGTGGTTAAGTTTTTGTAGACCTCAAATGCTTTTATTCCAAAACGTGACTTCTTCCCGTAAATTGGTAATAGCGTTGGTCAACAAAGTCAAGATGGCTGTTCTGGAGCAAGCAGTGCGTAATCTATATGAGCACGCAAGGGGCCTAAATCTTCCTGCAAAAAGAAATAACAATTAAAATCAAACAAAAACAAAAAATAACTATTCAATGGAATAGGTCCCTACACAATATCAAAAAAAGATTTGTTGAGTGATATCAAAGATTGTCACCGATTCTGTTCATAACTTTTATGGACAGAATTTCTAGGCGCAGTCAAGGCGTTGAGTGGTTCCGGTTTGGTGGCCGCAGGATTAGGTCTCTGCTTTTTGCAGATGATGTGGTCCTGATGGCTTCATCTGACCGGGATCTTCAGCTCTCACTGGATCGGTTCGCAGCCGAGTGTGAAGCGACCGGAATGAGAATCAGCACCTCCAAGTCCGAGTCCATGGTTCTCGCCCGGAAAAGAGTGGAGTGTCATCTCCGGGTTGGGGAGGAGACCCTGCCCCAAGTGGAGGAGTTCAAGTACCTAGGAGTCTTGTTCACGAGTGGGGGAAGAGTGGATCGTGAGATCGACAGGCGGATCGGTGCGGCGTCTTCAGTAATGCGGACGTTGTACCGATCCGTTGTGGTGAAGAAGGAGCTGAGCCGGAAGGCAAAGCTCTCAATTTACCGGTCGATCTACGTTCCCATCCTCACCTATGGTCATGAGCTTTGGGTCATGACCGAAAGGATAAGATCACGGGTACAAGCGGCCGAAATGAGTTTCCTCCGCCGTGTGGCGGGTCTCTCCCTTAGAGATAGGGTGAGAAGCTCTGCCATCCGGGAGGAACTCAAAGTAAAGCTGCTGCTCCTTCGCATCGAGAGGAGCCAGATGAGGTGGTTCGGGCATCTGGTCAGGATGCCACCCGAACGCCTCCCTAGGGAGGTGTTTAGGGCACGTCCAACCGGTAGGAGGCCACAGGGAAGACCCAGGACACGTTGGGAAGACTATGTCTCCCGGCTGGCCTGGGAACGCCTCGGGATCCCCCGGGAAGAGCTAGACGAAGTGGCTGGGGAAAGGGAAGTCTGGGTTTCCCTGCTTAGGCTGTTGCCCCCGCGACCCGACCTCGGATAAGCGGAAGAAGATGGATGGATATCAAAGATGTATATGTCAGTGGAGTTCCCGGACGTATTGAACTATCTTGTGCTCTGCGTCATTCTACACGACAAAACAGATGCAAGTTTAGAAAAGCATGGAGGCCTGCAACTCCTTTGTGGTTTGGGAGAGTCAAGACTCTCCCGGATTAATACACATTGTTTTTACTCAGGTAAGGTTGCATTTCATGATTTATCTTTGTGTCTTGCGTCCATGTAAACAAATTACTACCTGACAGCTCGACACCCGTGATTGCATATCCATTTAACAAACTGACAATTACTGAATCCTCACCACATTTGATTCTAGTCTTGTTTTCATATGTAACTCTGACGCATTTGTGTCCGAGTATCATTGACTCTGACTTTCTGGTTTCTTTTTGTTAAAATTAAAATAGAAATCATTTCAAGATAATACTAAACGAGTAAAGTATATTAAAAGTGTATCAAACAAACGTAGTGGTCACTGCAAACGTGTGCATTCTTAGACTCTTCTCCCTTGTACTGGAGTGTGTGCCACTTTTGTCAAAGTCTTTTGTAAAATCTTGCACTCTTACGCCCTTCTTAATTACCTCTCGAGGAACTCTGAAGAAATGTTCATCCTTTTTGTGATTTGAACAAATCATACAGCAGAAAACAAGGCAATCATAAGGCATTTTACTTTTAGAAAGGCCAAATGCCGCCTGTTACCCATTGAGCAAAGATGATGCTTGAATATGTGTGGTGACCCAAGCAAAATTAAGGCCTTAATCTAACCCTGCATTTAGTTCACAGTCCAGAACGGCAGTGCATCTTCTTTGCTAGTTGTCACTATTCAACATTCGGCCTGAAGGCTTAATTTTTTTATATTCGTGGTCATATGTTTAACTTTACGAATGCCATGCTCCTCAACCGATTACATCAATTTTTCCAGTGACTTTTCAATATCTGTATTTGCAAAACATACGTTTTTTTTTTTTTTTTGATGGAAAGTTCATGAAAATATGTTTTTACTTATTTTTGCTACGTCTGCATGTGTGGAAGTATTTGTTTTTGTTGTATATTGCCTTTTCTTTTGTTTACAGACCTTCCAGAAATGACCATGAGCCACAGCGTCATTACAGTGAAAGAGGGCGAAAGTGTAACAGCGACATGTAATGGATCTGGATCCCCATTACCTGAGGTTGACTGGCCTATTAGCGGGTTACACACTTTAACATTACAAGAGGTAAAAGCACCATTAGATACAGACTTTATGTCTTTTGTACTGTACTTTTGATACACAGGATTTTTGTCATGTTAATGTGCCCCAAAATGCACATTTTACATGTAAGCATATATGTGTGTGAAAAAAATATTGACAAGTCTATTTTAGAGAGTTTTATTTTAAAGTGTGCTTGGTTTGAACTTTGATAAAGTGACTCGTTACTTGTGACCATGCCACATTTGAGTGTTTCCAACTGATGTTTTTTGTCTCATTTTTGCCCACTTTGTTTATTGCAATCAAGTCAAAGAGGTTAATAAAAAGCTGATTAAAGGAGCACATAGACTCTTATAAATACTATATATATATTGACCAAAATATATTTTTTCAAAGTTCATTTTTTTTAGTTCATATTTCAAATTGTAAATCCTAAATACTTCTTTGAAATACATTCTGGGTGCCGTATTTAGTAAAAATCTGTTTTGAGAAAAAAATAAAACCCACTGTGGCCTGCAAATCAAACTTTTCCCTGTCCCTTTTCTCTAATAATGCATATGCAATTATTATACATATTACTTTTGTTTAGTTTTTAGTTATGATCTAATGAGCATGTATTTGCTGCAGGCCAGAATCTACGACAACAGCACCGTTCGTTCTATAAACATCACTTTGGTAAACGTAAGCAGAGATGACAACAATTCCCTTTTGACCTGCGCAGCCACCAATGTTGTAGGCACAACCAACGCTTCCATTCAGCTTATTGTCCACTGTAAGTACACACACACACACACACACATGACTTGATTGTATGAATTCAACAACCACATTAGCATTACTGGCAATAAATAAAAAAAAAGAAAACCTTGAAAGTGATGTATGTTGTTGCAATTTACAATTAAGAGTTAAATTGAAGGATTTTTGTCTTTTTGATGATGTCATAGTGTTGGTGCAGCACTAATTTTATTAGAGGAGGAACATTATAAAGGGAGTCACACGCACGCTCCAAAAGATTACAAGTTCCTGTTATTGTCTTGCAAGTGGGTGCATTGGATGCCCTACAGCACAGGTGTCAAACTGATTGATTGATTGATTGATTGATTGATCGATTGATTGATTGAAACTTTTATTAGTAGATTGCACCGTACAGTACATATTCCGTACAATTGACCAGTAAATGGTAACACCCGGATACGTTTTTCAACTTGTTTAAGTCGGGGTCCACGTTAATCAATGCATGGTAATCTCAGAACTCGCCCACGACATCATTTTATCTGGCCCGCAAACACCTGGAAATGATATGTGTCAATAAAGTACTTGATATTTCCTTGCAAATTTAATTGATTTTTTTCAATTTGACAAAAATAAAAAAAGTGTACAGCTTGAAATTGCAAACCTTTTAAACTTTAAAATTGTTTAATATTGCAACAAATATTACAGTATATTATTATACTTTCTAAACATGTATTTATCTAAATAAATATAAATACTTAACTTTACAGCAAACTACCCATCAAATTAACCCTTCTATTATGTTGAGGGTCAATTTGACCCATTTCAGTTTTTGTGTTTATCAAAGTACTGGTTATCCTTTCTTTTTCTTGCTGAAATTTGGTGACTTTTCCTCATCTAGGGTCATGAACTGGTGTGTAAAATCTGGACACTTTGTTGAGTAGTGGAATGTCTTGCAGAGTTTGTATACAAAGATGATGTTGCGGGTCATTTTGACCAAGACGCTTTAATGTGGTTAAAAAGCCAAAATAAACAAATCTCTTTGATGTACTTTTTACTTCTATGTACAATATGTACAAATGTTGTATTTTGATTGCCTCTGAGACCTAGAGCCAGATGTGTGAAGAGAGGGAACTTTCTCACACTTGTCCTTGTCACTGTTCTCATGTCATCTCTTTGACAAACTCACCAAAAATGAGCTCCAGAAGGATGACATCTGAGCAGACAAGGACAAGTGTGAGAAAGTTCCCTCTCTTCCCACACCTGGCTCTGGGTCTCAGAGACAATCAAAATACAAACAATTGTACATTAAAGTAAAAAGTACATCAAGGAGACATGTTTATTTTTGGATCTGAACAGCTATTTACCTACATTAAAGCGCCTGGGTCAAAATGACTCGCAACATCATCTTTTTATACAAACTCTGCACAAACATTCCACTGCACAACAAAGTGTCCAGATTTGCACACCAGTTCATGACCCTAGATGAGGAAAAGTCACCAGATTTCAGCAAGAAAAAGAAAGGATAACCAGTACTTTGATCAACACAAATACTGAAATGGGTCAAATTGACCCTTAACATAATACAATTGGAATAAAAAATGTATTGTATGTCACTTTTCTAAATGTTTATATAACCTAAAATAAAATTGTTATTGGTTTAACCTGTTTTCTTGACTGTTTTGAGTGCATTTACACAGTACGGGTCAAAACGACCCAAAACATAATCAATGTCATTTTTTTCCAACATAATACAAGGGTTAATAAAAATTGCAATACATTTTACATTGTTCTTTACAGCATACTACTGCAAATTAAAAAAAAAAAAAACATTACTCTTTTTGCGTTAAAATAATTTTGAATGAGCTGCCAGTATTTGAGTCTAAAATATATGGATGTTGTTTTTAACGGTGTTTTACTGTAAATGGAAAGATGGTACATTTTTTTTACGGTAGAAAAACTGGCAGCTAAGTTGTGGGAATAAAAAAATAATAATCATACTGTTTTTCCATTAACAATATGATAAATGATAAATGGGTTGTACTTGTATAGCGCTTTTCTACCTTAATGATGATAAATAATAATAATGATAAATAGTACAAATCTGGCATTCAAGCTGCCAGCTTTTTCCCGTTAATAACCCCCCAAAAAACAATTTTTCCATTTACCGTAAAATGTTGTTAAAAAAACAAAGATACTATTTTACAGTAAAATTTTGTAAATGTACATGTGACGTTCTTCTTAGTTCTGGGTTCTTTGAGGACCAACAATGCACATCCACACCCTTCGTTGGCAGAGTGACAACAACTTTTTATTTATCTTTTTAAAGTCTTTACGCTTTGCAGCAATCTCACGCTTCTTCTGGGCATGTGTATTTCCAGCAGTCTTGCTCTTCTTTCTTGTGTGCTTTTCAGCAGTCTGGTCCTTTCCCTTTGTTGGCCGTCTCGCCTCCTGTCACACTCAGCCTCTCTCCCCCCTCATGGGGACAGGTGATTAGATAACTTGTTCCAGCTGAGATATCCACTCACCTGCTTGCTGCTTCACAGCTGGGTTCCGCACATGCCCTGCCCACAGGGACCGCGTGGACCATGCTCCTTCCACAGTAAAGTTTTGACAATTTATATAATTATTGAAATAAAAATCAGACGTTATTCGCTGTAACAAGCGGCCCTCTAGTGGCAGCCATAACTGCGATGTGGCCCTCAATGAAAACCGTGTTTGACATCTCGCTCGGACATTACATTGATGGCAGCGATATTTTAAATGTGTCACTTGGCGTTTGGAGTTTTTTTCTCTCTGGACAATTACTGAACTTTTTTAGTTGGCTTTGCTAGCGAGCTAGCTGTGCCTGTGAGCAGTCTCTAGTAACCAGAATGTGACAGCTTGTACTACAACATGGATGCTGATTATTTTGAAAGACTGCCGACGTACGAGATGAACTTCCAGCAGTGGGGGAAGAGTGGATCGTGAGATCGACAGGCGGATCGGTGCGGCGTCTTCAGTAATGCGGACGTTGTATCGATCCGTTGTGGTGAAGAAGGAGCTGAGCCGGAAGGCAAAGCTCTCAATTTACCGGTCGATCTACGTTCCCATCCTCACCTATGGTCATGAGCTTTGGGTCATGACCGAAAGGATAAGATCACGGGTACAAGCGGCCCAAATGAGTTTCCTCCGCCGGGTGGCGGGTTTCTCCCTTAGAGATAGGGTGAGAAGCTCTGCCATCCGGGAGGAACTCAAAGTAAAGCTGCTGCTCCTCCACATCGAGAGGAGCCAGATGAGGTGGTTCGGGCATCTGGTCAGGATGCCACCCGAATGCCTCCCTAGGGAGGTGTTTAGGGCACGTCCAGCTGGTAGGAGGCCACAGGGAAGACCCAGGACACGTTGGGAAGACTATGTCTCCCGGCTGGACTGGGAACGCCCGGGAAGAGCTAGACGAAGTGGCTGGAGATGGGGAAGTCTGGGCTTCCCTGCTTAGGCTGCTGCCCCCGCGACCCGACCTCGGATAAGCGGAAGATGATGGATGGATGGATGGATGGAGAAACTTTGTGCTACGTGGGTGAAGCAATTTGAAGCGGCCGCCCACGCCCAGGTCAAACACCAAAGTTACTCTGCCGCAAGGGCAAATCTCTTCCATCCAGACTGAACGGGGCGGCTTTTCTACTGTGGAGCAGTATGTCGCCAGATATTCAGTATGATTATCAGCATGTGAAAGTAAAGTTTAACTAGGCATTTTGACAAGAACAGTCCATTCTGTACTTCCGATCTCAGCGCAACAGCGCCAGCCGAATGAGAACTTGCATGCGTATGCAGCTGACGTTTCCAGACACGTTGCTGAGGCATATTCCGGATATGACAAAGCTGCCAGGAATGGTGAGACTTTTAGACCTTTTCTTCTTGCTGACCTCGATCTTGACCTTCAGGCCAAGTTCCACGAACTAGGGGCAAAAGATGTGGGGAGGCTCTAACCACCGCGGGGCAGTGTGAACGTACCAGACAGGTTTTACAGACAAGCGCCCCTGTACCCTGCTCCAGCCAGCATCCCACATTGGGGGCACCACAAAACGTACCATCACGTGCGGGTGTGGATCGTGATGCTGGCTCTAATTAAACTTTTCCACGCATTGTAACAGCTCGCTTCAAGGATGGAAGACTTGAGGGCGCAGGTGAGGGATTTGAGGCAACGTACCCATGAGGCTGATTGTGGCGATCCTCGCTCCCCTTTTCCTGGGGAAGATCAGCAGAACTTGGCAAAAGCACAAGAGCAGCAGCATCTCTGTCAATGTTTGTGGCGGCGTCATCTCAAGGCTAGTCTGGATGGACGACGGCGCAAGAAACCTGACCAAGCGCCGTGGGGGTCTGGTCATGAACAATAACAGCAAATGTTCTCCACATAACACACCACTGCTGCAACCCCCAGTCTTGTGGACACGGCTACTGAAACAGTGGTGAATGATATCCCTATGACTGTGTGCGCCATGGAAATTTCCGCCACGATCCTTGCAGCAAACCCCAGCTCCAGCCCAAGACCCCATTTGGCCCCTGACCCCCGAGCTCCTGTGGACCAGGCCTTCATCTATACTCTGTCACACAAAGGGTCAAATATCAAAAAGTTTCAAAAGGGTGACACTAACATCAATCAGGTTTTGGCCTGGTTTGAGGATGGCAGGAGACCACCTAGATGGAAGTTGAAGGAATCCAGTCAGAGTTTGAACAGGCTTTGGCATGAGTTTCCCCGGCTGTCTTTAATCAATTGACTCTTGTGGGACAGACGATCTGGGTAGTGATGCCGGCTGCTTAGGTACCAAAGGTCCTGGGACACCTCCATGGCACACATGTGACATCTCATCTTGCCTATGAGCGGGTCTTGGCTCGTGCTGGATGTGTTTGTTATTGGCCCACTATGTACAATCACACCGGAGCTTGGTGTGACCAGTGTGATGCCAGTCTGAGGAGGAAGTCCCCAGTTTTACAACACCATACATACCCCTGGGAGAACTTCAGTGGTGCACAGGCCTGTCCGACCAACATACTTTATCCCTTAAGAGGCGTTCACACGCCTTTCTCAACAAATTATGAGCATGGCGCCAACATGGATTGGCACGGTTGTACCACTGATCTTACCGAAAGGCGGCGGAGTCCTCTACTCTCTACTCTGCATCAACTGCAGTGCCTCCGAGCAGCCACTTGATGAACCCCGCCACCTCCATGTAGTTACTTTGTTCTTATTAACACTATCATCACGGGTCTTGCTGTGCAAACAACGAGGATGCCAGTCTTTACACAGGAAAAGGTGTTTTGAACACAGTCTGGTTCAAACTGCCACTCAATTCCTAGGGTTTCTGGTGGATTATTGGTTTATGTAGTGGATCACGCCAAATTGCCGAACTGTCCTTGTGCTTTTTTTTTTTGCTTCCTGTTGACGGGAGCGGATGCTCACTGCTTAGCTCAGTAGTAGTGACTGTAATTTGACTTTTGACTACAAATCTTAGCCACAAAAACTGAATTGTTTCTTGAGTAGGGTGCAGGTACTTTTCTCTGTACAGTCAGGTATATTTGATACAATAACCATCTGTTGTCTTTTCTTTTCAGTTTGTCCTTCCATTGTAAATCTTAAGGAGCCAGAGGGTCGCCATGATACATGCATCGAATTCACTGTAAGAGGCTCACCCGAGCCAACATTAAGATGGTTCCACAACAATGAGGTGCTCACTTTTATTTGTCAGTGGCATGATTTATTGTCCCATGTGAACAAATTGTTATTTTTTTTGGACATTGCTTTTCTGTGAATATTTTGATCTGTTCCTGTGTGCCTTTAGTAGTGTCTTGTCATCAGCTCCCTCCTTCCATCGGTGCCTTATCCAGCAAAGCCTTGCGGTCTCATTTGTCTCCTTACAGCGGTACTTCGGAATTCGAGTTTATTCGGTTCTGTGACGCTGCTCATATTGCAAAAAACTCATATTGCGAAACAGCGCTTTGAAATTAATTGCAATTATTTATTCTGTGCTCTGCGCCCCCAAAACAGTACAATTTCAACATTGAATATGCCTTTTAAAAACAAAAAAATACTTTTAGATAAATAGTGTAGGAAAATCATACGATAGACTGTAGTAAAAACTATTACAATAGTAATGTATTAATAATATACATAATAATATACAACATTTACCTTGGAGAGGGGACTTTTACGGAATCTTCTTTGAGCTGCTTCTTCGGCAAACACATTTAGCAGCTTCTCCATATTTTCATTTCTGCTTTTTAGATACTATTTTAACGTCCTTGGCTGATGTTATTGACACATTTTGCTTCAGTATGGTGCAGAATAGCAGAATAATTTGCCGAGAGATACCTTGTATCCCAAAATACTCATAAGTTAGGGCATTCGCATCCCGTGGTACCGCTGTATTTAGTTGATTAGCTGGTTTGGGTTACTCTGTTTTTGTCTACTCTGTATGTAATGGGTTTTCCCCTCATGATTTTAGTGTTTTCAGGCTTATTTTTGTATTCCTTGATCGTGAATGTTTTCGACCCTCGTCATGTTTTTTGTTTTTTTTCAGCGTTGTTTTACAGCTCGACAATTACAAAAAAACTAATGAGATGGCAAGGCACGGGAATTCAGGAAGTTGAGAGTTGATGGGTGATGACACGAGGAGCAAGGTATATGCTTGAAACCAAAAAAAAGCAGATGTGACTAATAAAACAATGGGAGGACTCACAGGAGCACAAATCAAAACCCTGAAATAAAAAACAATCAATAGTTCAAATTGCATGAACGAGGCTTAGTATTAGGGGTGTCCCAATGCAACTTTTTCACTTCCGTTGCTGCATATAATGGAGCCTTAAGTATTGGCTGATACCAATATTTTCATTATTTTGTAATGTGAAATGTTGAAAAAGATTTGATCATTTGAAATTAGTCTGAACAATTGTAGGTAGGAAAAGCACTAACCCATTTAATATTAACCATTTGGAATTGACCTATTCTGTCTAAACTGAAGTGGAGTGGTAATTGTACTTTTAAAGACACCTTGTGGTCACAATAATTCATTAAATTAAGGTCATGGCGCAGTAAGCTGAATGCCGACACGTTTGTTATTGATTACTTTTTTTGGCTACTTTCTGCCTTGGAGACTTTGTATGTAGTAGGTAAAATTTTAATATAATTATTTGATACTTGTTTATATTGACAAATGTTGGGTTTTAGACTGCAATATTGTTCAATTACTTATTTTGTATGTCTAGCTTGTGTGCTGTTGTGTTGGTGTGAGCTCCTATGCTTGCCTTTTGTAAATTAATTTACTAAGACACCGTAGAAGAAAAGACTGACCTTGTGTGGTTATTGGAGGTCATTTAGATATTAACTGGTTGTCCAGTTTTGCACATGTACACATGCAGCTTGACTGCTTGTATTGGAGCTTAGATCGAAGCTTTTATGGAAGATTTTAGATGCAAGCCAATATCATCCGATAGCCAATTTCAATATTGAATCGGGACACTCCTACTTAGTACTATGCCACTAACTGTTAGAACAGTACTTTGACAACATTTAGCGATATATTTGTTTGCTTTTTAATTCAGGTCATCAATTGAGTGGACTATAACATCAAACTTTGAATGTTTAATTGGGTCCTGATTTTTAATAAATGATGTCCTGCCATTTATTATTTGCTGTCTTTGTCAATTACAGGAAATATCGCATACTGAGTATGTGCATCCAGATACAGATAGGTACAATGACTACATAGAGGGATGCCTTACATTCAAAAACCCAACTCATCACAACAATGGCAACTATACACTGCAGGCTACAAACTACCTGGGTGTGGTCAACAGCACTGTTCATGGACACTTCCTTGACAAGCCCTTTGAAAGTAAGGTGATGTGTGTTGTTGTCTCTAGTGTATGTGATGACTGTACAATTTTTGCAAAGGAAAAAAACAACTCTATTTACAGGACTAGAGGGAAGCAACACAGCACTCTCAATTCCACCAAATATACCTTTAAGGAGCTTTATGTAAGAATTTCATGTCAAGTCATTAAATGGCCCTCATATGTCAAAAGGCATTAATAAATCATGTTCTTTTCGAATACCTCTATCACTGATAACTGTAGTTCAGCCGGGATATGCTCATTTCAAAATTAGATTTACAGCCCCGAAACCTTGTAATTGTTTTCATTTCGATGTCCCGCCCTCCACAGTTTGACCAATTAGAAAGTCTGTGAGTGTGTCACTACCAGGTTGCCAGTTATGCACTGCCATCTTTGTCTAGCTACTTCCACTGGTAAAGTTACCAAACATGTCAGGCCTTAGTAAATCTAAAAAGCGTTGTTACGATTCTCAACTTATTCATGACAAAGCCAGGAACAAAAGGAGGATTTGTCTCGAGGATGCCTTTGAAAAATGGAAACGATTAAAGGCGGAGAAGCTTTCTTCATCTGACGCCAAACTTGCTAATTTCCTCCTTGATAGGTTAAGTAAGACATTTACGTTTTCGTATTACTTGTAATAAATGGAAATGGACATTTTGTATGTAAACTATATTGTCCAATACAGTCTATGATATTTTCGAACAAAGCTAGTATGTTCGTGCAACAAATGCTTAGCATGCTCGCCTGGTCAATGGGTCAGTACGTATAGCCCGGTTTGATGACACATCGACATATAGACTAACGGAGGAAATATATGCCCGTTAGCTTGTATGTTGATGCGTACTCGAACTGACAGGTTTTAATTGTCGAAAATATATTTTGCCCTATGTGGATACATATGCTTATGTGTCAGTGCTTATTTCGTTCTCAATATACTGATACGCTGAGGAAATGGGTTCCAACATTAACACGGCTGTCATGGCAATGTGAAACGTATGGAGACAGCCAAATCACATGATAAAACAATTCCTCATTCGTGTTTGCTTTTTGTAGACCACATGCACCAAGTTGTATGGCAATCTGAAACGTTTGAAACAGTAGCCTATGTGTCCTCTTTAGTTTTGGGCGTACAATAGGCTGCTAAGCATGCTCTACTTATTTTCACCAATATAACCATTGCTAGCGTTGGTTGTAGTTCATTTTAGTCTTTGTTTTCTAATAATACTGAAAATAACCATATATATGATTGCGATTTGTGGTGATATTGTACCCAGGCATGATGTACTTTTTCCTGAAAATAGCCTAATTTCTGTTTAAAATGTGTTGGTTAGAGATTCGGCTGCGTGTCTGGCAAAATCGGTCAGGGAGAGGGGGAGGGGACTGCAGAATTTTGACTGTGATTGTAATACCGCTTCTGGCCAAATTCTTACATTTGGCTCCTTTAACAATAACACAGTACCATGCCGTCCATCCATCCATTTTCTATCACTTATTCCCTTCGGGGTCGCGGGGGGCGCCTATCTCAGCTACAATCGGGCAGAAGAAGGGGTACGCCCTGGACAAGTCGCCACCTCATCGCAGGGCCAACACAGATAGACAGACAACATTCACACTCACATTGACAGTACCATGCACTGATCCTAATTCTGATACAAATGGAAAAATATATCATAATTATGAATGTTGTTACGTCCGCAAGGAGGTTTGCTGTTTGTCATTTCCAGGGTTTGTCAGTTAGTTAGTTGGCAATATAACTCAAAAAGTGATGGGAACAATTTTGATGAACCTATCCGGAATGTTTGAAATGAGAGGAGCAAGTGATGACTTTTTAGCGGACATCTGGATCATTTCTACTACTGTACTTTTACCTGATGAGCGTCAACTTCTCTGTCTCTGTGCCTCCACCCACATAGACAAAGTCAGTGGATGACCAACATGAATCTTCACTTTGTTGGTTTCATTCCGCTGGTAACTCAAAAACTTAAGGTTGGATTTTAATAAACAAATCAAGAAATGTCCTAAATGGGACAGGGAACAAGTCATTACACTGAGGGGGCAATCCAGGTCACCAGCGGAATTCAGGATATTTTACTATTGGGAGATAAGGCCTGGCAGAGTTCCTCGGTTTCTATGTGCTTTTTTAAAACGTTTTTTTAAGACAGAATAATCATTGTGTGCTATGACAGATGCATCAATCAATAAATCAATCAATGTTTACTTATATAGCCCTAAATCACTAGTGTCTCAAAGGGCTGAACAAACCACAACACAAACCACTACCACATCCTCAGTAGGCCCACATAAGGGCAAGGAAAACTCACACCCAGTGGGACGTCGGTGACATTGATGACTATGAGAACCTTGGAGAGGAGGAAAGCAATGGATGTCGAGCGGGTCTAACATGATACTGTGAAAGTTCAATCCATATTGGATCCAACACAGTCGCGAGAGTCCAGTCCAAAGCGGATCCAACATAGCAGCGAGAGTCCCGTCCACAGCGGAGCCAGCAGGAAACCATCCCAAGCGGAGGCGGATCAGCAGTGCAGAGATGTCCCCAGCCGATACACAGGCGAGCAGTACATGGCCACCGGATCAGACCGGACCCCCTCCACAAGGGAGAGTGGGACATAGGAGAAAAGGAAAAGAAACGGCAGATCAACTGGTCTAAAAAGGGAGTCTATTTAAAGGCTAGAGTATACAAATTAGTTTTAAGGTGAGACTTAAATGCTTCTACTGAGGTGGCATCTTGAACTTTTACCGGGAGGGCATTACAGAGTACTGGAGCCCGAAATGAAAACGCTCTATAGCCTGCAGACTTTTTTTGGGCTTTGGGAATCACTAATAAGCCGGAGTTCTTTGAACGCAGATTTCTTGCCGGGACATATGGTACAATACAATCGGCAGCATGCATATGCAACATGTGACTAGAAATAGCTCAATACCAATACGGGTGTCTTTAGCAAGCCTGGTTACCAATCGCGAACTGCCCCGAGTCATTTGAGCCATACTCTGCGCTTAGACTCTCGGCAGACCAGCCCCTCTTTGTTGAGTCCAATGCCAGGCTCAGAACCTGAAGAGATCAATCAATCTATCAATCAAAATGTATTTATATGGTCCTTAATCATAAGTGGCTCAAAAGGCTTCACAAACAACAATGACATCCTCTGATCTGAACCCACATCTGGGCAAGAAAAAAACACAACCCCAATCGGAGGAAAGAGAACCGCACCCCCAACCACCACCCCAACCCCCAGTCCATAGGGAGGCCAGCAGGGAGATCCTCTTGCATGTAGTTAAGTCGGGGCAGCACAAAGACATCATCAACTGATGCAGATCAAGTAGCAGGTCTTAGACTGTGGAGGACCTTTATTAAGAAAAACTCCAAAAGCCCAAGATGGGGAAAAGGAAGAAACCTTGGGAAGGGGCCGCAGATGTAGGTGACCCACTCCAATGAGTACAGAGTGTTTACAGTTATTGAATTGTTACATTCATGATAATGTTAAGAGTCCAGTCCATCGGGAAGCCAGCAAAGGGGTGCAGGGGGATCTTCTTCCATTTAGACAAGACGTCACCGATGATGCATAGAGGAGTGGTCCACCCGGGGTCACGACTCGAGACAGCTAGTAGCTCTTCCAGATGGTACATCTCCAGAAGGCAGAGCAGAAAAGAAAACTGTTTAAATAAGATGGTTCTAGACCGTTTAATATTTTGTACGTAAGTAATAATACCTTAAAATTGCCTCTGAAGTGTACTGGGAGCCAGTGTGGGTGAAGTAGTATAGACATAATATGATCCAACTTGTCCTGGTCAAAAGTCTAGCAGCCACATTTTGTAACAACTGTAATATGTTGATGCTGGACATTGGGAGACCCGAAAATAATACTGTGGAAGGTCTCTGTCCCAGATTCCCTGTTGCTTGGCTGGAATCACCACACTCGGTCTCAGTGATTTACTCTCTTTTATTGATCGCAGCACATGCAACTGCATCAGTCCAGTGCTCTCCCTTTTGTTCACTGTCTCTCGCTGTGTGTGTCTTTCTCTCTCCGTCACTCTCATCATTTCCCCCCTCAAGATCTCCAACGCTGCTGATAAAGGGAACAGGTGATTAGATAACTCGCTCCAGCTGAGGTATCTGCTCACCTGTCTGCTGCTTCGTGGCCGGCCCCTGCACACACCTCGCCCGCAGGGAACGCGTAGGCCACGCCCCTCTCCACAAATACACTACAGTAATCAAGACGAGACGTAACAAACTCAAATGATTTCAGCGTCAGTGGTGGACAAAATGAGACAGATTTTAACGATATTACGGAGATGAAATAAGGCTGTTATAGAAAAACTGGTAATGTGCAGCTCAAACGAGAGAGTTGTCGAAAAATAATGCCAAGAGTCACAGAGTCGCTTTGTACAATTGTTTTATTGTCGAATTTCAAAATGGTATCTGTAAACATGTGTCTCTATTGAGTAGGACCGATAATCAACATCTGTTTTCTTGGTGTTAAGATGCAGGATGTTGCCGGACATTCATTGTTTGATTTCACTTAAACACTCTTCCAAATGACTACAGTCTGGCTTGTTGGTCAGCTTTAGAAGTATAGGAAGTTGGGTATCACCAGCATAACAGTAAAAGTTAACACCAGCGTATAAATAGTTGAAAGTGCAGGACCAAGAACAGAACCCTGTGGGACTTCACAGGGTTCACTTCAGAATCCTTAACATCCTTTGAGGTCACATTGTTATGGGATACACATTGCATCCTTTCAGTTAGTTGGGGTTGAGCCAAGAAAATGCTAAGTCTGAGCCTGCGATGAGGTGGCAACTTGTCTAGGGTCTACCCCGCCTTCCGCCTGATTGCAGCTGGGATAGGCTCCAGCACCCCCGCGACCCTGAGTGCTAGACAATTATTGGATGGATGGAGAGATTGATGGATGGACAAACCAATATGTCATTTGATGCGTTCTAAAATATGTCCTTTCTAATGGGCTCAATTTTTATAGAAAATAATTGCATAAAGGGGAGTTACTGGGAGAAGACCCTGTCGGGTTAGCGATGCTATTGCTTTAAACACATATTTAGGATCCTTTTTATTGAGGTGGGTGAGGTTAGAGTAATTTAGTTCCAGCCAAGGCAAAAGCGTGTTTGTAGCTTATCAATTCTATGCTTGATGAAAAACCTCTAGTT
The DNA here is from genome assembly GCF_033978795.1 of Nerophis ophidion. Lineage (NCBI taxonomy): Eukaryota > Metazoa > Chordata > Actinopteri > Syngnathiformes > Syngnathidae > Nerophis > Nerophis ophidion. The sequence continues at coordinate 2,917,562 of NC_084622.1, forward strand.
TCGTCGCATGCCATTGCATGACAGCTTTCTACTTGATTGTTTTTAATAGCTCTGACATGGACATGGTCAGTTACGGACAGATGGTTATTTTTATACACACAGACAAAGCATAATACGGACAGATCATTTAAAACACACACACAAGGATCTGATTACACGCACACATGAATTGGATTACACACATACAGATTGAGATTCAGGTTTGTAAATTATTTTTCTACAATAATACTTCCATAAAATTGAACATTTATAACTTTGTGATTCCAGAATGTAATTTCTGTCTTTTCTAACTTTTTATTTTTCTTTCTCAGAAGAGGACACAGATTATGATTATGGTAAGTTTCTCAGAAAATGTGATTGTCAATCTATTGCTTTTTTTTTTTCTTGTTTGTTTTCCCAGTGCTGATGTGTCATGCAAGGGTCAGTGGGCAAATACTCAAAATTTACAGGATCTCTGTAATAAAGTTATAAATCACATAAATATCTAATAACGCTTTAGGTACCTGTTTAGGGATGAGAATTGATACGATTCTTTCAGTTCCGATTCCACTTCTGTTTCTGGTTAACGATTCGGTTCCTTATCAGGTGATTGTAGCTCATCATGTGTGCATCAGTTACTTTGGTTTAGCACACGAACGTGGCACGCTTTATTACTTACCTCTATTTTTGCCAGGGTTTGTTTGTCCGTACGTTCATCCATCCATCCACCTTCTTCCGCTTATCCGAGATAGGGTCACGGGGTCAACAGCCTAAGCAGGGAAGCCCAGACTTTCCTCTCCCCAGCCATTTTGTCCGGCTCTTTCCGGGGATACCAAGGCGTTCCCAGGCAAGCCGGGAGACATAGTCTTCTCAACGTATCCTGGGTCTTCCCCGTGGCCTCCTACCGGTTGGAAGTGCCCTAAAAACCTCCCTACAGAAGCTTTCAGATGGCATCCTGACCAGATGCCCGAATCACCTCATCTGGCTCCTCTCGATGTGGAGGAGCAGCGGCTTTACTTTGAGCACCCCCTGGATGGCAGAGCTTCTCACCCTATCTCTAAGGAAGAGCTCTGCCACCCGGCAGAGGAAACTCATTTCGGCCGCTTGTACCCGTGATCTTGTATTTTGGGTCATAACCCAAAGCTCATGACCATAGGTGAGGATGGGAACGTAGATCGACCGGTAAATTGATATCTTTGCCCTCCGGCTCAGCTCCTTGTTCACCACAACGGATCGATACAGCGTCCGCATTACTGAAGACGCCACACCGAGCCACCTGTGGATCTCACGTTCCACTCTTTTCTCACTCGTGAACAAGACTCCTAGGTACTTGAACTCCTCCACTTGGGGCAAGATTTCTTCCCCAACCCGGAGATGGCATTCCACCGTTTTCCGGGCGACAACCATGGACTCGGACTTGGAGGTACTGATTCTCATCCCAGTCACTTCAAACTCGGCTGCGAACAGATCCAGTGAGAGCTGAAGATCCTGGCCAAATGAAGCCATCAGGACCACATCATCACAAAAAGCAGAGACCTAATTCTGCAGCCACCAAACCGGATCCCCTCAACGCCCTGACTGCGCCTAGAAATTCTGTCCATAAAAGTTATGAAGAGAATGGGTGACAAAAGGCAGCCTTGGTGGAGTCCAACCCTCACTGGAAATGTGTCCGGCAATGCGGACCAAGTTCTGACACTGATCATACAGGGAGGGGACCGCCACAATCAGACAGTCCGATACCCCATTCTCTCTTAGCACTCCCCACAGGACTTCCCAATTAATGGTGTCCTATTATGCAAAACCAATGTATTTTTACTTGTTGGTACCTGATTTGTGTATTTGGGATTCACCTAAATCCGAAAATATTAAATCAAACCATGGAGGTATGGCAGAGATTTTTATAAAACAATCTTGCTTTCTTTCAAACTTGCTCCAAACAAAGCGTTTGTAATTTGAGACTTTAGTGAAGTATTTTGTCTTGGTTACGTCAGCAAATATCTCCATATATGGCATAAGTTGACCCAAAGAGATTTGCGCGAGTATGCCATTTTTTTTCAGTTGTTTTCCAAAGTCGTAGTCAATAACTTCCTTATATTTCTCTACTCTCCTGTTGTGGCAAACTGGCTCGTACATGCACATGTATGCAAAAATCCTCCGTTGTTGCCATCGTTGATAAAAAGCAGCCGATATTTGTAACTGACAATAAATCTGTCGGTTGAGTTGATATGGAAGCGCTTAAAATACAACATGGCTGACAGGGAGAAGACGCAGTCAAAAAGGGCATGGCCTGGAGGAGGACTTTGGCACGTAAATAAGACCACCCACAAAACAACGCATTCTAAAGAGACAGTCAGAAAGCAACTTGAAGATGGTCTGTAAAACAAAATCGTTGCAATTTTTGGACCAAGGCACCTCCATCACATGTTATCTAGACCACTGCTGCCCGACCACTAGTGCGTTACCGATTGGCAGACAAACATTAAATAAATTATAAGTGACTGCATTTTTTAGACATAACTTTCATCTGTCTTACTAAACATAATCTTGTTCATAGATGTGTAATTAAACTCTTGATAGGAAGTTACCATTTATTACATTAGTTATATCTTTGTTTCATGATACAATGTACATTAATGAACTTATATCAATCAATCAATGTTTACTTATATAGCCCTAAATCACTAGTGTCTCAAAGGGCTGCACAAACCACTACGACATCCTCGGTAGGCCCACATAAGGGCAAGGAAAACTCACACCCAGTGGGACGTCGGTGACAATGATGACTATGAGAACCTTGGAGAGGAGGAAAGCAATGGATTTCGAGCGGGTCTAACATGATACTGTGAAAGTTCAATCCATAATGGATCCAACACAGTCGCGAGAGTCCAGTCCAGAGCGGATCCAACACAGCAGCGAGAGTCCCGTTCACAGCGGAGCCAGCAGGAAAACATCCCAAGCGGAGGCGGATCAGCAGCGCAGAGATGTCCCCAGCCAATACACAGGCGAGCAGTACATGGCCACCGGATCGGACCGGACCCCCTCCACAGGGAGAGTGGGACATAGGAGAAAAAGAAAAGAAACGGCAGATCAACTGGTCTAAAAAGGGAGTCTATTTAAAGACTAGAGTATACAAATGAGTTTTAAGGTGAGACTTAAATGCTTCTACTGTGGTGGCATCTCGAACTTTTACCGGGAGGGCATTCCAGAGTACTGGAGCCCGAAATGAAAACGCTCTATAGCCCGCAGACTTTTTTTGGGCTTTGGGAATCACTAATAAGCCGGAGTCCTTTGAACGCAGATTTCTTGCCGGGACATATGGTACAATACAATCGGCAAGATAGGATGGAGCTAGACCGTGTAGTATTTTATACGTAAGTAGTAAAACCTTAAAGTCACATCTTAAGTGCACAGGAAGCCAGTGCAGGTGAGCCAGTACAGGCGTAATATGATCAAACTTTCTTGTTCTTGTCAAAAGTCTAGCAGCCGCATTTTGTACCAACTGTAATCTTTTAATGCTAGACATGGGGAGACTCGAAAATAATACGATACAGTAATCGAGACGAGACGTAACAAACGCATGGATAATGATCTCAGCGTCTTTAGTGGACAGAATGGAGCGAATTTTAGCGATATTACGGAGATGAAAGAAGGCCGTTTTAGTAACGCTTTTAATGTGTGACTCAAAGGAGAGAGTTGGGTCAAAGATAATACCCAGATTCTTTACCGAGTCACTTTGTTTAATTGTTTGGTTGTCAAATGTTAGAGTTGTATTATTAAATAGAGGTCGGTGTCTAGCAGGACCGATAATCAGCATTTCGCGTTTTTTGGCGTTGAGTTGCAAAAAGTTAGCGGACATCCATTGTTTAATTTCATTAAGACACGCCTCCATCTGACTACAATCCGCCGTGTTGGTCAGCTTTAGGGGCATGTAGAGTTGGGTGTCATCAGCATAACAGCGAAAGCTAATACCGTGTTTGCGTATGATGTCACCTAGCGGCAGCATGTAGATGCTGAAGAGTGCAGGGCCAAGGACCGAACCCTGGGGAACTCCACACGTTATATAAAATGTAAATGTGCCAGATTGTTGCCAAACAATTATTTCCATCTGCATTCCATAGCTGTTTGATGGTATATTATATATAACATTTACTGGCAAAGAAACTATAGGGCTCCCACTAATTTTGCATAATGGCGGGTTGCATTTTGCATGCTCTTATTTTTGCTATATTTGTCTGCCACATGTGTAAGGCTGGTCTGTGAAATTAATGCTTACATTGAAAGGGCGCCTGGTGCAAAAAAGTTTTGGGAACCCTGACTCGACCTCAACAAAATGTTAAAACATCATTATTTGACCCTTTTAAGTCACCATAAAATATTTTTCCATTTGAATATCTACTGTGATTATTCTTACTGATTTTTTTTAGTCAGGTATTTTTATTTTTCTCGTTGAGTCAGCACACCAGAAAGTATTTTAACATTCTGTCTTCATCTGCTTGCATTTTTCCTCAAGTCACCTCAACAACAGAGACTCCTGCCCAACATGATGATACTTTTTGGGTGAGTGTTAATGTTTTCTTAGTCTTTTTCTGTATTCTGCCTGTTCATACACACTTTCAAAATGGATCCCACACACACTTCTAACTCTTACCAATCTGTTATTGTTGAGTCCTGGCCAATTGCCTCCTCCTGGGCTGGAGGATGTTTCTAGTGTGTAGATTGACAAATTTAGCACTCCGGTGACAACCCAGCTTGTTGAACTAAGAAGAACTATATTTACAAGCTGGCATCACTATAGGTTCTGGAGTACCTGGATTGAGTCAAGACAGACAATGCTCCCCCGCGTGTGAGCCAGACACCCAGTTTAATGGTCAAATATGATATCATTTTAGCTACTTCAATTGTTGACTCCTCCGGGTGATTGTTAGCATTGGCACCCTAACTAGTTACACACGTGCAATAATCTGAGTGCCGTAAAAAACGTTTGGTCCGCCTGATTCTGACATTGGTATCACATTGAGCTATGGCCTAGAGCAGGGATGCTTACACTTTTTCAGCAGGCGAGGTGATCTAACTATATATAGAGTACAGGCCAAAAGTTTGGACACACCTTCTCTTTAAAAATGTTTTCTTTACTTTCAAGACTATTTACATTGTACACCGTAAAAATGTGAAATAAATGAAAACATGTTTTATAGTCTAGTTTCTTCAAAATAGCCACCCTTTGCACTGATTACTGCTGTGATCTTGGCATTCTTTCCATGAGCTTCAAGCACACCTGTGAAATTAAAACCATTTCAGGTGACTACGAAGAGTGTGCAAGCACTAATCAGAGCAAATGGTGGCTATTTTGAAGAAACTACAATATAAAACATGTCTTCAGTTATTTCACATTTTTTTGTTAAGTACATAACTCCACATGTGTTCATTCATAGTTTTGATGCCTTCAGTGACAATCTACAACAGGGGCGCTCACACTTTTTCTGCAGGTGAGCTACTTTTCAATTGACCAAGTCGAGGTGATCTACCTCATTCCTATTTATAATTTATATTTATTTATTTATGAAAGAGACATTTTTGTTAACAAGTTAATGGTGTTTAATGATAATACAAGCATGTGTAACACACATGGATTCCTTTCTTTCATGAAGACAAGAATATAAGTTGGTGTATTACCTGATTCTGATGACTTGCATTGATTGGAATCAGACAGTGGTGCTGATAACGTCCGCATTTTCAAATGGAGGAAAAAAAAAGTCCTCCTTTCTGTCCAATACCACATGAAAGTGGTTGGTTTTTGGCATCTCATTTGTCCAACTTGCATACTCGTTTTTAAACACTTTGTTATGAGAGTAGCATATGTGTGTGGCCCTTTAATGTCTGGCAGCAGGTGAGTGACGTCAGTGAGTGTGCGGGTGGGCAAGCAAGTGAGAAAGCGGTTGCTGAGGGCGGGGGAGAAATACATTGGCATCAAACTCCGTAGCTTGCTAGCTTTCTGAGACTCTTATTTTGTTAGCACAGGCAGGATGAAACAGGTCTTTTATGGTGAAGACAGGAACTGTGCAGTCGCTCTTTAGAGTTTTGACAGTAGGTACGCAGTCTCTAGAAATAAAATGTGTTTCTCTGCGTCCGACCTGTTAGTGATTGTTTTCTTAAATATGAGCTCGCAGCAGCCAGCGTCATCTCACAAGATCCTCGGGTGCCGAGAATGTCAAACAACTGACGAAAGTGAAGTCTTGGTATGATTGATGATTGCTCATTTTTATGTCTATTTTTAAATGCCTGGCTTGAGATCGACTGACACACCCTCTGAGATCGACCAGTCGATCGCGATCGACGTAATGCCCACCCCTGATCTACAATATTCACATGAAAATAAAGAAAACCCATTGAATGAGAAGGTGTGTCCACACTTTTGGCCGGTACTGTATGTATATTTCAGTCGTGGTCAAAGGTTTACATACAAATCAGCAGCGTCGTTCAAAAAAGCTTTTATCAATTACGGCAAATAGCGAAAGTGAAACATAATCTCAAGAAATTAATTCACGCCTTTATCTCGAATCGTTTAGACCAGGGGTGCCCACACTTTTTCTGCAGGCGAGCTACTTTTCAATTGACCAACTGGAGGGGATCTACCTCATTTATATATATCCATCCATCCATTTTCTACCGCTTAATCCCTTTTTGGGGTCGCGGGGGGCGCTGGCGCCTATCTCAGTTATTTATTTATGAAAAAGACATTTTTGTAAACAAGTTAAATGTGTTTAATGATAATACAAGCATGTGTAACACATATAGATGTCTTTCTTTCACGAGAATATAAGTTGGTGTATTACCTGATTCTGATGACTTGCATTGATTGGAATCAGACAGTAATGATGATAACGCCCACATTTTCAAATGGAGGAGAAAAAAAGTTGTCCTTTCTGTACAATACCACATGAAAGTGGTTGGTTTTTGGCATCTAATTCATCCAGCTTCCATACACTTTACAAGAAAAACATTGGCGGCAAATTCCGTAGCTTGCTTGATTGACATTCACGGCACCCGAGGGTCTTGTGAGATGACGCTGGCTGCTGCCAGTTCATTATTATGAAAAAATGACAGAGAGGAAGGCGAGAAACACTTTTTATTTCAACAGACTTTCGCGCCGTCCCTTCCGTCAAAACTCTAAAGGCCGACTGCACATTTCCTATCTTCACAATAAAAGCCCTGCTTCATGCTGCCTGCGCTAACAAAATAAGAGTCTCAGAAAGCTGGCGTGCACAAGTGAAGTGCACGCCAGCTTTCTGAGGGACTATCGACCATAATCAAAATCTGCTTTATTGGCCAGGTATGTTTGACACAAAGAATTTGACTTGGTAGACTTTGCTCTCTTTGTACAATATATACATCCATCAATTTTCTACCGCTTGTACCTTTCATTGGTCGCGGGGGGTGCCAAAGCCTATCCCGGCTACAGTCGGGCGGAAGTCAGAGTACACCCTGGACAAGTCGCCACCTCACCCCAGGGCCAACACAGATTGACAACATTCACACACTAGGGCCAGCTTAGTGTTGCCCAGCAACCAGCGATGTCATGACGTGATGACACGCCGTCGTGCCTGTAAAAAATTAAATATGTCCAATAGGTACTTTTCGAACAGAGTATAGTACCGTTTTTGATTCATTAGTACCGCAATTCTATTCTAGTACCGGTATACCGTTTAACCCTACGAGATAAAAAAATATGCAGTGCACTTTGTTGGCAAGCATGAAAAAGCCCTGAGAGCTGACTATATGGCATAAAAACTGCTTGACACCTATGTCACAGGCTTCTGGAAGGAAGTTAAAAATATAAATAGGGTTAAAGCAGTATTGCCATGTAACATTGAGGGTTTACCTGGTGGAAGACATGTACAGTAACTGAACTATAGAGGCATCGCTATGCTGCTTCATTCAACAGTGTCAGAAGGGGGGTTGCCCACATCTGAGGTCCTCTCCAAGGTTTCTCATAGTCAGCATTGTCACTGGCGTCCCACTGGATGTGAATTCTCCCTGCCCACTGGGTGTGAGTTTTCCTTGCCCTTTTTTGGGTTCTTCCGAGGATGTTGTAGTCGTAATGATTTGTGCAGTCCTTTGAGACATTTGTGATTTGGGACTATATAAATAAACATTGATTGATTGATTGAAGTGAGCCATATTGTATAGGCAACATAGAGGAGGAAGTGGTACACACCAGCCCCTTATGACATTTCCCAAGTCATCAGGCAACTAACTGATAACAAAGCATGTGGCATGGATAATACTACTGCAGAGCACCTGTAACTAGCAAGCTCTAGGGTAGCTGTGTTGCTCTCAATCTGGTTTACAGGGTTGGTAACGCATGGAATCCTGCCAGATGCTATGCTGACAGTTATTTTAGTACCTGTACCTATTAAAGATAGGGTTAGTATCGATCCATCACCCTAGCCAATATGCTATATACTCTCTAAAGTGCTGGAAAGTGTGATAATAGACAGTTGGGGATCTTATTTGCACTGCGGAAGACCCATTTGGCTTTAAGAGCAAGCACAGCACTGACTTGTGTATTTATGCTTTTAAAGAAGCAGTAGAACAATACAGAGGACAGGGCTCTACAATGTTGGTAGGTTTTATTGAAGTATCTAAAGCAGGGGTGCCCATTACGTCGATCGCGAGCTACCAGTCGACCGCGGGGGGTGTGTCAGTCGATCTCCAGCCAGGCTTTTAAAAAAAATAGACCTAAAAATTAGTGATCATCAATCTTCACCAAGACGTCACTTAAATGACATTCACGGTACCGGAGGGTCTTGTGAGATGACGCTGGCTGCTGCAAGATCATGAAAATATGACCGAGAGGAAGGCGAGGAACACTTTTTATTTCAACAGACTCTCGCGCCGTACCTTCCGTCAAAACTCTAAAGGCCGACTGCACATTTCCTATCTTCACAATAAAAGCCCTGCTTCATGCTGCCTGCGCTAACTAAATACAGAGTCTGGGAAAACTGGCGTGCCCAAGCGATCCCTCAGAAAGCTGGCGTGCACATCACTTGTGCACGCCAGCTTTCCGAGACTCTTATTTTGTTAGCGCAGGCAGCATGAAGCAGGGCTTTTATTGTGAAGATAGGAAATGTGCAGTCGGCCTTTAGAGTTTTGACGGAAGGGACGGCGCGAAAGTCTGTTGAAATAAAAAGTGTTTCTCGCCTTCCTCTCTGTCATTTTTTCATAATAATGAACTGGCAGCAGCCAGCGTCATCTCACAAGACCCTCGGGTACCGTGAATGTCAATCAAGCAAGCTACGGAATTTGCCGCCAATGTTTTTCTTGTAAAGTGTATGGAAGCTGGATGAATTAGATGCCAAAAACCAACCACTTTCATGTGGTATTGTACAGAAAGGACAACTTTTTTTCTCCTCCATTTGAAAATGTGGGCGTTATCATCATTACTGTCTGATTCCAATCAATGCAAGTCATCAGAATCAGGTAATACACCAACTTATATTCTTGTCTTCGTGAAAGAAAGACATTTATATGTGTTACACATGCTTGTATTATCATTAAACACATTTAAATTGTTTACAAAAATGTCTCTTTCATAAATAAATAAATATAAATGATATATATAAATGAGGTAGATCCCCTCGAGTTGGTCAATTGAAAAGTAGCTCGCCTGCAGAAAAAGTGTGGGCACCCCTGATCTAAAGCATTTGACAGCGTCAACCATCACAAACTCTTCACCAAGCAAAAGCATTGGGGTCCTCATACATATTTTAGCATATTGGTACAGCAGGCAGACAATGCAGGTAAAACGGGGGAGTATATTATCCTCTCCTTTTAGAGTTGGCAATGGGGTACAGCAGGGTGGGCTTCTATATACCAGATTGGTATATGGATAACCTTGTCAAAGAGAGATTGTACAACAGGGTGCATATTTGAGAACACCTTTCTCAACCACTATGTACGCTGATGATTTGGCCATTATAACTTCCAGTACTGCAGGGTTTCAACAGCTTCTTAACATATGCTGAGACTATGGAGACGAGTTTGACATCAAGTATAATGCCACAAAGACTATGGTAATGATATGTAGAATCAAGGAGGATCAACATTTTTTAATTTCCCAGTTTTCTACTTGTCCGGTCAAACCCTGTCTATTTGCAACAATGTAAAACATTCAGGCCACATCATCAATGATGAGATGGTGGATGATGCTGACATGCTTGGACAGAGAACAATGATGTATGTCCAAGCCAATATGTTAAACACTGGTATTTGTGCCTTTTATAGTGACGTGAATTATATTTATATAGCACTTTTCTCTAGTGACTCAAAGCGCTTTACATAGTGAAACCCAATATCTAAGTTACATTTAAATCAGTGTTGGTGGCACTTTTATAGAATGTGTAGAAGCATTTTAAAAGCATATTTTTATTGTTGCATTTGTTTGTTGGATGCCTACAATCATTGGTACTTTAACTTTAACTTTTAACTTTTACTTAATATGCACAAGCACTATTTTAATATCATGTTATATAGACTGTATTCTTTGTTTTATGTACCGTATGTGATTGTATGTCTACTTGGACGTTGGTGTCTGCAATAAAGCTTGATTGGTATGTATGCCTGGAGCACCACTTATGGAGAGGCACTGTATTAGATCATTCTCCCCCCAGGATTTGTTTTCACCTGGATGTAACTCACCAATGATATGACACTGTGGGGACACATTTAATGTATACGTTTAAACCCAAAACCAATGGTAAGCATAACAGTGTGTTTCTTAGCTACTCTGATCTCCTTGGCCTGACACAAATGTGTGCAGAAGGTCTTAGTCTGCACACACACAGAGAAGCTGACATATAATGTCACAGGTCAGTGAGTTTCCCAAGATTTTTTAAAGCAACTTCAAAGACACTCCAATCAGTACGATCAAAACAGGCCTGTAATTACTCTTTTGATTCCTTTGACCATCTCTTTAAAGTCTACAGGCTTAGCAGTTTTTAACTTTTGCCTGTAGGTCGGGAATCGGGATGAAGGGAATTAGATAGATTTCCAAAGCTGCCCTGTGAACAGAACAATAAGAGTCGTTTATCACTGTTCCGCACGCCTGAGGTAGTATGTAAACAGCGACCATAACAAACGAGGAGATCTCCCGGAGTTAATAAACTGGTTTTTAGTTTCAGTAAAACCCAGGACAACGGATCTACAAAAATCTGTGTTTTTAGTGTCAAGGTGTTTTTGGTGTTCGTCCAGCTTATTAGCCAGGGAGTGGATGTTCGCCAAGTGAATGGATAGAAGCACTGTGCGTAATCCCCTCTACCTCTGTTTAATGAGTGCACCTGCTTGTTGTCCTTCTCTGCGGCGTCTCCGGCAATGTTCATAAAGAGTTGCTCCTCCTCCAGTAAGAACCTCTGTGTAACTTTTAGGTTCAATGTAAAAAAAAGTTTGGCAGAGGACTGTCCGATATTTTAGAGTTTTTCTTTCGAGAAAGAGACCAAAGAAGGGGAGCCAAAAATTGCAAAAACTAGGAAAAACGCAACAATTACACTTCAACACAACCCTGGACTTGCACAATCACGAAAAAAAAAAAATCATATAGTACTTAATTTCAACAATTGCTTGATTGATTGATACTTTTATTAGTAGATTGCACAGTTCAGTACATATTCCGTACAATTGACCACTAAATGGTAACACCCCAATAAGTTTTTCAACTTGTTTAAATCGGGGTCCACGTTAATCAATTGATGGTACATGCTCTGACTATTAATGACAGGGTCCCCTCAGGTCAATACAAAGTGTTAAAAGTATGCATTCATAGTAAGTTAAACATATTACATTAAACAAGCATAAGTTGGCTGCGATAAGGTGGCGACTTGTCCAGGATGTACACCGCCTTCCGCCCATGTGTAGCTGAGATAAGCTCCAGATACACTTACAATTAGTGCACCAACCCAAAAAAACCTCCCTTTTTCATGATAAAAAATAAAATTAAAATTAAATTAAATAAGTTTGTATGACTTTGTCAAGTCTATCTATGACTGTAAGGCTTCCCAAAGACTTGGACTTGACTCAGAATTTAACTCTCACTTTTTATTACATATTTTTACTCAGTGGAATTAAGTAAAAAACATTCAAACAAAATTGTATTCAGTAAATACAAAACAGTTTATAAACATACCCATTTTAAACATTTATTTTACAATTCTGCTTTTTTATATACAGTTTCAGGATTTTACCAACTTTGTATCATGCCTTTCAGCATTAACATTTTAATCTTTGCTAAAAAAATAGTATCACCTATAAACTACTTTTACCGTCAGTCACAACATTAAGACAGCTAATTGATAAATTATAATATTGCATTTTAAACTTCATTTCATGCACAGCCACATCAAAAGTATGCAACCAAATTTAAATGTACCTAATAACATTTTTACTTGAATAGTATATTACATCTAAATCAATTAAATAAACTGTACAATTACAAAGCAAATGTTTTATTCCGATTTATAAGACACCAGATGACCCCTCTAATTACAAATATACTGAACTCTCCCTCAACTCCGGTTCTGTTTCTACCTCATTCAAAACTGACTCTGTGACACCCGCCTCAAAAAACCTGGACTTGACACTAAAGCCATTAGCAACTTCTGGCCCGTCTTCAACCATCTTATTTTGCCAAACAATATTGGAATGTGCATTGACGAGCCAAATAACAGTTCAGCATAATGTCAATAATCTCTCCAGTCCATTTCAGTCTGGTTTGCGTTCCCCCAAAAGCACTAAAAGAGCCCTTTGCAAAGTCTTTAATTCACCTCCCCCTCGCATCTGACCTACGCCACCTCAATCTCTTCATTCTTCTCGATCTCCTTGCAGCTTTTGATGCCATTAATCACGCCATTGCTCTCTTAAACCTGGAAAATTTCCTCAACATTACAGGCACTGCACTCTGGATTAAGTCATATCTGAACAATAGACAGCAATTCCTATCCATCAATAACTCCACCTAATCCATTGCCCCCTTGTACCAAGGTGTCCCCCAAAGTTCGTAAATTGGCCATCTCTTCTTCAACCTTAACATACTTCAATTTGGGCAATTAATAAGTCACATGGCCTTAATTATTACTGCTACACTGATAATATACAGATCTACAGTTCACCAACTGCTTCACTGATGTAAACATCTGGATAAACATAAACTTTCTCAAACTCTACTACAAAAAACTAATCTCATATTTATTGGTCCAAAATACCTCACTGATTCTCTTAAAGATTTCAACATATCACTAACCAGCATTACTTCTCCAAGCGCTGGCTCCTTCACTTGTCCTTGATTAGCAATCAAGGGATTGATAATTACGATGTTTTATGCCAAAGTGCTTTGTACCTTAATGCTGCACAGCTTTCCCTGTGCCTATTTTGCATTGTTTGCACTTCCTTATCATTAAATACATTTTACCTGCACTTTGCCTGCCATCTCTGCACCCTGGAGTCACGGCCAACAAGGCTGTAACAACTGTTTCATCTTCATTCGATGGAATGGCGAAAACAAACATCCCACAATCCTTTCTGAGCATGAGAACTGATTAATATGTTTGCTGTATGGTTTGTATAACTTTAGTACATCAAACCGTGTACAAGCATACATCCCGGGTCCAAATTACGTTTTTAATAATGGAAAAAAATCCTTGATTTGGAATTGGCATTTTTCAGAAGTTTTCAGAATATTTATTATATTGTGGTTAATGCAGGAACATTATGAGCATGTGATTGTAGTGAATGGTACATCATTTTTTTTTAAATAATAGTCTCTTTACCTCCTCCCATTTCAAGGTTTCTATAGCAGTCGGACTTGCAGGGTTTGCTAGCGTCATGCTGGTGGTTATCTTCCTCTTCAATAAGTGTGGGCAAAATTCCACGTTAGCCATCAAAGGTAGGTCTACACACACTGCAATTTTAATTATGGCTGAACACATTTCTGACAGGGCATACTATTGTGCCACCCCTAGCTTTTTATGAATTTGTGTGATGTTTATTAGTTTTTTCCACATTAAAGGTGATTCCACCTTTAATGGAATCAGTAATTCTACTGTATAGCAGCGCCATTTTTTCTATTGCATCTGACTGATAAACGGTGGCTCATTTGAGACAGCAATATGATTGCTCTCTGTACAGTACAGGCCAAAAGTGTGGACACACCTTCTCATTCAATGCTTTTTCTTTATTTTTATGACTATTTACATTGTTGCCCCAAGTGGAGGAGTTCAAGTACCTAGGAGTCTTGTTCACGAGTGAGGGAAGAGTGGATCGTGAGATCGACAGGCGGATCGGTGCGGCGTCTTCAGTAATGCGGACGTTGTACCGATCCGTTGTGGTGAAGAAGGAGCTGAGCCGGAAGGCAAAGCTCTCAATTTACCGGTCGATCTACGTTCCCATCCTCACCTATGGTCATGAGCTTTTGGTCATGACCGAAAGGATAAGATCACGGGTACAAGCGGCCGAAATGAGTTTCCTCCTCTCCCTTAGAGATAGGGTGAGAAGCTCTGTCATCCGGGAGGAACTCAAAGTAAAGCCGCTGCTCCTCCACATCGAGAGGAGCCAGATGAGGTGGTTCGGGCATCTGGTCAGGATGCCACCCGAACGCCTCCCGAGGGAGGTGTTTAGGGCACGTCCAACCGGTAGGAGGCCACGGGGAAGACCCAGGACACGTTGGGAAGACTATGTCTCCCGGCTGGCCTGGGAACGCCTCGGGATCCCCCGGGAAGAGCTAGACGAAGTGGCTAGGGAGAGGGAAGTCTTGGTTTCCCTGCTTAGGCTGCTGCCCCCGCGACCCGACCTCGGATAAGCGGAAGAAGATGGATGGATGGATGGATGGACATTGTAGATTGTCACTGAAAGCATCAAAACTCTGGATGAACACATGTAGAGTTATCTACTTAACAAAAATGTGAAATAACTGAAAACATGTTTTCTATTCTAGTTTCTTCAAAATAGCCACTCTTTGCTCTGATTATTTTTTCGCACTCTCTTGGCTTCAAGAGGTAGTCATCAGAAATGGCTTTCACTTCACAAGTGTGCTTGAAGCTCATCGAGAGAAATGTCAAGAGTGTGCAAAGCAGTAATCCGAGCAAATGGTGGCTATTTTGAAAAAACTAGAATATAAATCATGTTTTCAGTTATTTCACCTTTTTTTGTTAAGTACATAACTCCACACTCATAGTTTTGATGCCATCAGTGACAATGTCATGAAAATAAAATATAAAAATGCATTGAATGAGACGGTGTGTCCAAACTTTTGGCTAGTACTGTATGTTAGCTGCCATTATCTGTGTTGATGTTCACTTTCTGTGCATATACAGTAGGACTTTGAGTTTGTTTCATTAAATGACGGAGTGATGATAAGTTATTGTGTTTGTAATTTTCAGACACTACTAACCTATCTAAGAAAAAGGATTTAAACTTACCGTTTGTAAATGACGGGCACAAGTAAAGTTGGGCAAACCTTCTGATGAAGATGTGTTCACGACAGGAACCTCAGATTGGCCAATGCTTCCACATCCCATCTTCAAATGTGTCTTCATCTCCTTTCTGAAAAGTGTAAATCGATTAAAACACTACTTTGACTGGAATATTTTGGATTTGAAGCACAACATATATTTTTTCAAGCTGATAGGGCATACTTATATACATGTATTGTTTTTTTAAATGTAAACTTAAGTGTAGTTTATGCACACATTGCGGTAAAAAAGACCCCAACAAAGGTGGATTTGAAAAACTGTATCTGTAGATTTATCCATACGAAAGCCAACAATGGCCGATCGTCAATGATAACTTCCGATCATTTTAGCCCTCTCTGGTGAATTATTTGCACTTTTTAAACCAAGTGGCGATAGCAAATGGCTTTGGGGCGGCTTCTTTAGCAGCAGGCATATTCAAACAGTCGTGGCGATGCATTTCATGTGGTTGATGAGGTTTGATATGTTGAAGTGTCATGTTTTTTTCCTCCGGGCAGAATGTTTGCAGAAGATGTAAAGGAAATAGCACAAAAATTGTTTTCCTCTAAAACAGTAAAGAAGTCCCACACAATAAACACCACGTTTGCTTACAATCACAAAGTTTATGGCTAGTAAAAGGAGCTCTCCCCTGTAATGCATAGTATGGGTAATCTCATTGTACATTATTATTTGTATATTTTTATTGGTTATCTGAGCTATTTTTTATGTCATAATTTATTGTACCAACCTGGTAATTATTAATCTCATATTTGTCATGCACTCTTATTAATTATGAATGCATGCCTCACACTTTGTCTAGGTCCTGGTGAGGAAGACTCTAGCAGCCCTCTTCACCATGTCAATCATGGGATTATGGGCCCGTGTACACTGGATGGTGGACTTGATGCTTTGATGATTGGAATGAACAGGATTCCTATTATAGAGAATCCACAATACTTCAAACATGGACACACCTGCAATAAACCCACCGCATGTGAGTACAAACTAAATACAAGCCCCTTTCTCACAGAAATTACTCAAAAGTAGCCCATACAAGACAAATCGTTAAGTCAGCATTCATTTATTTGTCCTATCAGACACTTGGCGAGCAGATGTCCTAAGAATAAACTAGGCAAAAACACGCGGTAGAAAATAAAACACACAGGTCAGAGTCTCTCACTTCATTAGCCATTGGAATTTTGTTTAGTTTAAGACTTCTGGTCATTTGAAAATTTAATTGCAAATCTTACAGCAGTGATAAGCGCTGGTGCCTCACAGCGAGAAGGTATGATTCCCAGGCTCTTAGTCTTTCTGTGTGGAGTTTGCATGTTCTCCCCTTCCTTGCGTCGGTTCTCCCCGGGTACCCCGGCTTCCTCCTACCTGGGGAATAGGTTTATATGGCAACACTAAGTTAGCCCCAGTGTGTGAATGGTGTCTGTCAGTGCTGGCCCTATAATGAGATGGCACAGTGTACCTCGCCTTCCGCCCAAGTGTAGCCGGGATAAGTTCCAGCCCCTCTGCTACCCAGAGAAGGATAAGAAGTAGAAAATGGATGGATGGATGGAAAAGGTTGGCATACAGGATTAAAAAGTTGAAAGGGGTTCAGTGTTTGCCCATGTCTGCCTTAACCCCGGATTCTCACAGGACGCTTAACGGGGCAGGACGTCTCTACCGCCGTTCTGATGGGCACTGTTGCGGCACCGCTGTGTATCAAAGTGGCAAAAATTCTAAGGAGATCTCGCAAATCTAGTCATGTGATAGAAGAGTTGTAGTAAAACGAAAACCAAATGGTTTATTCAGTCCTTCCAGGAGTAACTCGATCCTGCCATTCAAGATACGTATCGGCTGCTAAACAGCAACACCACGGAACATATAGAGCAGGGGTGCCCATTACGTCGATCGCGAGATACCAGTCGACCGCGGGGGGTGTGTCAGTCGATCTCCAGCCAGGCTTTTAAAAAAAATAGACCTAAAAATTAGTGATCATCAATCTTCACCAAGACGTCACTTAAATGACATTCACGGTACCGGAGGGTCTTGTGAGATGACGCTGGCTGCTGCAAGATCATTATTATTAAAATATGACCGAGAGGAAGGCGAGAAACACTTTTTATTTCAACAGACTCTCGCACCGTACCTTCCGTCAAAACTCTAAAGGCCGACTGCACATTTCCTATCTTCACAATAAAAGCCCTGCTTCATGCTGCCTGCGCTAACTAAATACAGAGTCTCGGAAAACTGGCGTGCACAAGCGATCCCTCAGAAAGCTGGCGTGCACATCACTTGTGCACGCCAGCTTTCCGAGACTCTTATTTTGTTAGCGCAGGCAGCATGAAGCAGGGCTTTTATTGTGAAGATAGGAAATGTGCAGTCGGCCTTTAGAGTTTTGACGGAAGGGACGGCGCGAAAGTCTGTTGAAATAGAAAGTGTTTCTCGCCTTCCTCTCTGTCATTTTTTCATAATAATGAACTGGCAGCAGCCAGCGTCATCTCACAAGACCCTCGGGTGCCGTGAATGTCAATCAAGCAAGCTACGGAATTTGCCGCCAATGTTTTTCTTGTAAAGTGTATGGAAGCTGGATGAATTAGATGCCAAAAACCAACCACTTTCATGTGGTATTGTACAGAAAGGACAACTTTTTTTCTCTTTCATTTGAAAATGTGGGCGTTATCATCATTACTGTCTGATTCCAATCAATGCAAGTCATCAGAATCAGGTAATACTCCAACTTATATTCTTGTCTTCGTGAAAGAAAGACATCTATATGTGTTACACATGCTTGTATTATCATTAAACACATTTAACTTGTTTACAAAAATGTCTCTTTCATAAATAAATAAATATAAATGATATATATAAATGAGGTAGATCCCCTCGAGTTGGTCAATTGAAAAGTAGCTCGCCAGCAGAAAAAGTGTGGGCACCCCTGATATAGAGCTTTGCCGTCCAACAATACGCACAGGCAAGCGTCTGAGACAGCACCGACTCATGGAAAAAACAGTTTTACCTTGCAGAATGACAACTTTATTTTTCCAATTGTAGCAAACAACGACGGACATCCTCCCTGGCAAGCATTGTGCACAGACACTCATCTCATTCAACCACTCCCCTGCAGCCCTGGCCTCCATACCAGCTGGTATTTGACATAGGCCCCCAAATAGCTGTCCAGTAATATGATTATTTGATTTTAGGCCTGTAATATCAGCATGTCCTCATCCATTTGTGTGAACGAGGTGATGTTAGATCTGAAAACCTTTTACATGCTGACTTCAGGTCAGTCCTTGCCTATTAAAACATTTCAAAGTGTAAAATACGATCCGTCTTGAACACAAAGTAAACCGAATGATTTATGTTGTGTTTATGCATGACTTCTTGTCCCACAGAAGCAGATTTGAGGTAAATGAATCCGTTGTGCCAGGCAACGGCATGAATATAAACTTTGTGTATATTTCTGTAGAGTTTAAGCATACAGTGGAAATCCGGGGTTAAGCCCTTCACCCCATAACCTTAACCCTATCAGTAGTAGATATTTTCTCTCTCTCTCTTTCAGTTGTTCACCACATAAAACGGAGGGACATTATTTTACAGAGGGAGCTTGGAGAAGGAGCATTTGGCAAGGTCTTTCTCGCTGAATGTTACAATCTGAGTCCCACTAAAGACAAAATGCTTGTGGCTGTAAAGGTAAGAAGGCGTGTGTGCTACAAAAATACGAATAGAAGGTCTCCCAAATAAATATTTTGTTTGTTTTGCTCAAAGGTCTGCAACCCGTGGCTCTGGAGCGTTGCAGGCCACTTGATTAGATACATAGTTTCCTAACAATATGTTGAACATGGTGTCCCTAAACTAAAAAAAAAAAAAAAAAAAATATATATATATATATATACAAACTCCGTTTCCATATGAGTTGGGAAATTGTGTTAGATGTAAATATAAACGGAATACAATGATTTGCAAATCATTTTCAACCCATATTCAGTTGAATATGCTACAAAGACAAAATATTTGATGTTCAAACTGGTAAATAGTTTTTTTTTTTTTTTTGCAAATAATCATTAACTTTTGAATTTGATGCCAGCAACACGTAACAAAGGAGTTGGGAAAGGTGGCAATAAATACTGATAAAGTTGAGGAATGCTCATCAAACACGTATTTGGAACATCCCACAGGTGTGCAGGCTAATTGGGAACAGGTGGGTGCCATGATTGGGTATAAAAACAGCTTCCCAAAAAATACTCAGTCTTTCAAAAGAAAGGATGGGGCGAGGTACACCCCTTTGTCCACAACTGCGTGAGAAAATAGTCAAACAGTTTAAGATCAACGTTTCTCAAAGTGCAATTACAAGAAATTTAGGGATTGCAACATATAGGGTCCATAATATCATCAAAAGGTTCAGATAATCTGGAGAAATCACTCCACGTCAGCGGCATGGCCAGAAACCAACATTGAATGACCGTGACCTTCGATCCCTCATACGGCACTGTATCAAAAACCGAAGTCAATCTCTAAAGGATATCACCACATGGGCTCAGGAACACTTCAGAAAACTACTGTCACTAAATACAGTTGGGCGCTACATCTGTAAGTTAAAGCTCTACTATGCAAAGCGAAAGCCATTTATCAACAACATCCAGAAACGCCGCGGGCTTCCTGAGATCATCCAAGATGGACTGATGCAAAGTGGAAAAGTGTTCTGTGGTCTGACGAGTCCACATTTCAAATTGTTTTTGGAAATATTCGACATCTTGTCATCCGGACCAAAGGGGAAGCGAACCATCCAGACTGTTATCGACGCAAAGTTCAGAAGCCAGCATCTGTGATGGTATGGGGGTGCATTAGTGCCCAAGGCATGGGTAACTTACACATCTGTGAAGGCACCATTAATGCTGAAAGGTACATACAGGTTTTGGAACAACATATGCTGCTATCTACGCGCCGTCTTTTTCATGGACGCCCCTGCGTATTTCAGCAAGACAATGCCAAGCTATGTTCAACATGTGTTACAACACCGTGGATTCGTAAAACAAGAGTACAGGTACTTTCTTAGCCCGCCTGCAGTCCAGACCTGTCTCCCATGGAAAATGTGTGGCGCTTTATAAAGCGTAAAATACGACAGCGGAGACCCCGGACTGTTGAACGACTGAAGCTCTACATAAAACAAGAATGGGAAAGAATTCCACTTTCAAAGCTTCAACAATTAGTTTCCTCAATTCCTAAACGTTTATTGAGGGTTGTTAAAAGAAAAGGTGATGTAACACAGTGGTGAACATGCCCTTTCCCAACTACTTTGGCACGTGTTGCAGCCATGAAATTCTTACTTATTATTTGCAAAAAAAACCCAAAGTCTATGAGTTTGAATATATACAACTCGCTGGAATAAAAAGACAATATAACATACATCCATAAACTTGGATGCATATGCAAAAGTGCAATATATTTATCTGTACAGTAATCTATTTATTTATACATGCACCTTATTGCTTTTTTTAAAATCCCGCACTACCATCACTTAATACAACGAAATGTTGTTCTTATTTGTACTGTAAAGTTCAAATTTGATTGACAATAAAAAGGAAATCTAAATCTACTAAATATGTTGTCTTTGTAGCATATTCAACTGAATATGGGTTGGAAAGGATTTGCAAATCATTGTATTCCGTTTATATTTACATCAAACACAATTTCCCAACTCATATGGAAACGGGGTTTGTATTTATGTATATATATATATATATATATATATACACACACACATATATATATATATATGCATGCAGTGCATATATTATGTAATTATGAAAAAAGATAACAATTTCAAATGTTTAATAGAACATATAATACTGTAATCTGCCTCCAACCATATTGAGCTCCAATTTGCGCTCATGTGACCTCATCACATTCTCCCAAACCTTGTCTGGCTCATGATTGTCTAACTTTAGAGCATGTGCATGTGTCTTTTTGAGCAGTTTGACCTTGCAGGCACTGCAGGATCTTAGTCCATGACAGCAAAGTGTGTTACTGATGCTTTTCTTGGTGACTCCTTTATATTTCTGGGCTGGTCCCTCACCTTTCTCGAAGGCATCCCTACGTGAGCGGGTGAACTCTAGTATGGAACCCCAGGTGGATTGATACAGTACATTCTTTATACATTTTTGTTATACATATTTCTCTTCCTGTAGTTATTTTCATAAATTGGTAGATGATAGGAATCTGTACCAAATTAGACATTTTTATTAGAGATGTCCGATAATGGCTTTTTTGCCGATATCTGATATTCCGTGATGCCCCGCTGGATGCATTAAACAATGTAACAAGGTTTTCCAAAATAAATCAACTCAAGGTATGGAAAAAATGCCAACATGGCACTGCCATATTTACTATTGAAGTCACAAATTCCATAATTTTTTTTTAAACATGGCTCAAAACCGCAGCTTGGAATTTGGGACAGAGCATGAGGAGGTTGAGGTGGGGGGAGGGGGTAAGAGGTAGCGGGGGGTGCATGTTGTAGCTTCCCGGAAGAGTTACTGCTGCAAAGGGTTCTGGGTATTTGTTTAGTTGTGTTTATGTTGTGGTACGAAGCGGATGTTCTCCCGAAATGTGTTTGCCATTCTTGTTTGGTGTGGGTTTACAGTGTGGCGCGTATTTGTAACAAGGTTAAAGTTGTTTATACAGGCCACCCTCAGTGTGACCTGTATGGCTGTTGACCAAGTATGCAATGCATTCACTTGTGTGTGTGAAAAGCTGTATATAATATGTGAATGGGCCGGCACGCAAAGGCAGTGCCTTTAAGGTTAATTGCCGCTCTGTACACAGCGGGGTATTAAAAAGTCATAAATTTTACTTTTTGATACCGATAATTTCAGATATTACATTTTAAAGCATTTATCGGCCGATAATATCGGCAGTCCGATATTAGCGGACATCTCTAATATTAATAGGAACCAACAACGCTAGCATGTCCGATTGAACGTCTTCACTTGCACTTGCCCTTTTCTAATTTCCAATGGATATGCTATATACATGCTATTGATTAACATTGGCAATTTCAACTCATCCAAGTTTGGTAATGACAAATACTACTAAGATGCATGTTACAGCTGGTGTGAAAGAGGCAAATAACAGCATTATATGATAGCGGTGTTAACACTGTTACTTTTACTAGTAACAAGTAATCTAACTACTTCTATGTACATTACAACCCACATAGCGAGACGTTTGATATACGCTACGTTTGATGTTGATGTGGTATGTCAACAAGCGTCAGCAGTTCAATGCAGGAAATATATTTTTACTAATGAAAGTAACAACCAGCACCAAACTAAAATGAATTTGATGTTGAATGGAAAGAGGCAACATCACACAGCAAACAACAAGATATACTATTTTGAGGGAATAATTAACAACAAATTAATGACTGAAATGACAAACTTGCAAACCTACAATACCCCGTTTAACGACAAAGACACTACAGTCATCAAAGCACATTCAATCTCTTTATTAACTAGCGTTACCAATCCAGTGAAAAAATTCAACCTGGCTGCCATTACTGCCGCTGCTAAGCTAACAGATACAGCTAAGCTAAATCGCCACTCTGTGTGTGTTCTCACTGATGTCACACGTGAATTGGCAACAGACACAGCCTTTAAAAGGCACACCCACACACACTCTGCTCTCATGAAACATCTCTCAACTGCATGTGCAAGATATTTGATGGGGTTTTTTTTTAAGTCACGCATTATTAGTTTGCCTAGTAATGAATTACATTTATTAAAGAAGATTTGCGTTACTTTTTCGGTAAAGTAACGAGTAACTGTAATTTATTACACTGTAGATTAGACAGTTGTCACGCGCTTTTGGGCGCCAGCTAGAAACAAATTCTATAGATGAAAATTACGCTGATTGGTAGAAATATGGGAGCAAGCTGTGGGTTTTGGACTGAGTTGCAAGGCCATGCATGAGTTGCAAGGATTGGTTCAAAATTGTATGAAATGGCATGATTTTGACATCGCAAATCCTGGCGGGACATGCTTCCATCCCAAGAATGTTTGAAATAAAGCATTTCCATGGTCCGTCGTTGATATTTGATCATTGTTGGTTGGCCAATTTCAGCATATGCAGGGGGAATGAAGCGATCGCATACACACGATACGACCATTGTGTCAATATCAGCCTTTTATGATTCATTGTCTTCTTCGTTCATCTCCAGACTCTGAAAGATTCCATGCTATCAGCCAGGCAAGACTTCCAACGGGAAGCTGAACTGCTGACCAATCTCCAACATGAACATATCGTAAAGTTTTATGGCGTATGCGCTGAAGGAGATCCACTCATCATGGTCTTCGAGTATATGCAACATGGGGATCTGAATAAATTTCTCAGGTGAGCTTAAAAAAAAAGTAGAGATACATTTGGAGATGTTGTACTGAAGCATCAGTGACTTCCAGACATAAATTATTTCAAGTTATATATTATATTCCTGAGAAATATGCAGAAAAATATGCTTCTTCCTTTAACGCAGTATGTTGCACGTAGACACTAGTATCAAGGTCAGTTCCTCTCTTCAATGACCATTTTTTTCCAAAAGATGCTAACAAGGTAAATATTTGTGGAGATTTGCAGTAGCTCAGTGAATTGTAGTCACGTCATGCACTCGACTAAGGTGTCCAAGACCTACTCAGTGGCCTAGTGGTCAGAGTGTCCGCCCTGAGATCGGTAGGTTGGGAGTTCAAACCGAGTCATACCAAAGACTATAAAAAAATGGGACCCTTTGCCTCCCTGCTTGGCACTCAGCATCAAGGGTTGGAATTGGGGGTTAAATCACCATAAAATGATTCCCGGGCGCGGCACCGCTGCTGCCCGCTGCTGCCCGCTGCTGCCCGCTGCTGCCCGCTGCTGCCCGCTGCTGCCCGCTGCTCCCTTCATTTCTCAGGGGGTGATCAACGGGATGGGTCAAATGCAGAGGACACATTTTACCACACCTAGTGTGTGTGTGTGACAATCATTGGTACTTTAACAAAATACAGCCCAGGACTTTTTGTGACCTGCTGGGGAAAGGAAAAGACAAAAAAAAGAAAGAGCAAAAAGGCATAATGTAAAGAGATAAAGGTCAATTGTTGACACTAATAATTAGGGATGGGTAAAATAATTGATTTAATCGATTATGAATCGATTTATTTTCAATTTTGCAATGTAATTTTACAAGACATTATATTGCAATTTGTAATAATTGAATGACAATGAATGTTCTCATTCTCGGGGCATTCAATCGATCGCAAATGAACTATTCTGTTTGTCTTACAAGGCTATGATCCTCTCATTGAGTAGGCTTCATCAGTTAATTGTCATAGAGAGAAGGGAATTATAATTTAAGAGGAGAACTACTTTTTAAGATCCAATATTGTAGAACAACGCAGAAACGAATGAGTATAACAATAGCAGGGGTTAAAATATGGAAGTGTTTAAAGGATGAAATAAAACACAGCACCAACATAAACCAGTTTAAAAAGCTTTTTAAATCATTTATCATTAGTAAATATAAGAAAGAAGAGCAAACATTGTTTTAGAAAGACAATAATATATAATATGTATATAAATATAATTTATGATTTCATAATTATACATATAGGTTATATTAAAATGTATATATTACCAATTTATATGGAATTTAAATAAATTGTGTATATATATATATAAGTGTACAAATGTATACGTTTAATTTAAATGTTAAACTGTGTGTATGAGACGTGTGCTACATATATGTTGCTTATATATTGTTTAAAAAAAAAGTGATATAAGTGAAGCATGTTTTAGATTTTATATATTTTGAACCATGTTCTTGTTGTGATGGGGTAGGTTTATATAAGCGTTGCTTCAACCTACACCCTTTCGGCTCAATCATTGCTCAAATGAGTGTTTTTTTTTTTTCGTTTTTTTGTTGTTGTTCTTTGTTTTATGTGAAGATTGCCGAAATAAATAAATAAATAGACGTAGGTTGGTCAGGTCTGGTCTAGATGCTGGTGATATGTGATGTTGATAAATAGCTTTCGCTTTAGTTTTAACTTGCACTTACAGATGTAGTGATGAACTGTAGTTACTGACAGTGGTTTTCTGAAGTGTTCCTGAGCCTATGTGGTGATATTCTTAAGACACTGATGTCGTACTGCCTGAGGGCTCAAGGGTTCCCGGGCAATCAATGTTGGTTTCGGGCCTAGATGCTTACGTCCAGAAGCTTATGATTTAAATACAGACCGTTTAAGGTGAAATCTCTAAATTCCTTGCAATAGGGGACGGCGTGGCGAAGTTGGGAGTGTGGCCGTGCCAGCAATATGACGGTTACTGGTTCAATCACCACCTTCTAACATCCTAGTCACATCGGCTGTGTCCTAGAGCAAGACACTTCACCCAAGCGCTGTGCATGGCAGCTCCCGCCATCAGTGTGTGAACGGGTGAATGTGGAAATAGTGTCAAAGCGCTTTGAGCTCCTTAAAAAAAGGTAGAAAAGAGCTACACAAGTACAACATATTTACCATTTTAGCTGGTTGAGAAATGTTCTTCTTAAACTGTTGGACAATTTGCACGCATTTGTTAGCGAAGTGGTGACCCTTGCCCTATCTTTGTTTGTGAATGACTGAGCATTTCATAGAAACTGCTATTATACCCAATCATGGCACCCACCTTTTTTGCCACTTATGTCAGCTTTTTTGAAACATGCTGCAGGCATCAAATTCCAAATGAGCTAATATCTGCAAAAAAAAAACAACGTTTACCAGTTTGAACGTTAAATATCTTGTCTTTGCAGTGTACTCAATAGAATATGGATTGAAAATGATTTGCAAATTACTGTATTCTGTTGTTATTTACGATTTACACAACATGCCAACTTCACTGGTTTTGGGTTTTGTACAATTTTACTTTAACATATTGAAGACACTTTCAATATTTACACATAGGTGTAGATCGCATTGAATCTAATTGTGACTATCGAATTAGAAGCTTATGAATCAAAAATGAATTGATTTTGAAAAAATGGCTATAACGCCTCGCACTTCTAATAACTAATTATTTCCAAATGAACTCCAATTTTCCTTAGAGCCCATGGGCCAGATGCCATGATCCTGGTGGAAGGACAGCCCCTGCAGACTAATGGGGAGTTGGGTCTGTCCGAGAAGCTTCACATCGCCAGTCAAATCGCTGCAGGAATTATCTACCTTGCATCGCAACACTTTGTGCATCGAGATTTGGCTACAAGAAACTGTCTGGTGGGGAATGGCCTCCAGGTGAAAATAGGAGACTTTGGCATGTCAAGAGACATTTACAGCACAGATTATTACAGGGTAAGTTCATACATTTATTGTTCATTGTAAAATTAATCCTATGTGAAATATGCATTGTGTACAAGAGATTGAATTCAAATCATAGTGTAGTCTGCATTTTGCATGCTAGACTTTTTATCTTATGTTATCGTGAAATAGACTAAAAGATAAGTAAGATGAGTATAAGTTTGCGGTAAAATTCCATATGAAAGTTCCTGATTTGACATTTATTGAAAGTGACAGTTTACATGTTACTCCTCTTCTCCCACCGCCATCCGTGGGAGAAGAGGTTAAACATGTAAAATGTCTACGGATAGCGTGTGATTCAACTCAAGTTGAAAAGCCCTGCGTTAGAGGCTTGCTAGAAACCGACATATGTGCCTCGCTTATCACGCCTAATTGGGACAGGACATGACAGCAATAAACACATTTCTACAAAGTAAGGACATTATTAATACCGTATTTTTCGGATTATAAATCGCTCCGGATTATACGTCGCACTGTCCGAAAATGCATAATGAAGAAGAAAAAAAACATATATAAGTCGCACTGGAGTATAAATCGCATTTTTGGGGAAAATGTATTTGATAAAATCCATCACCAAGAATAGACATTTGAAAGGCAATTTAAAATAAATAAAGAATAGTGAACAACAGGCTGAATAAGTGTAGGTTATATGAGGCATAAATAACCAACTGAGAAGGTGCCTGGTATGTTAACCTAACATATTATGGTAAGAGTCATTCAAATAACTATAACATATAGAACATGCTATACGTTTACCAAACAATCTGTCACTCCTAATCGATGAATCCGATGAAATTTTCTTCCTCGATGTCGCTTCTAAACAACTCTGCCAACTCCAAAGGTATGCACCGCTTCCTCTTGTCGTTTTCTGCTGCATATTTCACTACGTCCAGCTTGTAATCTGCAGTACATGATTTATTTTTCGGTCCAATTTTTGTTCAGCCCTTTCCAGTTTTTATAAGTTACCGCCAACGATGAAATGATCCATTTTAATAGCTACGGCAGTAGCATATAGCAAATAGCAGTTAGCATACCATGACCCACAATGCACTTCTGCCCTGACACACAACCGCCGAATTCTTATTGGTTGACGTGTATGTGACGATTGCTGACATTTTCTTCGTCTCTTCCGCGAATGAGATAAATAATATTATTTGATATTGTGTAATCTGCAGTACATGATTTACTTTTCGGTCCAATTTTTTGTTCAGCCCTTCTCAGTTTTTATAAGTTACTGCCAACGATGAAATGATCCATTTCAATAGCTACAGCAGTAGCGTATAGCAGTTAGCATTCAATGACCCATAATGCACTTCTGCCATGACCCTCCCCCGCCGAATTCTCATTGGTTGACGTGTGTGTGACGATTCCTGACATTTTCTTGGTCTCTTCCGCGAATGAGATAAATAATATTATTTGATATTGTGTAATCTGCAGTACGTGATTTACTTTTCGGTGTCATTTTTGTTCAGCCCTTCTCAGTTTTTATAAGTTACTGCCAACGATGAAATGATCCATTTCAATAGCTACAGCAGTAGCTTATAGCAGTTAGCGTTCAATGACCCATAATGCACTTCTGCCATGACCCTCCCCCGCCGAATTCTCATTGGTTGACATGTGTGTGACGATTCCTGACATTTTCTTGGTCTCTTCCGCGAATGAGATAAATAATATTATTTGATATTGTGTAATCTGCAGTACGTGATTTACTTTTCGGTGTCATTTTTGTTCAGCCCTTATCAGTTTTTATAAGTTACTGCCAACGATGAAATGATCCATTTTAATAGCTACGGCAGTAGCATATAGCATATAGCAGTTAGCATACCATGACCCACAATGCACTTCTGCCCTGACCCACAACCGCCAAATTCTTATTGGGTGACGTTTATGCGACGATTGCTGACGTGTATGTGACGATTGGTGACGTGTATGTGACGATTGGTGACATTTTCTTCGTCTCTTCTGGGATAGAGATAAATATTATTATTTGATATTTTACGGTAATGTGTTAATAATTTCACACATAAGTCACTCCGGAGTATATGTCGCACCCACGGCCAAACTATTACAAAAGCTGCGACTTACAGTCCGAAAAATTCGGTAAATAAAATATTTCATAGTTGAAACATATAAAAACCTGTTCCTATAAATGTTTTTTTTTTTTACTTCACTAGAGCCCTCTAAACGCCCATGTAGTCACCTTTATACTCATTTCACCCAGTATAGTTGCCTTAAATGTGTTTTACTGTAGAGTTCTCTATTTGGTTTAAATGTTCTGTTCTTGCCATACTTATTTTCTCCATTTGCTATGAACTTAACAGAATAAGCGGTTGGAATAAAAATGTATGACAATTTACATAGTTTTACCAATCTTGTGTAAGTGCAATATTGTCTGTCAGGCAGTGTCAGAGGCATATCAAATATTATGTACAGCAGGGGTGCCCATTACGTCGATTGCGAGCTACCAGTCGACCGCGGGGGGTGTGTCAGTCGATCTCCAGCCAGGCTTTTAAAAAAAATAGACCTAAAAATTAGTGATCATCAATCTTCACCAAGACGTCACTTAAATGACATTCACGGTACCGGAGGGTCTTGTGAGATCACGCTGGCTGATGCAAGATCATTATTATGAAAATATGACCGAGAGGAAGGCGAGAAACACTTTTTATTTCAACAGACTCTTGCGCCGTACCTTCCGTCAAAACTCTAAAGGCCGACTGCACATTTCCTATCTTCACAATAAAAGCCCTGCTTCATGCTGCCTGCGCTAACTAAATAAAGAGTCTCGGAAAACTGGCGTGCACAAGCGATCCCTCAGAAAGCTGGCGTGCACATCACTTGTGCACGCCAGCTTTCCGAGTCTCTTATTTTGTTAGCGCAGGCAGCATGAAGCAGGGCTTTTATTGTGAAGATAGGAAATGTGCAGTCGGCCTTTAGAGTTTTGACGGAAGGGACGGCGCAAAAGTCTGTTGAAATAAAAAGTGTTTCTCGCCTTCCTCTCTGTCATTTTTTCATAATAATGAACTGGCAGCAGCCAGCGTCATCTCACAAGACCCTCGGGTGCCGTGAATGTCAATCAAGCAAGCTACGGAATTTGCCGCCAGTGTTTTTCTTGTAAAGTGTATGGAAGCTGGATGAATTAGATGCCAAAAACCAACCACTTTCATGTGGTATTGTACAGAAAGGACAACTTTTTTTCTCCTCCATTTGAAAATGTGGGCGTTATCATCATTACTGTCTGATTCCAATCAATGCAAGTCATCAGAATCAGGTAATACACCAACTTATATTCTTGTCTTTGTGAAAGAAAGACATCTATATGTGTTACACATGCTTGTATTATCATTAAACACATTTAACTTGTTTACAAAAATGTCTCTTTCATAAAAAAATAAATATAAATGATATATATAAATGAGGTAGATCCCCTCGTGTTGGTCAATTGAAAAGTAGCTCGCCTGCAGAAAAAGTGTGGGCACCCCTGTTGTACAGTAACAGAAGAGACAGCTGGTCCGTCTATTCCGCTGTCTTTGGGTCACGGCGGCAGCCTCAACTTCCTAGTCTCCAGCCTTTTCCTTTAGTTCCAGTGGGGGAACACTGAGGCGTTCCAATGCCCTCTTCAGTATGTCCTACTGGAGGTGTCTCTTCTGGTTGGGCATGCCCAGAACAATTCAATAGGTAAAGCATTTCGGGGGGGGTTTTTGTAGATGACCGAGCCACCTCTACTGACTCTAGTCAAAAATGACACAATATTTTACTGCATATGTCAGCAGCACAATTACAAGTATTTGTCCGGTTTGCTTACTTACTACTAAAATAATTTGTCTAATATGTTCGCTAAGCCAAATTGGCCCTAGTGTGTGAATGTGAGTGTGAATGATGTCTATCTGTGTTGGCCCTGCGATGAGGTGGCAACTTTTCCAGGATGTACGCCGCCTTCAGCCCTATTGTAGCTGAGATAGGCGCCAGCTCCCCCCGCGACCCCGACAGGGAATAAGCGGTAGGAAATGGATGGATGGATGTTCGCTAAGCCAAATGGTCCCTAGTGTGTGAATGTGAGTGTGAATGTTGTCTGTCTATCTGTGTTGGCCCTGCGATGAGGTGGCGACTTGTCCAGGGTGTACACCGACTTCAGCCCTATTGTAGCTGAGATAGGCGCCAGCACCCCCCGCGACCCCGAAAGGGAATAAGCGGTAGAAAATGGATGGATGGATGTTCGCTAAGCCAAATTGACCCTAGTGTGTGAATGTGAGTGTGAATGTTGTCTGTCTATCTGTGTTGGCCCTGCGATGAGGTGGCGACTTGTCCAGGGTGTACACCGACTTCAGCCCTATTGTAGCTGAGATAGGCGCCAGCACCCCCCGCGACCCCAAAGGGAATAAGCGGTAGAAATGGATAGATGGATGGATGTTCGCTTTGTTATTTAAAGCCAACGTTGTTCTTTGATTGCATTAAGAAACAATAAGTAAATGTGTTAAGAATAAAATACATTTTGGTATCGGGACAACCCAAATACAGGGTTAAAACGGTCTCCATTTACACAAGTGTAGATTCAAAGGTGGCAACTTGTCCAGGGTGTACCCCGCCTTCCGCCCGATTGTAGCTGAGATAGGCGCTGGCGCCCCCCGCGACCCCAGAAGGGAATAAGCGGTAGAAAATGGATGGATGGATAGATTCAAAGCTTCAAAGTTTACACTTAAACGCATACACTCACTTTCATGAACATTTTGTCTAATCAGAAGCCTGGAAAAACAGCCACAGCTGACTTGGTTGCATTACGCCTCTGGTATTGTGATAATGTTCATTTTAATATACTACTACATGTATAATTACATGTACATTATCTTTAAAATCAACCCAGTCTTACACAGAGCCCAAGAAACATGATGAAAGTGCCTAAAGTGCTCATATGCGCGCATGCTGCTGTGAAGCCCAACACTCATTGAATTATAAAACATTTAATCATCAATACGGTGATATACTACATGTTCAGTAAAGTCCATCCATCCATCCATCTTCTTCCGCTTATCCGAGGTCGCGTTGCGGGGGCAACAGCCTAAGCAGGGAAACCAAGACTTCCCTCTCCCCAGCCACTTCGTCTAGCTCTTCCCGGGGGATCCCGAGGCGTTCCCAGGCCAGCCGGGAGACATAGTCTTCCCAACGTGTCCTGGGTCTTCCCCGTGGCCTCCTACCGGTTGGACGTGCCCTAAACACCTCCCTAGGGAGGCGTTTGGGTGGCATCCTGACCAGATGCCTGAACCACCTCATCCGGCTCCTCTCCATGTGAAGGAGCAGCGGCTTTACTTTGAGTTCCTCCCGGATGGCAGAGCTTCTCACCCTATCTCTAAGGGAGAGTCCCGCCACCCGGCGGAGGAAACTCATTTCGAACGCTTGTACCCGTGATCTTAACCTTTCGGTCATGACCCAAAGCTCATGACCATAGGTGAGGATGGGAACGTAGATCGACCGGTAAATTGAGAGCTTTGCCTTCCGGCTCAGCTCCTTCTTCACCACAACGGATCGGTACAACGTCCGCATTACTGAAGACGCCGCACCGATCCGCCTGTCGATCTCACGATCCACTCTTCCCTCACTCGTGAACAAGACTCCTAGGTACTTGAACTCCTCCACTTGGGGCAGGGTCTCCTCCCCAACCCGGAGATGGCACTCCACCCTTTTCCGGGCAAGAACCATGGACTCGGACTTGGAGGTGCTGATTATCATTCCGGTCGCTTCACACTCGGCTGCGAACCGATCCAGCGAGAGCTGAAGATCCCGGTCAGATGAAGCCATCAGGACCACATCATCTGCAAAAAGCAGAGACCTAATCCTGCAGTCACCAAACCGGAACCCTATGAACAGAATCGGTGACAAAGGACAGCCTTGGCGGAGTCCAACCCTCACTGGAAATGTGTTCGACTTACTGCCGGCAATGCGGACCAAGCTCTGACACTGATCATACAGGGAGCGGACCGCCACAATAAGACAGTCCGATACCCCATACTCTCTGAGCACTCCCCACAGGACTTCCCGAGGGACACGGTCGAATGCCTTCTCCAAGTCCACAAAGCACATGTAGACTGGTTGGGCAAACTCCCATGCACCCTCAAGAACCCTGCCGAGAGTATAGAGCTGGTCCACAGTTCCACGACCAGGACGAAAACCACACTGTTCCTCCTGAATCCGAGGTTCGACTATCCAGCGTAGCCTCCTCTCCAGTACACCTGAATAAACCTTACCGGGAAGGCTGAGGAGTGTGATCCCACGATAGTTGGAACACACCCTCCGGTCCCCCTTCTTAAAGAGAGGGACCACCACCCCGGTCTGCCAATCCAGAGGTACCGCCCCCGATGTCCACGCGATGCTGCAGAGTAAAGTGTACATTATATTTAAACTCAGTGCATAATAACAAGGAGCCCAAGAAACATCATGAAGGATTTTAAGTGCCTAAAGTGCCGCACAAAATTGAACAAACTCTAATGGAATTACACCACATTTGATCATCAATTTAGCTATATATCACATGTGCTATGAGGTGTGCATTTTCTTCAACAAGTAGCCCAGGAAACATGTTTTTCTAGTGGCCTGGGTGGTTATAAAACGTAAACAACTTCTTGATCCGTTGTTAAATACGTAAAGGTTAGAAACATGAGATAATCTTACAACACAAAGCAAAAAGCATTGCTTGTCAAAGTTGTTCCATCAGCTAAAGGTCTTATCTGAAACAGTTGACTGTAATTGCCGCCATTGGGAGTGTCTCATCACAAAGGGAGTGTTTTTCAAAACAAAAAGACGTATTTGCGTGTGGACAAGAGGCCAACATGCATAAAAAAGTATGTGTTTTAAAAGTATACACATTTTTTTGGACATGGCCTTAATTAGAACTCGGCAAGAAACATTTAAATACACACCATGAACATTAGTCAACAGACCAATGTCCCAAAGAAGGCAGCAATGGGAGACTAACCCTTCTGATTAGTAATCGGAGGCAGTTGAGTCCCCTGATCACTAATCAAAAGCAGGCGAAGGGAACAGCTCTCACAAACAGTGGTGGAGTCACTGCGAAACTAAACTAGAGCGCAAAACAGAAAGAAACACCAAACACAGGGCAAACAACACAAAACCCCCAAAATTGTCACATGGATTGTGACAGAACTAAATATTATGTAGCAGACCTGGGCAATTTTGATGAAAAAAATGCTTCCAGAAGCCTGTGTGTGTGTGTGTGTGTGTGTGTGTGTGTGTGTATTAATTGTTTTTTATATACGTACATAC
Source organism: Nerophis ophidion (assembly GCF_033978795.1). Classification (NCBI taxonomy): domain Eukaryota; kingdom Metazoa; phylum Chordata; class Actinopteri; order Syngnathiformes; family Syngnathidae; genus Nerophis; species Nerophis ophidion. The sequence continues at coordinate 2,951,646 of NC_084622.1, forward strand.
ATATGTAGGTACAGCAGAGCACACCTGTGCATTTTTTTTTACTTGGGGGCCATATTGATAGAAAAAATATATATAGGGGACTCTGTGTGTGTGTGTGTGTGTGTGTGTGTGTGTGTGTGTGTGTGTGTGTATTAATTGTTTTTTATATACGTACATACATATGTAGGTACAGCAGAGCACACCTGTGCATTTTTTTTACTTGGGGGCCATATTGATAGAAAAAAAATATATAGGGGACTCTGTGTGTGTGTGTGTGTGTGTGTGTGTGTGTGTGTGTGTGTATTAATTGTTTTTTATATACGTACATACATATGTAGGTACAGCAGAGCACACCTGTGCATTTTTTTTTACTTGGGGGCCATATTGATAGAAAAAAAATATATAGGGGACTCTGTGTGTGTGTGTGTGTGTGTGTGTGTGTGTGTGTGTGTGTGTGTGTGTATTAATTGTTTTTTATATACGTACATACATATGTAGGTACAGCAGAGCACACCTGTGCATTTTTTTTTACTTGGGGGCCATATTGATAGAAAAAATATATATAGGGGACTCTGTGTGTGTGTGTGTATTAATTGTTTTTTATATACGTACATACATATGTAGGTACAGCAGAGCACACCTGTGCATTTTTTTTTACTTGGGGTCATATTGATAGAAAAAAAATATATAGGGGACTCTGTGTGTGTGTGTGTGTGTGTGTGTGTGTGTGTGTGTGTGTGTGTGTGTGTGTGTGTGTGTGTGTGTGTGTGTGTGTGTGTGTGTGTGTGTGTACTTTTCGGTACTTTTCTAAATAAAGGGGACCACAAAAAAAATTGCATTTTTGGCCTTATTTTAACAAAAGAATCGTACGGTTCATTAAACAAATGTTTGTTATTTCAAGTTTGTCCTTAAATCAAATAGTGAACATAATTGTCTTTTATTAGTAAGTAAGCAAACTTACCAATTGAGTACCACTTAGTAAGTTGGCACTAATTGGTACCAATATGTTACTGGCGTATGCAGTAACATATTGTGTCATTTTCCATTGTATTATTTTGTGGTAGAAAATGAATTATTAATACACGTTAATTTACTGTTAATATCTGCTCATTTTCAGTTTTAACATGTTCTATTTACACTTCTGTTAAAATGTAATAATCCCTTATTCTTCTCTTGTTTGGACGATTTACATTAGTTTTGGATGATACCACATATTTGGATATCAATCTGACACCAAGTAGTTACAGGATCATACATTGGCCATATTCAAAGTCCTCATGTGTCCAGGGACATATTTCCTGAGATTTCCGGTACTTTTCAGAGTGGGTAAAGTACCTAATATGATTCATTACTACCAGTATAACCCTATTTGGAACAATTTCTGTCGTTCAAGACTTATGGAAATTTGGAAACACCACAGCCCAATATATTGTCGGCTACAGTTTGGATGTTAAAAAGGTTTAATAAAATGATTTGAAAACATCTGTTAGGCCGAATTTATGGGCCGTATTTTATCCAGGTCGACAGTAAAGGTTCCTATTGTCAACGAGCAACATCACACAATTGAAAAACCACATGCATGGGTATGTGCACACAGGTGGGAGGTCACACGATGCTGCCCATTCGATGGATGCCCCCAGAGAGTATCATGTACAGGAAGTTCACCACAGAGAGCGACGTGTGGAGCTTCGGAGTTATTTTGTGGGAAATATTCACTCATGGCAAACAACCATGGTTCCAGCTGGCCAACAATGAGGTACATTTTCACTTACATGCACATGTGTACAGATTCTAAATAGGGCTGTCATATAATTGCCTTTTTTCTCCAGATTATTCCCAGTTCCTCCTGCTAGCTTGCTGCAAACGGTTCAATCAGTTCTGAAACGGAGACACGTATTATTGCACCACGTCCAATGTGCCCCCTCATTTTTAATGTTCTTGAGACAACACACAAACTCCCTGAGCATTCCTTACAACATGTGAGCAAAATCTGACATGCACACTATCCAGCTTCACATAATAATAATAATAATAACAAAAAATGAATGTTTTATCATTTATATTTCCAGATTAATGAAATTACAACAGTCATTTCAATTAGATTATTTTCAACTATAAATTATTTGGCACACTTATATTGCAAATTATTTGTGACTTGCTTAAATAATTTCCGTAGTTTTAGGGTATTAACTTATTTTTAGTTATTGACTTGACTTCATAATCTTTTTTTTATATGTTATCTATATTCCAGTTTAAGAATGTTAAAATTGAGAAAATAACTATTCAAGTAAGATAATTTGGTTTTACCCACACATAAAATCTCTTTTAAATACACTACAGCAGGGGTGCCCATTACGTCGATCGCGAGCTACCAGTCGACCGCGGGGGTGTGTCAGTCGATCTCCAGCCAGGCTTTTAAAAAAAATAGACCTAAAAATTAGTGATCATCAATCTTCACCAAGACGTCACTTAAATGACATTCACGGTACCGGAGGGTCTTGTGAGATGACGCTGGCTGCGGCAAGATCATTATTATGAAAATATGACCGAGAGGAAGGCGAGAAACACTTTTTATTTCAACAGACTCTCGCGCCGTACCTTCCGTCAAAACTCTAAAGGCCGACTGCACATTTCCTATCTTCACAATAAAAGCCCTGCTTCATGCTGCCTGCGCTAACTAAATACAGAGTCTCGGAAAACTGGCGTGCACAAGCGATCCCTCAGAAAGCTGGCGTGCACATCACTTGTGCAGGCCAGCTTTCCGAGACTCTTATTTTGTTAGCGCAGGCAGCATGAAGCAGGGCTTTTATTGTGAAGATAGGAAATGTGCAGTCGGCCTTTAGAGTTTTGACGGAAGGGACGGCGCGAAAGTCTGTTGAAATAAAAAGTGTTTCTCGCCTTCCTCTCTGTCATTTTTTCATAATAATGAACTGGCAGCAGCTAGCGTCATCTCACAAGACCCTCGGGTGCCGTGAATGTCAATCAAGCAAGCTACGGAATTTGCCGCCAATGTTTTTCTTGTAAAGTGTATGGAAGCTGGATGAATTAGATGCCAAAAACCAACCACTTTCATGTGGTATTGTACAGAAAGGACAACTTTTTTTCTCCTCCATTTGAAAATGTGGGCGTTATCATCATTACTGTCTGATTCCAATCAATGCAAGTCATCAGAATCAGGTAATACACCAATTTATATTCTTGTCTTTGTGAAAGAAAGACATCTATATGTGTTACACATGCTTGTATTATCATTAAACACATTTAACTTGTTTACAAAAATGTCTCTTTCATAAATAAATAAATATAAATGATATATATAAATGAGGTAGATCCCCTCGAGTTGGTCAATTGAAAAGTAGCTCGCCTGCAGAAAAAGTGTGGGCACCCCTTCACTACAACATTACAACATCCATAAAATGCTTAATTTAAGAATTGCAAGTTGAATAATGCTTGTTTTCAGAATAATATAATTATTTCTACCTTAAAGTCCTGCTAATCCCTAGATATACAAATCTTAATTCAGAATGTCTTATCAAGTAAAATTAAAACATGGACAGATAATTTTATGAATTTTTCAGTATTTTTTTTCCTAAAATCTAATCTTTTTATCATATATTTTGTCAGCTATTTTTGCTGTGTACAATAAATATAACAAATCTCATTTTTCTTGAGCTGCGTGGTGTATGTTTGGGTTGGAGTTGAGACATGTACAAGTACCTCTTCAGGGATTACATTTAGTTCCCCTTAAAGGAGTCCTTTTATCCAAAATAAAAAATTTCTTACCTATTGACACCTAATTTTGTGTGCTTATGATCTCAATAAATCCCAAAAATATCAAATCAAACCATGGAGGAAGTATTCATAAACCAATCTTGCCTTCTTCCAAACTTGCTCCAAATGAGCCGTTTGGAATTTGAGACTTTAGTGATGTATTTTGCTTTCGTTATGTCAGCGGATATCTTCTTACATGGTAGAGTTTGACCCAAAGAGCCAAACGTGAGTCTGACGTTTTTATTCAGTTGAAGTCCAAAGTTGTAGTCAATATGTTCCTTATTTTTGTCTATCCTTAACCAATTGGTAGTGGGAGCATTGCTAAATATGCCTATTAGAATGCACTACCTCTATATTATACTGTATACCATATTTTCCGGATCATAGGGTGCACTGCGGATGAATGGTCTATTTTGGATCTTTTTTCATATGTAAGATGCACCGGATTATAGGGCGCAGTAAAGGAGTTATATTATTATAATTTTTTTTCTAAATTTAAAACACTTCCTTGTTGTCTGCATAACATGAAATGGTGGTTCTTTGGTCAAAATTTTGAATAGATGACGTTTTACAGAAAATCTTCAAGCCGTTTTCTGACAGTCACTTCAGGATGTGCCGTTTTGTGGGCGGTCTTATTTACGTGGTTCACCTTGGTTGGTGTTGTTTATTTGAGTCATTGTGCAGTCTGCACATACCTCTTATGTGTGACTGCCATCTACTGCTCACACTTGTCATTTCACCATGTACCAAATAAAATAGCTTCGAAGTCGGTAAGCAAAACCAGAATTATTCTGGACGTTAGGCGCATCGGGTTATAAGGCGTACTGTCGAGTTTTCTTTTATTGTCATATACAGGTCAGAATTGCTTTCCAGCAGTCTCTTTCTCATCCGTGTGTGTGTCTCTCTCTCTCTGGCTCCAACTCCAACAACGTGTCTCGTACCAGTAATAATGGCGACAGGTGATTAGATAATCAGGCCCAGCTGGGCAATCTACTTTTGGGCAAGCCGCTGGCTTCGAGGCCAGGCCATACACATCCCACACCTTATAGTCCGAAAAAACTTTCAATTCTTCAGTAGGAGTGTTATTTGTTATTTTGAAGGTATCATATTTGGACGTAGGATACATCGATAGATGTCACTATTGCATTTTGCAACTGGTAGCTGTTTTTCGATAAGAAGCTGATTTCGACAGAAGGCTGGCAGTAATCAGTTTTGCTCAATAGAAGGATTGTTGATGCAAACCTTTTTTCCACCTTAAAACATCTTGACAGACATTAGAGGGAGCTGTGTCCATTTCTAATTGAGACACCTTCCTTTTAAAAAGCCATTCCACAGTTTGCAGCCAGCTCACTTGTGAACTTGTGAAATCATTCCAGCAAACATTATACCACAGACATGGGAATCGGAAATCTCCGCAGGTTGGATTGGAACAGTTCCAATCTATGATTAATGCTGATCAGCACCACCCCTACGTATATATGTAACCTGAATATTGTGTCCTCTTTTTTTTTAGGTGATTGAATGTATAACTCAAGGCAAGGTTCTGGAGCACCCACGGCTCTGTCCCAAAGAAGTCTATGACGTGATGCTTGGCTGCTGGCAGAGAGAACCACAACAGCGTCTTCACATGAAGGAAATTCAGAAGACTCTGTTATTGCTGATGAAGGCCACGCCCGTTTATCTGGACATACTTGGTTAGAAACAGAAGCACTTGAAGAGGAATGAGAGTACAAGTGTACTGCGTATTGTGACAACACACACAAAACTGGTTGTTTTTCATATCATAGTGGCACACATTGTGTACTAACGCTTTTAATTTCAGTTGAGTTTGCTGGGAAAGAATGTTTAGCTGCCACCTCATACTAAAACTTTTGTTTGGTAAGCTCTTAATAATAATGGATTGGATTTAAACTATCAATCAATCAATCAATGTTTACTTATATAGCCCTAAATCACTAGTGTCTCAAAGGGCTGCACAAACCACTACGACATCCTCGGTAGGCCCACATAAGGGCAAGGAAAACTCACAACCAGTGGGACGTCGGTGACAATGATGACTATGAGAACCTTGGAGAGGAGGAAAGCAATGGATGTCGAGCGGGTCTAACATGATACTGTGAAAGTTCAATCCATAATGGATCCAACACAGTCGCGAGAGTCCAGTCCAAAGCGGATCCAACACAGCAGCGAGAGTCCCGTTCACAGCGGAGCCAGCAGGAAACCATCCCAAGCGGAGGTGGATCAGCAGCGCAGAGATGTCCCCAGCCGATACACAGGCAAGCAGTACATGGCCACCGGATCGGACCGGACCCCCTCCACAAGGGAGAGTGGGACATAGAAGAAAAAGAAAAGAAACGGCAGATCAACTGGTCTAAAAAGGGGGTCTATTTAAAGGCTAGAGTATACAAATGAGTTTTAAGGTGACACTTAAATGCTTCTACTGAGGTGGCATCTCGAACTGTTACCGGGAGGGCATTCCAGAGTACTGGAGCCCGAACGGAAAACGCTCTATAGCCCGCAGACTTTTTTGGGGCTTTGGGAATCACTAATAAGCCGGAGTCCTTTGAACGCAGATTTCTTGCCGGGACATATGGTACAATACAATCGGCAAGATAGGCTGGAGCTAGACCGTGTAGTATTTTACACGTAAGTAGTAAAACCTTAAAGTCACATCTTAAGTGCGCAGGAAGCCAGTGCAGGTGAGCCAGTATAGGTATATATGTATGTATATATGTATATAAAGGTATATACAGTACAGGCGTAATATGATCAAACTTTCTTGTTCTTGTCAAAAGTCTAGCAGCCGCATTTTGTACCAACTGTAATCTTTTAATGCTAGACATGGGGAGACCCGAAAATAATACGTTACAGTAGTCGAGGCGAGATGTAACAAACGCATGGATAATGATCTCAGCGTCTTTAGTGGACAGAATGGAGCGAATTTTAGCGATATGAAAGAAGGCCGTTTTAGTAACGCTTTTAATGTGTGCCTCAAAGGAGAGAGTTGGGTCGAAGATAATACCCAGATTTTTTACCGTGTCGCCTTGTTTAATTGTTTGGTTGTCAAATGTTAGAGTTGTATCATTAAATAGAGGTCTGTGTCTAGCAGGACCAATAATCAGCATTTCCGTTTTTTTGGCGTTGAGTTGCAAAAAGTTAGCGGACATCCATTGTTTAATTTCATTAAGACACTCCTCCAGCTGACTACAGTCCGGCGTGTTGGTCAGCTTTAGGGGCATGTAGAGTTGGGTGTCATCAGCATAACAGTGAAAGCTAATACCGTATTTGCGTATGATGTCACCTAGCGGCAGCATGTAGATGCTGAAGAGTGCAGGGCCAAGGACCGAACCCTGGGGAACTCCACACGTTACCTTAACGTAGTCCGAGGTCACATTGTTATGGGAGACAAACTAACACTTTTGTTTTTACTCCCATCTTTCAGGAGTGAAACTTAAAGATCTTAACATTGTGTGGCCACAAATTGGAGCAGTAGAGTCTCATGAACAATGCTCCAACTTAAACATAGGCTTTGTGGTTACCGGTTAAGCCAATATTACAGGAGGACAACAAGATGATTCAGTACATGACCAGCTTTCTGCAATCAAAGTGGGTGGGTGTCTAAAAAGCTGCTTGGCTGAAACGATATCACACCGGTCGGATCATAAAGTTACATTACAAATTAAGGCGGTATTGCTGAGGCAGAGAAGTAAGCTGAAAAGAACACACCTTTCGCAGAAACACAATGCTGGCATTGCCAAGAAAGCAACGTAAAAAAGCAGGAAAGAAGAAATTATTATTCATTATTTAACCGTGGAAGCCAAAGTACTTGTTGTCAAATATTTCCATAAACTGAATAAATATTGAAGATGACGTCATCCCGACCACAAAGTACTAAAAGACAAAGATTTAATGCAGCTTGAAGTCTACTCTAATCCGACTCATTCAGAATGTTTACTTCAGTTTTTGTTTGTAATGTCTTTGTTTTTCTTATCTTTATTCAAAGTATTCAAAGGTAAAGAATCTGGGTATTATCTTTGACCCAACTCTCTCCTTTGAGTCACACATTAAAAGCGTTACTAAAACGGCCTTCTTTCATCTCCGTAATATCGCTAAAATTCGCTCCATTCTGTCCACTAAAGACGCTGAGATCATTATCCATGCGTTTGTTACGTCTCGTCTCGATTACTGTAACGTATTATTTTCGGGTCTCCCCATGTCTAGTATTGAAAGATTACAGTTGGTACAAAATGCGGCTGCTAGACTTTTGACAAGAACAAGAAAGTTTGATCACATTACGCCTGTACTGTATTTACCTTTATATACATATATACATACATATATACCTATACTGGCTCACCTGCACTGGCTTCCTGTGCAATTAAGATGTGACTTTAAGGTTTTACTACTTACGTATAAAATACTACACGGTCTAGCTCCATCCTATATTGCAGATTGTATTGTACCATATGTCCCGGCAAGAAATCTGCGTTCAAAGGACTCCGGCTTATTAGTGATTCCCAAAGCCCAAAAAAAGTCTGCGGGCTATAGAGCGTTTTCATTTCGGGCTCCAGTACTCTGGAATGCCCTCCCGGTAACAGTTTGAGATGCCACCTCAGTAGAAGCATTTAAGTCTCACCTTAAAACTCATTTGTATACTCTAGCCTTTAAATAGACTCCCTTTTTAGACCAGTTGATCTGCCGTTTCTTTTCTTTTTCTCCTATGTCCCACTCTCCCTTGTGGAGGGGGTCCGGTCCGATCCGGTGGCCATGTACTGCTCGCCTGTGTATCGGCTGGGGACATCTCTGCGCTGCTGATCTGCCTCCGCTTGGGATGGTTTCCTGCTGGCTCCGCTGTGAACGGGACTCTCGCTGCTGTGTTGGATCCATTATGGATTGAACTTTCACAGTATCATGTTAGACCCGCTCGACATCCGTTGCTTTCCTCCTCTCCAAGGTTCTCATAGTCATCATTGTCACCGACGTCCCACTGGGTGTGAGTTTTCCTTGCCCTTATGTGGGCCTACCGAGGATGTCGTAGTGGTTTGTGCAGCCCTTTGAGACACTGGTGATTTAGGGCTATATAAGTAAACATTGATTGATTGATTGAAAGTTATTCATTTTCTTTCATTCTTTACAAAGTAGTTGAACAATCCACTGTAAAACTGGTAATGAGCCAGATTATAGCAAAGTATCAGTATAGCATTTCCATCTTTAGTTCCTCCTGGGAACAAGGTGGCTGACGTGTCTTGTCCAAGGACATAAAGGCAGTGACTAGGAGGGCCAAAGCTGAATTCATACCAGGAACCCTCAAGTTTCTGGACGACGGTCTGAGCACACTGCCCCATTTTAATTTTCTTGTTTTATTTAATAACTTTCCTATTTTAATCTAACATACATTGTACTGTATTTTTCATTAGGATTGTCCCGTTTTAACGTTTTTCACTGCCAGTTCAATAACAACATTGGAGCTTAGAGTATTTGCCGATGCCGATACCGACTCACACACAATTGTATTATTTTGTAATGTGAAATGTTACCGTAGAAAAGGTTTGATCGAGTGAAATCAGTCAAACAGAGAACATTGGTATGTATGCAAATCACTGTCCTATTTATTATTAGATGTCTACTATGAACCTATCCTGTATTTCAGTTAGAATATAGAGTTAACACCTACAGTAGTTTCAATAATCAATTGTCAAGTTTAGCTCGTGGCACAAAAAGTTGAATGATAAGGACACGTTTGTTACTAGATACTTTCTATGACATTTTTGCCTTGGAAACTTTGTATGTATGCAACTATAATTATTGGATACTTGTTTATATTGAGAAATGTGCTGTTTTAGCAACATTGTTCAATTAAGGACACTTATCACATATGTCTGGCTTGTGTGATATTGTGTGCATAGCTGTTGTGTAGCTGCTATTTCCTCGTAGCCTATAGCCTACCATATTTAACACAGTAAACACTAACTGCTGCACCGAATTTTAAGAATCTCACCTGTTGTCATTTGTTTTCTTCGATTACTCCGGCTTCCTCCCACCTCCAAAGACATGCACCTGGGGATAGGCCCCTCCCACCTCCAAAGACATGCACCTGGGGATAGGCCCTCCCACCTCCAAAGACATGCACCTGGGGATAGGCCCTCCCACCTCCAAAGACATGCACCTGGGGATAGGCCCTCCCACCTCCAAAGACATGCACCTGGGGATAAGCTCCTCCCACCTCCAAAGACATGCACCTGGGGTGAGGTTGATTGGCAACACTAAATTGGCCCTAGTGTGTGAATGTGAGTGTGAATGTTGTATATCTATCTATGTTGACCCTGTAATGAGGTAGCGACTTGTCCAGGTTTTACCCAGTCTTCCACGCGAAGGCAGCTGGGATAGGCTCCAGCCCCCCCTGTGGGACAAGCGGTTGAAAAGGGATGGATGGAAACTTTTAAAATTGCACATTTTGAGAGTGTTTGTCCTTTTATGTCCTGCAATTGGCATGTAACCTGTGTAGGGCGCTTCATTTGGGACAGGGTCCAGCTTACCCTTGGCCCAACGCAGAGCTAATCATAAAAAGGAATAATAAAAAAAAAAGAGCACTCAAAAAGTAATAACAGAAAATAACTAAAGATGCGCACAAAAAGTGTGGAAAGGTAACTACATGGCAATGCCGGGACAAAGCCACAGGAAAGGAGAACTGTACGTGGAGCCAAAGCAGAGGAGATGAACACGACTTGAAGGTTGGGTTGCCACCCGCCCCGTTAAATACGGAATCGACCCGAAATTGAGACTGAAATGTTGCATCCCGTAATGAACCAATACAGGGTGCGGTTTCTTCTTAATTTTCCTATTTGTCCCATGTGTCTGTCACACACACACGAACACTGAATTCAACAATAATGAACAAAAATATAAGCTAAGCGGTCCACCGAGTGTGGCTGTACATCAGGGGTGCCCATTACGTCGATCGCGAGCTACCAGTCGACCGCGGGGGGTGTGTCAGTCGATCTCCAGCCAGGCTTTTAAAAAAAATAGACCTAAAAATTAGTGATCATCAATCTTCACCAAGACGTCACTTAAATGACATTCACGGTACCGGAGGGTCTTGTGAGATAACGCTGGCTGCTGCAAGATCATTATTATGAAAATATGACCGAGAGGAAGGCGAGAAACACTTTTTATTTCAACAGACTCTCGCGCCGTACCTTCCGTCAAAACTCTAAAGGCCGACTGCACATTTCCTATCTTCACAATAAAAGCCCTGCTTCATGCTGCCTGCGCTAACTAAATACAGAGTCTCGGAAAACTGGCGTGCACAAGCGATCCCTCAGAAAGCTGGCGTGCACATCACTTGTGCACGCCAGCTTTCCGAGACTCTTATTTTGTTAGCGCAGGCAGCATGAAGCAGGGCTTTTATTGTGAAGATAGGAAATGTGCAGTCAGCCTTTAGAGTTTTGACGGAAGGGACGGCGCGAAAGTCTGTTGAAATAAAAAGTGTTTGTCGCCTTCCTCTCTGTCATTTTTTCATAATAATGAACTGGCAGCAGCCAGCGTCATCTCACAAGACCCTCGGGTGCCGTGAATGTCAATCAAGCAAGCTACGGAATTTGCCGCCAATGTTTTTCTTGTAAAGTGTATGGAAGCTCGATGAATTAGATGCCAAAAACCAACCACTTTCATGTGGTATTGTACAGAAAGGACAACTTTTTTCCTCCTCCATTTGAAAATGTGGGCGTTATCATCATTACTGTCTGATTCCAATCAATGCAAGTCATCAGAATCAGGTAATACACCAACTTATATTCTTGTCTTTGTGAAAGAAAGACATCTATATGTGTTACACATGCTTGTATTATCATTAAACACAATTAACTTGTTTACAAAAATGTCTCTTTCATAAATAAATAAATATAAATGATATATATAAATGAGGTAGATCCCCTCGAGTTGGTCAATTGAAAAGTAGCTCGCCTGCAGAAAAAGTGTGGGCACCCCTGCTGTACATGATACCGCTGCTCTCCTGTGTCAAATCCTGTCTGACTCAGTCTGCCTGCAAGCAGCACGTAGCCCCGCCCCTCTGCGCTATCTGTCATGATGGATCCCTAGTTAAGATGCACCGAGCTTTTTAAAAAAAAATGTCTACAGCAGACACTCTACCGCGTCCTCAACCGCAAAAATGAAAACACTTCCAAAAATATGCACTTTTTTTCCTTTTTTTTGTCTTCATCTTTTCATTTGGGTTCACACAAAAAAAGGGTTTCATTTTACTGTAGTTGTATTTAAGTGTCCCCTGACAGGCTTTGTTACAACACTTGATATGCATTTATTACAGTATATGCTCAAGTTCAGTCTATTCAGCCTTTAACATGTATACACACAAGTGTTTCATTTATTTCCTCTTGAAGTAAAAGTATCATTGCATTTATAGCACTTTATATACTTACATTTCATTTAAATATTGTCCTCTTTCAGTAAAGGTGTCTCCAGACAGGCTTTGTTCAATTTACAGCACTTTATATGTATAGAATACAGCAGAGGTGTGGACTCGAGTCACATGACTTGGACTCGAGTCAGACTCGAGTCATGAATTTGATGACTTTAGACTCGACTTGACAAAATGTAAAAAGACTTGCAACTCGACTTGGACTTTAACATCCATGACTTGTGACTTGACTTGGACTTGAGCCTTTTGACTTGACATGACTTGCTACTTTCCCCAAAACCCAACGATTAAAAAGTTATTCAGGAGCGCTCCGTATCTGTCCGTGTGTGCGGTGACAGTGTGTGCGCTACCTGTCAGTACAACAGCCAATCAAATTACATTCACGTTATTTTTGTCACACAGCATTCAGCCAATCAAATTGCAGGAAAACCAACGAAGAAGATCTCTCAAACAACACGCCAGTGAGGAAAAATTATGCCAAAAATTGTTTCTTTCGGGTATTAAAACTACGACTTGGTCAACAGAAAACGAAATACAGTATGCAAAGCATGCGGTTTGAAAATTACAGACAGAGACGCAACAAATTCCAACTTCGCTCGACATTTGAAGATGCACAAAGAAGAGTAAGTTTTGAATGTAAATTAACGCTTATTGGCTGAGTAACGTAACTTTTATTTGCTGTGTAGTTAAATAAGTGGACTGGACACAAATATTCAAGATCTTTGCTCCTTCTCAACTCTGTGGCAACATTCTTTTCACAAAATACAACCAATAGTATGTTAATGTTAAATCTTACTTGTGAAAAGTAATCCCCCGATTCCTATTTTTAACAGTCCGCTCATTTGAGCAGGAAAACGCTGAACACCAGCCCAGCATCTTTGTTTTCTACCTGTCAACTGTCTGTTTAGGCTGCTCGCCAGCTCCTCATCACCACTTCAAGATGGCGGCCAAATTGCTCGCGTCACAGCAGCCAATGCTGCGTCTACTTAAGATGTCTATGGTTGTAACGTCATTGCAAACACGACAATCGGTTGCGTCCACTGCAGTTCGTTACCTTATTCAAACTTTTTGTCAAGTTATTTTTTTTAAGCAGGGTTGCATGAGGTACCTACACATAATGTTACGTTAGTGAATGTATCACACACAGTAACGTAACGTTAGACGGCGGTCAGGAACACCGCGTATTTTACCCACCTACAAAATGACAAACATAGTCAAATAAAGGTCAGTTAAAATGTATACTATATTAAGAATATGTGTACATATTCCATAAGGCCGTGAAATCTAAAAAGTACAACTCTGTTAATTGTTATGTTCATGTATTATGTTTTTCATGTGTACGCACACATCAACACACATACAGTATGAGATGAGATCAATGAGATAAGGTAAAAACAGGATGGAAACTGCTGTGGAACTAGTTACAATGCAATATTCCATGGAAATACAATGTTAACACCTTTGTGCAAATAAGTACAGTTGCACTTGTTTTTTCAAATGTGTTTATTATGTAAAGGAATGAGTTAAATGATTAAAATAACTGGTTAATAGTGCTATTATGAAGTGCAATGTCAGCACCATTTTTTAAAATAATAAATACATACAGCGTTTTAAAAGCAAACACAATCTGTGTAAATATATCAGTCTGTGGTTAAAAGGACTTAAAATGACTTGAAACTCAAAATGCAGGACTTGGGACTTGACTTGAGACTTTCCAGTCTTGACTTTGGACTTGACTCGGGACTTGCCTGTCTTGACTTGGGACTTGACTGGAAACTCGAGGGCAAGGACTTGAGACTTGCAAAACAATGACTTGGTACCACCTCTGGAATACAGTAGGCCAGGCCTATATGTTTAAGTTCAGGCTAGTTACGAGACATGGACGTAATAATGAATCCAAACATCTAGTTCAAGTGTTTCATTTAGTTTTTTGGGTGTTAAACTGCAAACCTTTGTTTAATTTACAGCACTGTAGAGATGTCCATTGCTAATAAAGCACTTTAAACTTTAAGTATAACTAAACGCTTTCTTGACTTTGTCTTTCTTACAGACTACCAAGTGATCCCAGGGGCCAAATCCTAGAGGCTAATATGACGTGTGAAATAATGTCAATTAAATCAAAGCATTTAGTTTTTAATACACAAGGTACACGTTTTTATGCATTTCAGGGTTTTTGGGAGCCAAAACCCTCCTATTTGCCATGCCGCCGTGTTCCTATTTCCAGTTCTGAAAGGTGGCAACCCTATTTGAAGGGTGAATCATCAGGAATCTACTGCTGCCGAGTGTACTGGAAAGCTTAAGCAGCCAGGACAAAAATTAGTATTAGGTGTGCGCGCATGTGACCCTGAAACCAGGAACTGCAACAAAAAGAAGACGAGGTGGCAGTTGAGCTGTCAGATCATGACAGTACATCCCCCACACCCTCTCCATATGGTGGCCTACTTGGTTTCTCAGGATGGAGAGAGTGGAAGTCACACAGAAGGAATTAATTGAGAATATAGGAGCTCGAGACCCATGAGCATTCTTCAGGACCGTAGTCCTACCAGTCGACCTGATATTGAATACGTCGGCCCCGCCTTCTGGAGTGTAAGATGGTCTTCATGCTGGCTGACCATCAATGTGCGGAGGGCACAGCGGACTGGTGGAAACTGGCTTGAGATTGGAGAAGCGGATCACCTAATCTCGCTTCATGGATAGAGGCAGCTGGGCTCTGCTGATGATCCTGGTGATCTTGAAGTCCCTCACAAAGCTTCTGGAGAAGCAAGCCAATGGTAAGTCCCTAGACGACTGTCATACCTATTGTCCAGGTTGATAAGTGGATGATGGTATCCTGAGGCCATCTGCCAGTTTATGGTTCCCAGCGGCCTCTAGGTCCTTTGTTAGCTCGCACTGTCTGACTGTTGGTCTAGGGATGATAACCAGATACAAAGTGTGCCTACTAACGCCTTGCAAAAAGCTTTCCACTCTAGGGATGCGAATTGGGGCCCACTGTTCAAGACCAGTTTCTGAGGAATACCATGTAGATCAGGGGTGTCAAACTCAAATACAAAGTGGGCCAAAATTTTAAACGGAACAAAGCCGCGGGCCAAGGTTGAACAAATTAACCTTTTGATAGGGACCCAAACACGTTTTGCATTAAATATTGAACAAGCAAGGCTTATATGACTTAAGTGACATGCAAAATCCAGTTTCAAATAATAATAATAATAATAATAATTTAAAAAAATATCAATGGCATATCAAATAAAATGTTTATAAAAATGTAAGGCCCTCTATTTACAATCTTCTGAGGTAAATATCCATTTTTTTCCAAATAAAATAACAATAATGAATGAACCAAACATTCAAGCCTTGAAGTAGCAAGAGAAAATGCATGAATACAACGTTAATTATTGGTCAGTTTGCTGGAAGTTTCCAGGAAGAGTTAGTGCTGCAGGGGATTCTGGTTATTTGTTTTGTTGTGTTACGGTGCGGATGTTCACCTGAAATGTGTCTGTCATTCTTGTTTGGTGTGGGTTCACAGTGTGGAGCATATTTGTAACAGTGCTAAAGTTGTTTATACGGCCATCCTCAGTGTGACCTGTATGGCTGTTGACCAAGTATGACTTGCATTCACTTATGTGTGTGTGTGTGTGTGTGTGTGTGTGTGTGTGTGTGTGTGTGTGTGTGTGTGTGTGTAAAAGCCACAAATATTATGTGACACGCTGTTAGTATGGAGGAAAAGCGAACGTGACGACAGGTTGTAGAGAGCGCTAAAGGCAGTGCCTTAAATGCACGCCCCTAATATAGTTGTCCAGGAGGATATCGGTAGAAATTCGGGAGAATAGTTGCCTCGGGAGATTTTTGGGAGGGGCACTGAACTTCGGGAGTCTACAGGGAAAATTAGGAGGGTTGGCAAGTATGAGTATTAGCGGTGAATGCGGTGTTACAGCGGCACCGACGCTGTATAACACTGGCGGGCCAGCTCTAATGCTAAATTGATATTGCCTCAAGGGCCAAATTAAATTACACGGCGGGCCAGAGTTTGACACCCTTGGTGGAGATGATAAACGTGCCTGACCAGAAGTTGTACAGTCTCTAGGGAAGTTGGTAGTTTGGACAGGAGAATGAAGTGAGCCATCTTCGAAAACCAGTCGACTACATTGAGTATGTTTGAGTTGCCCTTGGAAACTAGAAGGCCTGTGATGAAATCTAAGCTGATGTGGGACAATCGTAGTGACGGACTAGGCAGAGGGTGTGGGAGACCGGCTGGAGGATGCATTAAACCAGGGGTGCTCACACTTTTTCTGCAGGTGAGCTACTTTTCAATTGACCAAGTCGAGGAGATCTACCTCATTCCTATTTATAATTTATATTTATTTATTTATGAAAGAGACATTTTTGTTAACAAGTGAATGGTGTTTAATGATAATACAAGCATGTTTAACACACATAAATTCCTTTCTTTCACGAAGACAAGAATATAAGTTGGTGTATTACCTGATTCTGATGACTTGCATTGATTGGAATCAGACAGTAATGATGATAACGCCCACATTTTCAAATGGAGGAGAAAAAAAGTCCTCCTTTCTGTCCAATACCACATGAAAGTGGTAGGATTTGGCATCTCATTTGTCCAACTTGCATACTCGTTTTTAAACACTTTGTTATGAGAGTAGCATATGTGTGTGGCCCTTTAATGTCTGGCAGCAGGTGAGTGACGTCAGTGAGTGTGCGGGTGGGCAAGCAAGTGAGAAAGCGGTCGCTGAGGGCGGGGGAGAAATACATTGGCATCAAACTCCGTAGCTTGCTAGCTTTCTGAGACTCTTATTTTGTTAGCACAGGCAGGATGAAACAGGTCTTTTATGGTGAAGACAGGAACTGTGCAGTCGCTCTTTAGAGTTTTGACAGTAGGTACGGAGTCTCTAGAAATCAAATGTGTTTCTCTGCGTCCGCCCTGTTAGTGATTTTTTTCTTAAATATGAGCTCGCAGCAGCCAGCGTCATCTCACAAGATCCTCGGGTGCCGAGAATGTCAAACAACTGACGAAAGTGAAGTCTTGGTATGATTGATGATTGCTCATTTTTATGTCTATTTTTTAATGCCTGGCTTGAGATCGACTGACACACCCTCCGAGATCGACCAGTCGTTCGCGATCGACGTAATGCCCACCCCTGCTTTAAACAATGTAACAAGGTTGTCATTCAATGCGTTTTTTTATTTATTTTCATGACTATTGTAGATTGTCACTGAATGCATCAAAACTATGAATGAACACATGTGGAGTAATATACTTAACAAAATGGTGAAATAACTGAAAACATGTTTTGTATTCTAGTTTCTTCAAAATAGCAACCCTTTGCTCTGATTACTGTTTTGCACACTCTTGGCATTCTCTCCATGAGCTTTAAGAGGTAGTCACCGGAAATCAATCAATCAATCAATCAATGTTTACTTATATAGCCCTAAATCACTAGTGTCTCAAAGGGCTGCACAAACCACTACCACATCCTCGGTAGGCCCACATAAGGGCAAGGAAAACTCACACCCAGTGGGACGTCGGTGACAATGATGACTATGAGAACCTTGGAGAGGAGGAAAGCAATGGATGTCGAGCGGGTCTAACATGATACTGTGAAAGTTCAATCCATAATGGTTCCAACACAGCCGCAAGAGTCCAGTCCAAAGCGGATCCAACGCAGCAGCGAGAGTCCCGTTCACAGCGGAGCCAGCAGGAAACCATCCCAAGCGGAGGCGGATCAGCAGCGCAGAGTTGTCCCCAGCCGATACACAGGCGAGCAGTACATGGCCACCGGATCGGACCGGACCCCCTCCACAAGGGAGAGTGGGACATAGGAGAAAAAGAAAAGAAACGGCAGATCAACTGGTGTAAAAAGGGAGTCTATTTAAAGGCTAGAGTATACAAATGAGTTTTAAGGTGAGACTTAAATGCTTCTACTGAGGTGGCATCTCGAACTTTTACCGGGAGGGCATTCCAGAGTTCTGGAGCCCGAAATTAAAACGCTCTATAGCCCGCAGACTTTTTTTGGGCTTTGGGAATCACTAATATTGTTTTCACTTCACAGTAGGGCTGGGCGATATTGGCTTTTATTAATATTGCAATATTTTTATGACATATTGCAAAACACGATATATATTACGATATTTTTCCTTGGCCTTGAATGAACACTTGATACATATAATCACAGCAGTATGATGATTCTATGTGTCTACATTCAAACATTCTTCTTCATACCGCATTAATATATGCTACTTTTAAACTTTCACAACTAAGTCAATTGACCAAAACTGTATTTATTAAATACTCTTCATTCTCTCACGGGTGACTTTTTAAATGAAAGAACAAATTAGTAGTGCTGCTACCTTTTTGTAGTAACACTTCTGCTGCATACTTTGCATATCGCTGTTGTCTGCTCAATATCTTCCCGCTTGAAGCCAAACCACCGCCAGATGATGGATCCCCTGCTCTTTATTTTGAGCATTCATTGTTCTTCCCCCATTTTTGATCAGTTTCGCACCATCTCTCTCTTGTATTGTCACAAGCTGGACCTGCCTCAGCTAACGTTAGCCAGGCTGTTACCTCTCTGACGTATGTAAGAAGGCGGGCTTGTTATAATCGAATATTACGATATAGTCATTTTCTATATCGCACAGAGACAAACTTGCGATATATCGTTTATATCGATATATCGCCCAGCCCTACTTCACAGGTGTACTTCAAGCTCATAGAGTATGCAAAACAGTGACTGTGTTTTGCACCCTTTTGCAACAGTGCAAGCGGGTGGCTATTTTGAAGAAACTAGAATATAAAACAGGCCTGGGCAATTATTTTGACTCGGGGGCCAAATTTAGAGAGGAAAATGTGTCTGGGGGCCGGTATATCTATTTTTAGCAACATTAATACAAAACCTCACAATAGGGACAAGCGGTAGAAAAAGGATGGATGAATGAATGCTAAAAACTCTATGACACACTGCTTGGTGACTCATCTGAGCTGGCAGACTAATTGGATTAACTAATTAGATGACCATAGTACTATATAGATGACCATAGTAACTAATAGATTACTGTAGTAACTAATTAGATGACCATAGTAGTGAAGTGAAGTGAATTATGTTTACATAGCGCTTTTCTCTAGTGACTCAAAGCGCTTTACGTAGTGAAACCCAATATCTAAGTTACATTAACAGTTCGAGATGCCACCTCAGTAGAAGCATTTAAGTCTCACCTTAAAACTCATTTGTATACTCTAGCCTTTAAATAGACTCCCTTTTTAGACCAGTTGATCTGCCGTTTCTTTTCTTTTTCTTCTATGTCCCTCTCTCCCTTGTGGAGGGGGTCCGGTCCGATCCGGTGGCCATGTACTGCTCGCCTGTGTATCGGCTGGGGACATCTCTGCGCTGCTGATCCGCCTCCGCTTGGGATGGTTTCCTGCTGGCTCCGCTGCGAACGGGACTCTCGCTGCTGTGTTGGATCCGCTTTGGACTGGACTCTCGCGACTGTGTTGGATCCATTATGGATTGAACTTTCACAGTATCATGTTAGACCCGCTCGACATCCATTGCTTTCCTCCTCTCCAAGGTTCTCATAGTCATCATTGTCACCGACGTCCCACTGTGTGTGAGTTTTCCTTGCCCTTATGTGGGCCTACAGAGGATGTCGTAGTGGTTTGTGCAGCCCTTTGAGACACTAGTAATTTAGGGCTTTATAAGTAAACATTGATTGATTGATTGATTTAAACCAGTGTGTGTGGCACTGGGAGCAGGTGGGTAAAGTGTCTTGCCCAAGGACACAACGGCAGTGACTAGGATGACGGAAGCGGGAATCGAACCTGCAACCCTCAAGTTGCTAGCACGGCCGCTCTACCAACCCAATTAGTAACTACTAGATTATCGTAGTAACTAATTAGATGACCATAGTAACTAATTAGATGACCATAGTAACTAATTAGATGACCATAGTAACTATCATGCAGATTCCAAGCATTGAAAGACTTAATATAGTTGAAGATTAGAAAACATCATTGCACATCATAATGGCAACTACACTTTGCATTTTAAAGATTGAAAAAAAATATTTGGGAATGTCCAGCGGGCCAGATTGAAAAGTTAAACGGGCCGCATGCGGCCTTAAATTGCCCATGTATGTTTTCAGTTATTTCACCTTTATTTGTTATGTACACATGTGTTCATTCATAGTTTGGATGCCTTCAGTGACAATCTACAAGTCATGAAAATAAAGAAAACAAATTTAATGAAGTGTGTCCAAACTTTTGGCCTGTATTTTATATGCTGACAGACCCTTACTACTATAAATGTATCCCCAAATCTACAACAGATGCTCTGCCAAAGCCAATTCTCTCCTTCGGATCTGAAAGAACCGCCAGTCATTCCCCTGATGACCTTGAACAGCTATGTGAGACCTTCCAATATCCAGAACTGACCCAAGACCATATAACTGCAGTAGAGCGGGAGACCAGAAAACAGCCAGGTTTCAAAATTTGGTTTTGACAAAGAGCTGGTAGAATTACCGCATCCAAATTGATGTAAGTCCTACACATTAATGCTGAAAAGCCAGCCAAGAGCCTAATCAAGGCAATTTGTTCCCCCGAGGCTAATAGATTCTCAACAACAGCAACAAGGTCTGGTACTGTAATGAGATATATCTGTCGCTAATGTCATATTGTGTAAAAATGTTGTGTTGTTCTTCCCTCAAATCAAATAGTGGGAATTTACTGTGTGTGTTACATTATGACATGATTGATTCAGGGGTCCATTGCATTCTTTTAAGCCAGGTATGGATGTGAGGATGAGGCACAAGCAGGCAGAGACTACAACATGTCAATGAGAGCTGAACATGATAGCTTTTCAGTGGCTGTCAGTGGTCTGTGGTTGAAGTCTAAATGGCTGTTCATGGGAGCCTCACCAGATGGGATCATCAATTGCAAATGTCATGGTACTGGGGTATGTGAAATCAAGGTAATGATTGAAAACAAACTGTCACAGAACCATGCACAATTCAAGCAAAAGTCGTTCACATGTCTGTTATTTAAGTGGTTAACATATAAGATCGGGGAATACAAGCTGATTTCAGAAAACCAAACTGAATATAAATGGGATCACACACCTCAGCCTTGCCGGTAAGGTTTATTCAGGTGTACTGGAGAGGAGGCTACGCCGGATAGTCCAACCTCGGATTCAGGAGGAACAGTGTGGTTTTCGTCCTGGTCGTGGAACTGTGGACCAGCTCTATACTCTCGGCAGGGTTCTTGAGGGTGCATGGGAGTTTGCCCAACCAGTCTACATGTGCTTTGTGGACTTGGAGAAGGCATTCGACCGTGTCCCTCGGGAAGTCCTGTGGGGAGTGCTCAGAGAGTATGGGGTATCGGACTGTCTTATTGTGGCGGTCCGCTCCCTGTATGATCAGTGTCAGAGCTTGGTCCGCATTGCCGGCAGTAAGTCGAACACATTTCCAGTGAGGGTTGGACTCCGCCAAGGCTGTCCTTTGTCACCGATTCTGTTCATAACTTTTATGGACAGAATTTCTAGGCACAGTCAAGGCGTTGAGGGGTTCCGGTTTGGTGACCGCAGGATTAGGTCTCTGCTTTTTGGAGATGATGTGGTCCTGATGGCTTCATCTGACCGGGATCTTCAGCTCTCGCTGGATCGGTTCGCAGCCGAGTGTGAAGCGACCGGAATGAGAATCAGCACCTCCAAGTCCGAGTCCATGGTTCTCGCCCGGAAAAGGGTGGAATGCCATCTCCGGGTTGGGGATGAGACCCTGCCCCAAGTGGAGGAGTTCAAGTACCTAGGGGTCTTGTTCACGAGTGAGGGAAGAGTGGATCGTGAGATCGACAGGCAGATCGGTGCGGCGTCTTCAGTAATGCGGACGTTGTACCGATCCGTTGTGGTGAAGAAGGAGCTGAGCCGGAAGGCAAAGCTCTCAATTTACCGGTCGATCTACGTTCCCATCCTCACCTATGGTCATGAGCTTTGGGTCATGACCGAAAGGATAAGATCACGGGTACAAGCGGCCCAAATGAGTTTCCTCCGCCGGGTGGCGGGTCTCTCCCTTAGAGATAGGGTGAGAAGCTCTGCCATCCGAGAGGAACTCAAAGTAAAGCCGCTGCTCCTTCACATCGAGAGGAGCCAGATGAGGTGGTTCTGGCATCTGGTCAGGATGCCACCCGAACGCCTCCCTAGGGAGGTGTTTAGGGCACGTCCAACCGGTAAGAGGCCACGGGGAAGACCCAGGACACGTTGGGAAGACTATGTCTCCCGGCTGGCCTGGGAACGCCTCAGGATCCCCCGGGAAGAGCTAGACGAAGTGGCTGGGGAGAGGGAAGTCTGGGTTTCCCTGCTTAGGCTGTTGCCCCCGCGACCCGACCTCGGATAAGCGGAAGAAGATGGATGGATGGAATATAAATGTATTCAGTACTCATAGTAACAGCCTGTTTGTGCACTGGTCATTCATGTAGTATGCGTTCTCTTGTTTTAGTGTTCACACTGTCACAAATATAAGGAGAACATCTAAACTTTTGCAGGTGAAAAAGGCTTTTCCTTGGTGAGGGATGGCAAAGAGGTGAAACTAGACTAGTTCCAAGTACAGACACAGCTACATGTCCTACCAGCAAACTACTGTGACTTTATTGTATGGAACAAAAGGTAACTTTTTGGTGGAGCGCATTATGCCGTATTTGGATTTTTGGGAAAATAAATATTTCCAAAAGCAGATACGTTTTTTAGAGAGTGCACCGTCCCTGAAGTTTTTGGCCGAAGAGGCTTCAACAGGCTTAAGTGGCTGATCACCTTACCAACAGACCAACCCATTTGGCTGCAAAGGTATTATTTGTTAATATTGCAGCCCTTTGAGACACTTTTGATTTAGGGCTATATAAATAAACATTGATTGATTGATATTCTATTCTATCAGTTACTCAAAATTAGAAAAACAGAGGTTAGATCATTCATTGTTGGTTATAATTGAAGCTGTACATTCAGGGTTTTTCATCAATGTACAGCTTCATATTAGCCACACCAAACAAAATAAAATAATCTAATGTATTGTGGCGTCCAGAAGAAAACAAACTAAGTCTGACTTTCTTTTTAGCTTTTATTGCCAAGTTTTTGATAACAACAGGCCCAATTCCAACAAGTATTTTTCTTTGTGCACACACGTCCGCCTTTGTTCTTAACTCCTAGACCAGGAGTGCCCATTACGTCGATCGCGAGCTACCAGTCGACCGCGGGGGGTGTGTCAGTCGATCTCCAGCCAGGCTTTTAAAAAAAATAGACCTAAAAATTAGTGATCATCAATCTTCACCAAGACGTCACTTAAATGACATTCACGGTACCGGAGGGTCTTGTGAGATGACGCTGGCTGCTGCAAGATCATTATTATGAAAATATGACCGAGAGGAAGGCGAGAAACACTTTTTATTTCAACAGACTCTCGCGCCGTCCCTTCCGTCAAAACTCTAAAGGCCGACTGCACATTTCCTATCTTCACAATAAAAGCCCTGCTTCATGCTGCCTGCGCTAACTAAATACAGAGTCTCGGAAAACTGGCGTGCACAAGCGATCCCTCAGAAAGCTGGCGTGCACAAGTGAGACTCTTATTTTGTTAGCGCAGGCAGCATGAAGCAGGGCTTTTATTGTGAAAATAGGAAATGTGCAGTCGGCCTTTAGAGTTTTGACGAAAGTCTGTTGAAATAAAAAGTGTTTCTCGCCTTCCTCTCTGTCATTTTTTTCATAATAATGAACTGGCAGCAGCCAGCGTCATCTCACAAGACCCTCGGGTGCCGTGAATGTCAATCAAGCAAGCTACGGAATTTGCCGCCAATGTTTTTCTTGTAAAGTGTATGGAAGCTGGATGAATTAGATGCCAAAAACCAACCACTTTCATGTGGTATTGTACAGAAAGGACAACTTTTTTTCTCCTCCATTTGAAAATGTGGGCGTTATCATCATTACTGTCTGATTCAAATCAATGCAAGTCATCAGAATCAGGTAATACAGCAACTTATATTCTTGTCTTCGTGAAAGAAAGACATCTATGTGTTACACATGCTTGTATTATCATTAAACACATTTAACTTGTTTACAAAAATGTCTCTTTCATAAATAAATAAATATAAATGATATATATAAATGAGGTAGATCCCCTCGAGTTGGTCAATTGAAAAGTAGCTCGCCTGCAGAAAAAGTGTGGGCACCCCTGTACTAGAAATTCAACACTTGTTCATTCTCCACCGACACGGTGAGTTCACAGACCATGGGAAAAATGACATTCATAACACACGAACGTACACATTACCACTAGCATGTAGTTAGAGTATGATGGGCTATATGTAGTTTATTATTTGTGCGCAATTGACTAATGATGGCCGGACAAAGACATACTTGAATCACTGTTCCGGTGTTTAAAGTACAGGCTTGTCTGAAGCAGTATGTCTGCGCTGTGGACGTACTTTAATATATTGGAGATATACTCGCGGACAGCCATCTTCACAATTTAAGATGACACTGGCGGCTTTTAATGAGACCACCTGAAGCAAGTGTGACACTTCAGGTGGCTTTTCATCACGGACATGGCGCGACAGTATCTAAACCAGGGGTGTCAAACTCAAATACAGAGCAGGCCAAAATTTAAAACTGAACAAAACCGCGGGCCAAGGTTGAACAAATTAACCTTTTAATAGGGACCCAAACAAGTTTTGCAATGAATATTGAACAAGCAAGGATTAAATAGGGCAGCACGGTGGACCAGGGGTTAGTGCGTCTGCCTCACAATACGAAGGTCCTGAGTAATCCTGGGTTCAATCCCGGGCTCGGGATCTTTCTGTGTGGAGTTTGCATGTTCTCCCCGTGACTGTGTGGGTTCCCACCGGGGACTCCGGGTTCCTCTCATGCAACAGGCAGAGCTTATATAACGTAATAGTGCAAAATCAACTTTCAAAAAACATCAGTGGTATATTAAATAAAATGTAATTAAAAAAATGAATGCCTCTTTTCTATTTGCAGCCTTCTGAGGTAAATATCAACATTAACTTTTTCCACAGGCTAATAAATTTGAAAATAAAATAAAAATGAGGTGGGCGGGGTTTGGTGGTAGCGGGGGGTGTATATTGTAGTGTTACGGTAGAGTTAGTGCTGCAAGGGGTTCTGGGTATTTGTTCTGTTGTGTTTATGTTGTGTCACTGTGCGGGTGTTCTCTCAAAATGTTTTGTCATTCTTGTTTGGTGTGGGTTCACAGTGCGGCGCATAGTTGTAACAATGTTAAAGTTGTTTACTCTAAAGGCCGACTGCACATTTCCTATCTTCACAATAAAAGCCCTGCTTCATGCTGCCTGCGCTAACAAAATAAGAGTCTCACTTGTGCACGCCAGCTTTCTGAGGGATCGCTTGTGCACGCCAGTTTTCCGAGACTCTGTATTTAGTTAGCGCAGGCCGCATGAAGCAGGGCTTTTATTGTGAAGATAGGAAATGTGCAGTCGGCCTTTGGAGTTTTGACGGAAGGTACGGCGCGAGAGTCTGTTGAAATAAAAAGTGTTTCTCGCCTTCCTCTCGGTCATATTTTCATAATAATGATCTTGCAGCAGCCAGCGTCATCTCACAAGACCCTCCGGTACCGTGAATGTCATTTAAGTGACGTCTTGGTGAAGATTGATGATCACTAATTTTTAGGTCTATTTTTTTTAAAAGCCTGGCTGGAGATCGACGGACACACCCCCCGCGGTCGACCCTCAGTGTGACCTGTATGGCTGTTGACCAAGTATGCGTGGCATTCGCATATGTGTGTGTGAAAGCCGCATATATTATGTTATTTGGCCAACACGCTGTTTATATGGAGGAAAAGAGGACGTGACGGCATGTTGTAGAGGACGCTAAAGGCACGCTCCCAATATTGTTGTCTGGGTGGAAATCGAGAGAATGGTTGCCCAGGGAGATTTTCGGGAAGGGCACTAAACTTCGGGAGTCTCCCGGGAAAATTGGGAGGGTTGGCAAGTGAATTTGGTGTTACCGGCGGGCCAGCTCTAATGTTAATTTGATATTGCCTCAAGGGCCAAATGAAATTAAACGGCGGGCCATGTTTGGCCCGCAGGCCAGAGTTTGCCACCCACGATCTAAACAGTCTCTAAACACGAGTACAGTCTTCAATAACACCAAAAATAGATGCTAGATTTTTGCCAGTTCCTCTTATTAAGGAAAAAGTGACTAAAAGGATTGGAGAAACTGCTTAAAATTCTCATTAAAAGTCTGTTTATATAATGTGTGTGTTGCCCTATTTAAAAAAGTACAATGTTTAAAAAACATTTCATTAAAGCAATCTAATTGTCCAGTCATGGTTAAAAAAAAACTTGAAAAAATCTGTTTTGGGCAAAAAATGATGTTTATCTGCTATTATTCACTTTAATTTCAAGTTAACAATGAACAAACAGCAAGTTTAAATGTTAAATCTAAATTTTAAATATAAATGTTAGAGCTAAATGTCCTGCCTGGACTGGACTCTCACTATTATGTTAGATCCACTATGGACTGGACTCTCACTATTATGTTAGATCCACTATGGACTGGACTCTCACTATTATGTTAGATCCACTATGGACTGGACTTTCACAATATCATGCTAGACCCACTCGGCGTCCATTGCATCCGACCCACAACTGCGGTCCTCTCCAAGGTTTCTCATAATCATTCTCAGTGACATCCCACTTGGCTGTGAGTTTTTCCTTGCCCTTATGTGGGATCTGAACCGAGGATGCCGTTGTGGCTTGTGCAGCCCTTTGAGACACTTCAACCAATCAATCAATGTTTACTTATATAGCCCTAAATCACTAGTGTCTCAAAGGGCTGCACAAACCACTACGACATCCTCGGTAGGCCCATATAAGGGCAAGGAAAACTCACACCCAGTGGGACGTCGGTGACAATGATGACTATGAGAACCTTGGAGAGGAGGAAAGCAATGGATGTCGAGCGGGTCTAACATGATACTGTGAAAGTTCAATCCATAATGGATCCAACACAGTCGCGAGAGTCCAGTCCAAAGCGGATCCAACACAGCAGCGAGAGTCCCGTTCACAGCGGAGCCAGCAGGAAACCATCCCAAGCGGAGGCGGATCAGCAGCGCAGAGATGTCCCCAGCCGATACACAGGCGAGCAGTACATGGCCACCGGATCGGACCGGACCCCCTCCACAAGGGAGAGTGGGACATAGAAGAAAAAGAAAAGAAACGGCAGATCAACTGGTCTAAAAAGGGAGTCTATTTAAAGGCTAGAGTATACAAATGAGTTTTAAGATGAGACTTAAATGCTTCTACTGAGGTGGCATCTCGAACTGTTACCGGGAGGGCATTCCAGAGTACTGGAGCCCGAACGGAAAACGCTCTATAGCCCGCAGACTTTTTTTGGGCTTTGGGAATCACTAATAAGCCGGAGTCCTTTGAACGCAGATTTCTTGCCGGGACATATGGTACAATAAGGATGGAGCTAGACCGTGTAGTATTTAGTATTTAGGGCTATATAAATAAACATTGATTGATTGATTTTATTTTTTTTAATTAGAACAAATGTTTTCCACTATCATGCCATAATAACGATATAAGTGATGTTGGTGGTGAAAGTGAGACTGATTACATGAGCATGGTAACAGTTAGCAGGGGTTAACTACCAAAATATATAACTCTAAAGTGTATACCTGCTAAATGATCTTACAAAGCTAACATGCAAACAATTAGCATGCATGAAGTACCAACATATATGACTGTGCGTGATCCAATCATGAGGTGACCAAAGATCACCACTCCCCAATCATCCTTTTTCACCTTTGACCCCATCCCAAGTCCCCAAAGTCAATCCTACCATAAAATGCATCACTCTGCCATCTGGAGTCCATCTCATCTTTGATCATAATCATGACACCGTCTGGTTATCCTTCGCTGAGCACTTAGCTGATTCCCCCGTGTACGTCTTCATTTTGAAAACTGATGAATCATCATTATTCAAAAAATATAATATATAATGATTCTATCGTATTTCTTATTTGTATGATTATATCTTATGCAAAACAATAGCAGTGCAATACTCTTTCATAACATGATCACTACTGCCTAGTTTCTCTTGTTAAATTCAAAATTTAACTGTTACATTTTGATTCTCAGTGTTGCTTTTTATTTTTTTTCTTATTGCAATATTTGTCCATTTGTACCCCCATTATTTACTTTTTAAATTCCATCTGAATTCTGTACACTGCTGCTGGAATTTTAGGTGAACTCTCCTGAAGTCAAAGCAAGTTAAGTCAAGTCAAGTCAATTTTATTTATACATATCTCTATGCATTATTAGCAATTTTTCACGTGTTGTTTAGAAGTTATGTTTGAATACATTTTTATTGCTTTTTTCGCATTATCTCAGGATTGTAAGACTATTATAGTCATATTGAGTAAAAAACTACTTTTTGCATTTGCAAGATTTAAAAAAGCATATGTTTCGAGTAAAACTCCCAAAGATGCATTATTTCAGGCATTATTAGCCATTTTTCATGTGTGGTGTAGGAGTTATGTTTAAATAATATTGAGTGTTACAGTATACAGTCATATTAGAGTAAAACCTAAATTTTGTATTTGCAAACCATAGCAAAACAACTGTATCTAGTAAAACTAACATTTATTCAATACCACAGGCATTTTTAGACATTTTGAACGTTTGGATTAGGAATTATGTTGGAATACATTTTTATTGCTTTTTTCGCATTATCTCAGGATTCTAAGCATATTACTGTCAAATTTAGTAAAAAAAATACTTTCTGTTTTTGCAAACATTACCAAATTTTTTTTTCCAGTAAAACTCTCAAAGATAAATTTTTTCACGCATTATTAGACATTTTGCATTTGTAATTTTGGAGTTATGTTTCAAAAACTGTCATTTTGAGTGTGACCAATATGAGGCCAGCAAAACCTAATTTTTGTATTTGTGATTCTTTCCAAAATACCTGATTCTGCTAAAACTCACATAAATTCAATATTACAGGCTTTTTTGGACAAATTTCAAGTTTGGTTTTGGACTTATGATTATAAACCTTTCATATTTAGTATGACAGTTACACTGTTATATTGAATAAAAAAACCAACTTGTGTCTTTGCAAACCTTACAAAAGATCATTTTTCTAGTACAACTAACAAAAATACACATCTCTAGGCATTATTAGCAATTTCTCATGTGCTGTTTAGAAGTTATGTTTGAATACATTTTTATTGCTTTTTTCGCATTATCTCAGGATTCTAAGTACATTACTGTCAAATTTAGTAAAAAAAAATAACTTTCTGTTTTTGCAAACATTACAAAATGTTTGTTTTTTTCCAGTAAAACTTTCTTAAGACATTGTTAGACATTTTGCATTTGTAATTTTGGAGTTATGTTTCAGAAACTGTCATTTTGAGTGTGACCAATATGAGGCCAGCAAAACTTAATTTTTGTATTTGTGAACCTTTCCAAAATACCCGATTCTGCTAAAACTCACATAAATTTAATATTACAGGCTTTTTTAGACAAATTTCATGTTACGTTCTGGACTTATGATTATAAACCTTTCATATTTAGAATGACAGTTACACTGTTATATTGTATAAAAAACTAACTTGTGTCTTTGCAAACCTTACAAAAGATCATTTTTCTAGTACAACTAACAAAAATACACATCTCTAGGCATTATTAGCAATTTTTCACGTGTTGTTTAGAAGTTATGTTTGAATACATTTTTATTGCTTTTTTCGCATTATCTCAGGATTGTAAGACTATTATTGTCATATTGAGTAAAAAACTACTTTTTGCATTTGCAAGATTTAAAAAAGCATATGTTTCGTGTAAAACTCCCAAAGATGCATTATTTCAGGCATTATTAGCCATTTTTCATGTGTGGTGTAGGAGTTATGTTTAAATAACTGTCATATTGAGTGTTACAGTATACAGTCATATTGAGTAAAACCTCATTTTTGTATTTGCAAACCATAAAAAAACAACTGTATCTAGTAAAACTAACATTTATTCAATATCACAGGCATTTTTAGACATTTTGTATGTTTGGATTAGGAATTATGTTGGAATACATTTTTATTGCTTTTTTCGCATTATCTCAGGATTCTAAGTACATTACTGTCAAATTTAGTAGAAAAATTACTTTCTGTTTTTGCAAACATTACCAAATGTTTTTTTTTTTTTCAGTAAAACTTTCAAAGATACATTTCTTAAGACATTGTTAGACATTTTGCATTTGTACTTTTGGAGTTATGTTTCAAAAACTGTCATTTTGAGGCCAGTAAAACCTAATTTTTGTATTTGTGAACCTTTCCAAAATACCTGATTCTGCTAAAACTCACATAAATTTAATATTACAGGCTTTTTTGGACACATTTCATGTTTGGTTTTGGAGTTATGATTATAAACCTTTCATATTTAGAATGACAGTTACACTGTTATATTATATTTACAACCACTTTTAAATTGAACCAAAGTGCTTTACAGGTTTAAAAAAAAAAAGCATAGAGCAACAGAAACAGAAAACAAAAAGAACATAAACAATGAATTAGCTGAACAAAATAGGTCTATATAATGTCTCATGGTATTTGACCCTGACATTCCAAAACTGGAGAAACAAAACAGGTTATCAAAAACGGATCCAACCTGACCACTCAACTAACAAAAATATTAACAACTCAAAACGCTGCGGCTATGGAGGGGAAAAAGGGGCTGAGACAAAAAACGACCCAATACAACAAAAAGGCGCTTCAATGGAGGTGATGCTAGAAAGCTAATCTTACCTGACAAAGTTTACAAACAAAGAATCTCCCG
Organism: Nerophis ophidion; assembly: GCF_033978795.1. Lineage (NCBI taxonomy): Eukaryota > Metazoa > Chordata > Actinopteri > Syngnathiformes > Syngnathidae > Nerophis > Nerophis ophidion. Next base: position 2,982,677 of record NC_084622.1, read on the forward strand.
TGGATCAAAAAGTACTCAAAAGGTGGCAAGGGCTGTAGACCAGACTGTGGCAAACAAACACTGGAGGTACGGACAAGAAGATATGAAACACTCTGGCACAGGACAGAAGGAGGACGAGACATTCTTAATATTAAGAATGCATTAAAACTAAGGGTGGGCAAATCAATGCGTTAATTACGCGTTAACTCATCAATCTATTAACGCCGATAATTATTTTATCGCACATTTGCGTATGTTGTTTACATGCTTTTATTTTGTTAACGCCTTTTCTTAACAAGATGGCGTCGCCCGGCGTGGAGGGGCTCTTGGTAAAGATGGAACATTTGGCAAAAATATCGGACAATTCTGCAAATTTCATGGCTGGCTTACAGCGTGGTCACTCCGGGATCACTTACGACCGCCAGACAATTCTGGATGTGGATAGATCGGGCCGTTTTGGACTGAATGACGCGTGCTTGCTAGACCGGCTAGCTAGCATGGGAATACTTTGCCGGCTACATCCAGCGGCTTGTGAAGCAGCGGACTATATGTGTTGTCTGTCTATTTATGAATAATGCAGACCAGGAGTGTTGGATGAGTTCTTAACGTTTACTTTCAGAGCGTGCATATCACAACATACAAGATGCCGTCATGGCGACACAACCATGCTCGTCACTCCTGTTGCATGCTGGGTAGGGTAGTTCTTTTATTCCCTGGCTCATAACATCACAATATAGTACCATGTATATGATGCCTTCAGTTTATCAAAGCACCAAGCAAACAATCGGAAAATTCCGATCATATCAATTCCTAGATATGGTCATAATTATTTTAAGTGCACTACGCAGAATAAACACAACATTATTAATATTGCTACTATGGATAATTTGATTAAAATTCCCTAAAACAGCCCACTACCTATAATATAGGTTTTTTAAACATAAGATCCCTGATAAAAAAAATGTTTCTGCTGTTACCTCAGAAATTGCCTGTTCAGATGTTATGATTGTGGCTCAGAGATTTGGATGTAGATTATATTTATTTTCCATAACAAACAGGATAACTTAAATACCCTGGCAGTGGCAATAAGCTTAAATGTTTGTATTTACATTTTTTGAGTTGATTTTCATAAAATATGCTATTTAACTGCTACTGTTTAACAAGGACTGATTTAAATTGTGTTTGCACAACAAATGTTTTGGCGCTTTTGTTCATGTGGGAGAATATTCCAATAAAGGTGCACTACACACTTTGCGTATACAATGCAGTTAATCGCGATTAATCGGAGAAATAGTGCGATTAACTTCGATTAAAATTTTTAATCGTTACCCAGCCCTAATTAAAACACATCCATCTGCTGTCATTTTGATTGTGAATGGTAGGCATAATTCGAAAAAAAGTGCAGTTCCTCTTTAACAAACTCCATCTTTACATGAACAGAAATCAATAGAACTGAACATATTTAAAGTAAACATATTTTCCTGACTGTGGAACCGAGTCAATAACATAGACCTGGGGATAGGTGGATTGGAAACACTGAAAATAAAACAAATACAATTGGCCCTAGTGTGTGAATGTGAGTGTGTGTCTACTGTATCAGTGTTGGTCCCGTGATGAGGTGGCGACTGTCCAGGGTGTACCCTGCCTTCCACCCGAATGCAGTTGAAATAGGCTCCGGCACCCCCGCCACCCCAAAAGGGACAAAATGGATGGATGGATACAACCGAGTCAAACAAAATGAAAGTCCTCCCCAAGTTAAGTTCTTATGTGTAAATGTAACTGAGAGTGTACAAATGGAATCAAATGTCCCTAATAAGTTAACTAATTGTCATTTCAAAGACACGCCCTATTTTGCCTCTGATTGGCTTGTCTGTAATGTTTTGCCCTGATCCTAACCAATCGTGACTCATCATAGTAAACCAATCAAACCTCATGGATTTTTCCCCATATTTTTTTGTACCCTGCCCTGTGATCTGGGTGGTCCATTTCTCTCTTTATCTCTTCCTTTTCTCTCTCTCTTCTTTTGCAGCTTGAAGCTTTCTAGCTGAGCTACCCGCTACATGGGTCTAAAAATAGCCAAGCTATGGAAATCGCTACTTGTTTAAAAAGTAGTAAAGCCACTGCCAAGCTACTGGAAAATGTAGTTAAGCTACGCAGCTTCGCCACTCGTAACTAGCTACTGCCCAACACTGACAAGGTTTCTGAGGTCCATCCATCCATCCATCCATCTTCTTCCGCTTATCCGAGGTCGGGTCGCGGGGGCAGCAGCCTAAGCAGGGAAACCCAGACTTCCTTTTCCCCAGCCACTTCGTCTAGCTCTTCCCGAGGAATCCCGAGGCGTTCCCAGGCCAGCCGGGAGACATAGTCTTCCCAACATGTCCTGGGTCTTCCCTGTGGCCTACCAGCTGGACGTGCCCTAAACACCTCCCTAGGGAGGCGTTCGGGTGGCATCCTGACCAGATGCCTGAACCACCTCATCTGGCTCCTCTCGATGTGGAGGAGCAGCGGCTTTACGTTGAGTTCCTCCCGGATGGCAGAGCTTCTCACCCTATCTCTAAGGGAGAGACCCACCACACGGCGGAGGAAACTCATTTGGGCCGCTTGTACCCGTGATCTTATCCTTTCGGTCATGACCCAAAGCTCATGACCATAGGTGAGGATGGGAACGTAGATCAACCGGTAAATTGAGAGCTTTGCCTTCCGGCTCAGCTCCTTCTTCACCACAACGGATCGGTACAACGTCCGCATTACTGAAGACGCCGCACAGATCCGCCTGTCGATCTCACGATCCACTCTTCCCTCACTCGTGAACCAGACTCCTACTCCTACTCCTCTCTGAGCTGCCACCTTATCGTGTTAGAGGAGTTTGCGTGTCCCAATGATCCTAGGAGCTATGTTGTCCGGGGGCTTGATCCCCCTGGTAGGGTCTCCCAAGGCAAACAGGTTCTAGGTGAGGGATCAGACAAAGAGCAGCTCGAAGACCTCTATGAAGAAGATAAAACATGGACCCAGGTTTCTGAGGTCAGCTGATCAATTTCTTCTTGTTGTCCCAAACACAAAATTAAAACTCAGGGGGATCTGTTACCATGAATTGATTAACGTGGACCCCGACTTAAACAAGTTGAAAAACTTATTCGGGGTTTACCATTTAGTGGTCAATTGTACGGAATATGTACTGTACTGTGCAATCTACTAATACAAGTTTTAATCAATCAATCAATCAATCAATCTATTGTGGCTCCAGGATATCCCTCTTGCTATTTAGTTGGCTCCATCTTAAAAAGCAAAACTTTTTTATCCTTGACTTTTATTAAATCAGCATAAGAGTTCTGTTATTTTAGTCCATTGCATTTCCTTTATGTATTTATTCTTATTTTTAGTTCAATGTTTTTTTACAATTGACTCTCCTTACTTTATCCTGCTTCTAAATGTGTGTTGAACTCCTGGGCAGCACTTTTATTGTTTTTGAAATGTACTATATAAATAATTTTCATTGAGGTAAAACTCCTGTCATATAATCTAAAACAGGGGTGCCCATTACGTCGATCGCGAGCTACCAGTCGACCGCGGGGGGTGTGTCAGTCGATCTCCAGCCAGGCTTTTAAAAAAAATAGACCTAAAAATTAGTGATCATCAATCTTCACCAAGACGTCACTTAAATGACATTCACGGTACCGGAGGGTCTTGTGAGATGACGCTGGCTGCTGCAAGATCATTATTATGAAAATATGACCGAGAAGAAGGCGAGAAACACTTTTTATTTCAACAGACTCTCGCGTCGTCCCTTCCGTCAAAACTCTAAAGGCCGACTGCACATTTCCTATCTTCACAATAAAAGCCCTGCTTCATGCTGCCTGCGCTAACTAAATACAGAGTCTCGGAAAACTGGCGTGCACAAGAGACTCTTATTTTGTTAGCGCAGGCAGCATGAAGCAGGGCTTTTATTGTGAAGATAGGAAATGTGCAGTCGGCCTTTAGAGTTTTGATGGAAGGAACGGCGCAAAAGTCTGTTGAAATAAAAAGTGATACTCGCCTTCCTCTCTGTCATTTTTTCATAATAATGAACTGGCAGCAGCCAGCGTCATCTCACAAGACCCTCGGGTGCCGTGAGACTCCCTGATTTCAGTGCCCCTCCCGTAAATCTCCCGGGGCAACCATTCTCCCGAATTTCTCCCGATTTCCACCCGGACAACAATATTTGGGGCGCTCCTTGAAGGCGCTGCCTTTAGCTTCCTCTCTCACCTGAAAAGAAGACTATTATATATGTCTCTGTTATCCATAGGTTGATCTATAACCCACAAAGTAGGCAGGCACAGAGCTATTTGTCAGCGTGTGTTTATTCCAGGGGAACATCACAATTTCAAAAGGGTTAAAAACAATAAAAATCAGTTCCCAGCGGCTTGTTGTATTTTTTGAAGTTTTTTTCAAAATTTTACCGGTCCCCGAATATCCCTAAACAAAAGCTTTTAAAGTGCTTGATTTTCGCTATTTGCGATGCGACTATCCATTTCGTTGTACCGATCCGTTGTGGTGAAGAAGGAGCTGAGCCGGAAGGCAAAGCTCTCAATTTACCGGTCGATCTACGTTCCCATCCTCACCTATGGTCATGAGCTTTGGGTCATGACCGAAAGGATAAGATCACGGGTACAAGCGGCCGAAATGAGTTTCCTCCGCCGTGTGGCGGGTCTCTCCCTTAGAGATAGGGTGAGAAGCTCTGTCATCCGGGAGGAACTCAAAGTAAAGCCACATCGAGAGGAGCCAGATGAGGTGGTTCGGGCATCTGGTCAGGATGCCACCCTAGGGAGGTGTTTAGGGCACGTCCAACCGGTAGGAGGCCACGGGGAAGACCCAGGACACGTTGGGAAGACTATGTCTCCCGGCTGGCCTGGGAACGCCTTGGGATCCCCCGGGAAGAGCTGGACGAAGTGGCTGGGGAGAGGGAAGTCTGGGTTTCCCTGCTTAGGCTGTTGCCCCCGCGACCCGACCTCGGATAAGCGGAAGAAGATGGATGGATGGATGGATGGGTTTAATCGGCCCTTTAAGTTGTCCAGCAGCTATAAAATGATATTGCTGAATATATATCTTCTTCTTTTTATTTCTAACAGTCCAAATATGACATGCACACGTAGAACAAAGGCTTCTCTGTTCAGTTGTCTTTGCAGCGTGATCGCCTCCTTTCTCACAGCCCTGTGTGCAACTATGCCAGTTTGCACGCAGATTTCAGACTTTTTAAGAGGCACGATACTGCCTGCAGGACAGTTTCAGCATTGATAAATCTCACTGTTCATGTTGAGTGATTTGTATTTGCATTTTCTCCTCCCAGTATTGTGGGCATTCTGATAATCAACATATATTCTGCATACATCATTAAGACAAATATGTTAAATGGAGGGAATAAGCGATAGAAAATGGATGGATGGGATGGATTGCACTCCTTATTTTGCTCATTAATCGACAAATATTTAGATCAGCTTTGCGTGTGCTAACAAGTTTGCATGTGTTTTGATACACATAAACCTTTCGTAGATTATACTGTAAGTGTGGTAAACTTACTTTTTTTTGCAGGCTTCAAGACACGTAGCGGGAGACTGACAAGACAGAATGTCAAGTAAAGGACATCTATTGGAAAATACTGTTTTTATTCCATGATACATATTTTTAATAAACATTTTACAAGTTTATTCTTGGCATACTTTTCAATCACAATAGAGTAAATTATTTGATTTAATGTGAAGTTAATTATATTTATATAGAGCTTTTCTCTTGTGACTCGAAGCGCTTTACATTGTGTAGCCCGATATCTAAGTTACATTTTGAAACCAGTGTGGGTGGCACTGGGTGCAGGTGGGTAAAGTGTCTTGCCCGAGGACACAACAGCAGTGACTAGGTTGGCAGAAGCGGGGATCGAACCCGGAACCCTGAGGTTGCTGAAACAGTCACTCTACCAACCGAGCTATAGAATAGAATAGAGTTTTTATTGTCATTATTGCAATGAACAGGTTCAAAGAACAACGAAATTGGAGCAGCTCCTCCTAAGGTGCATATACAATATGGTAGTATAAATTTAAAAAAATAAATAAATAAAAAAAAAATAAATAAAAAAAAAAAGATAGAGATGACAGATGTATCTATGTATACATACATAAAACATTATTTCACATTGTAGTCCAAAAAAATAGAAAAACATTTAAACATTACACATGAGGACATGATGGACATATGGACACTCAGTGCCTGTTTAGTGCTAATATGGCTCTTGGGTAAAAGCTATTTTTTAGTCTATTGGTGCTCGCTTTTAGCACCCTGTAGCGTCTGCCTGAGGGTAGCAGTTCCAGGTGGCTGTGGGTCTTTCAGGATGCTCTGTGCTTTCCTGAGACAGCGGGAGCTGTACAGGTCAGCCAGGGAGGGGAGGGGGCATCCGATGATCTTCTGGGCGGTCTTTATGACTCTCTGGAGCGCCGTTCTCTCTGCGGCCGTGCAGCTGCTGAACCACACGCAGATGCAGTAGGTCAGGATGTTCTCAATGGAGCCCCGGTAGAAGGACACCAGCAGTTCCTGTGAGAGGTGGTTGTTCCTGAGTATTCTCAGGAAGTGCAGTCTCTGGTGTGCCTTCTTGATGGTAGCCGTGGTGTTGGTGCTCCAGGATAGGTCGTTGGCCAGGTGGACTCCCAGGGAGCGGAAGTCGGAGACCTTCTCCACACAGTCACCACTGATGATCAGGGGCAGGATGTCCGTTTTTTTCCTCCTGAAGTCTATGACCAGCTCCTTGGTCTTGGAGGTGTTCAGGGCCAGGTTGTTGACTTTGCACCAATCCGACAGCTTCTCCACCTCATCCCGATATGCAGCCTCGTCTCCCTCCGAGATGAGCCCCACTACGGTGGTGTCATCCGCAAGTTTGATGATGGAGTTGCTGGAGTGGGCAGGTGTGCAGTCGTATGTGTAGATGGAGTAGAGAAGGGGGCTCAGCACGCAGCCTTGTGGAGAGCCGGTACTGAGGTGCAGGCTTGATGACATGTGGCGACCCAACTGCACCCTCTGGGGGCGGTTGGATAAGAAGTCCTTAATCCACATGCAGATGGAGTTCGAGAGACCCAGGTCTGACAGTTTGGACACCAGTCTATCAGGAATAATGGTGTTAAATGCCGAGCTATAATCCACAAAAAGTGATACTCGCCTTCCTCTCTGTCATTTTTTCATAATAATGAACTGGCAGCAGCCAGCGTCATCTCACAAGACCCTCGGGTGCCGTGAGACTCCCTGATTTCAGTGCCCCTCCCGTAAATCTCCCGGGGCAACCATTCTCCCGAATTTCTCCCGATTTCCACCCGGACAACAATATTTGGGGCGCTCCTTGAAGGCGCTGCCTTTAGCTTCCTCTCTCACCTGAAAAGAAGACTATTATATATGTCTCTGTTATCCATAGGTTGATCTATAACCCACAAAGTAGGCAGGCACAGAGCTATTTGTCAGCGTGTGTTTATTCCAGGGGAACATCACAATTTCAAAAGGGTTAAAAACAATAAAAATCAGTTCCCAGCGGCTTGTTGTATTTTTTGAAGTTTTTTTCAAAATTTTACCGGTCCCCGAATATCCCTAAACAAAAGCTTTTAAAGTGCTTGATTTTCGCTATTTGCGATGCGACTATCCATTTCGTTGTACCGATCCGTTGTGGTGAAGAAGGAGCTGAGCCGGAAGGCAAAGCTCTCAATTTACCGGTCGATCTACGTTCCCATCCTCACCTATGGTCATGAGCTTTGGGTCATGACCGAAAGGATAAGATCACGGGTACAAGCGGCCGAAATGAGTTTCCTCCGCCGTGTGGCGGGTCTCTCCCTTAGAGATAGGGTGAGAAGCTCTGTCATCCGGGAGGAACTCAAAGTAAAGCCACATCGAGAGGAGCCAGATGAGGTGGTTCGGGCATCTGGTCAGGATGCCACCCTAGGGAGGTGTTTAGGGCACGTCCAACCGGTAGGAGGCCACGGGGAAGACCCAGGACACGTTGGGAAGACTATGTCTCCCGGCTGGCCTGGGAACGCCTTGGGATCCCCCGGGAAGAGCTGGACGAAGTGGCTGGGGAGAGGGAAGTCTGGGTTTCCCTGCTTAGGCTGTTGCCCCCGCGACCCGACCTCGGATAAGCGGAAGAAGATGGATGGATGGATGGATGGGTTTAATCGGCCCTTTAAGTTGTCCAGCAGCTATAAAATGATATTGCTGAATATATATCTTCTTCTTTTTATTTCTAACAGTCCAAATATGACATGCACACGTAGAACAAAGGCTTCTCTGTTCAGTTGTCTTTGCAGCGTGATCGCCTCCTTTCTCACAGCCCTGTGTGCAACTATGCCAGTTTGCACGCAGATTTCAGACTTTTTAAGAGGCACGATACTGCCTGCAGGACAGTTTCAGCATTGATAAATCTCACTGTTCATGTTGAGTGATTTGTATTTGCATTTTCTCCTCCCAGTATTGTGGGCATTCTGATAATCAACATATATTCTGCATACATCATTAAGACAAATATGTTAAATGGAGGGAATAAGCGATAGAAAATGGATGGATGGGATGGATTGCACTCCCAGGGAGGAGTGTAGGGCTGTGGCGATGGCGTCCTCTGTGGACCTGTTGGCTCTGTAGGCAAACTGGTGTGGGTCGAGCTCGGGAGGGAGGACTGAGGTGATATGGGTCCGTACCAGCTTCTCGAAGCACTTCATAGCTATAGGTGTAAGTGCAACAGGACGGTAGTCATTCAGACATCTGACAGAGTTCTTCTTCGGCACCGGGATTATTGTGGAAGTCTTCAGGCATGATGGGATGACGGCCTGGGAGAGGGACTGGGTGAAGATCTTCGTAAATACTCCGGCCAGCTGGTCTGCACAGTCTCTTAGTACCTGTCCCGGGAATCCATCTGGGCTCGTAGCCTTCCTCGGGTTCACTGCCCTCAGTGTGCGTCTTACCTCATGCTCGTCCAGTATGATGGTGCAGCTGCTGTGGGTATTGGGTGGAACTGTTGTGACGGCTGCAGGTGTTTTTCTCTCGAATCGGGCGAAGAAGCTGTTTAACTCCCCCGCTCGAGAGGCGTCGCCGTCAGCCGAAGGGTTACTGGGTCTGAAGTTGGTCATGTCTTTTATTCCTTTCCATACCTCCTTGGTGTTGGTGCTCTGCAGGTGGGCTTCCATTTTCCTCCTATGTTCGGCTTTTGCCTCTCTGATACCTCTCTTCAGATTGGCTCTGGCAGCACTGTAGAGTGCCTGGTCCTGCCCTTTGAAGGCACTGTCTCTCTCTTTGAGTAAGCCCTGGACTGTTTTTGTCATCCAGGGCCTCCTGTTGGGGTAGACTCGGATGCGCTTGTCCACTGTGACAGTGTCTAAGCAGTGTTTGATGTACCCCAGGACTGCTTCTGTGTACTGCTCCAAGTCTGGGATTTCAAAAACTGACCAGTCTGTTGTATCAAAGCAGTCCTGCAGCTGTTCCATGGCTTCCTCTGGCCATGTTTTGACCGTTTTGGTTGTGATAGGAGCACTTTTTCTTATTGGTGTGTAAGCTGGCAAAAGGAGCAGGGACATGTGGTCAGACTTGCCTGATTGGGGAAGTTGTTTGGCTCTATATCCTTTTTTTATGTTGGAATAGACTTTGTCCAGTGTGTTAGCTCCCCTCGTAGCACACTTCACATGCTGGTGAAGTTTGGGGAGCACTTTTTTCAGGTCGACATGATTAAAGTCCCCCGCTATGATGTGGATGCCGTCGGGATATTTGTTCTGTTGTGCACTGATTGTATCGTGCAACAGAGCTAGCGCCGTGCTAGCGTTAGCATCGGGAGCTATATACACGTTTGTGATCAGGACAGCAGAGTGCTCCCTGGCTAGATGGAAGGGTCGGCATTTAACTGTAAAATATTCCAGATCTTGGGAACAGTGGCTGTTAACTACCTTTGAATCAGAAGTCCACTTGTTGTTTAGGTAGGTTAGCAGTCCACCCCCACGCCGCTTGCCGGAAGACACTGCGTTTCTGTCCTGTCTGTGTGATGTGTGACCGGTTAGCTCCATGCTAGCGTCGGGTATTGAGGACGTTAGCCAGGTTTCCGTAAACAATAGGGCGCAGCTGTCCATCACAGTGTTTTGTGCTACACGGAGCCTCACCTCGTCCATCTTGTCCTCTTCACCATGAGGAGCGAGCGACCTCGCATTAGCCAGGAATAGACTTGGTATCGGTGGTCTGTTTGGGTTCATTTTTAGTCTGGCTAACACGCCGCCCCTTCGGCCACGGCGTCTTCGCCTCCGCCTCCTCCTCGCCGGGCACAGTAGCCATGGAGCTCCAGGGCTACGTGCTAACTCCTCTGGGATGTTGTGTCGGCTTGTAAAATCCACCGAAATAGTCTGCTCAGACCGCAATCCAATCTCCAACAAATCGTTTCGGCTGTACATAACCTTCGCCCAGCAAGTTACTGACTGGGCTAGTAATAAACTATATAAAAACAATAAAAACAATGCACCTAAGGGGAGAGCCTGAAACGTCGCGTCCATGCGCGCCGCCATTGAGTGTCTGTTTCATATAGCGCCCCAGCAAAGTGTCTCTGACGTCTCTTTTGACCCAACTACACAGCCGCGTCATCCTTCAGCCCAGGAGGAGACGGCAAGACCAGAAACACACTTCACTGACATTTAGAAGATGATGGTAAATGTGTAGCACCATATTGCACACCTGGGCTGCGTCTGATGAATAAAGTATGGCCTAGGATTATTTTGTACACACATGGCAAAAAATATAAGCTTGACAATGCGTCTAATCAAGCCGTCAACAGAAATGATGGCTACCGAGCTCTACTCTTTCCTCTCTCCCTCTTGAGTACAGGTAAAAAAAGCTTCTTTATGGTGACGGCCACCTATGTCACGTGACACATGCTTCTGTTCCTTGTGTACACATCCACAAACACCACGTGACATACACACATGATCTGGCTCTTACAATGACTAACATGGCTCATTTGCATAATACACTAACAACTACTTGGGTCTCTGAGGCAGACGATGAGAGTCCTGTAAAATGTATACATACAGTGGGGCAAAAAAGTATTTGGTCAGCCAGCGATTGTGCAAGTTCTCCCACTTAAAATGATGACAGAGGTCTGTCATTTTCATCATAGGTACACTTCAACTGTGAGAGACAGAATGTGGGAAAAAAAATCCAGGAATTCACATTGTAGGAATTTTAAAGAATTTATTTGTAAATTATGGTAGAAAATAAGTATTTGGTCAACCATTCAAAGCTCTCACTGATGGAAGGAGGTTTTGGCTCAAAATCTCACGATACATGGCCCCATTCATTCTTTCCTTAACACGGATCAATCGTCCTGTCCCCTTAGAAGAAAAACAGTTCCAAAGCATGATGTTTCCACCCCCATGCTTCACAGTAGGTATGGTGTTCTTGGGATGCAACTTAGTATTCTTCCTCCAAATACGACGAGTTGAGTTTATAACAAAATGGATACATGGATGATACAGCAGAGGATTGGGAGAATGTCATGTGGTCAGATGAAACCAAAATAGAACTTTTTGGTACAAACTCAACTCATCATGTTTGGAGGAAGAAGAATACTGAGTTGATCCCAAGAACACCACACCTACTGTGAAGCATGGGGGTGGAAACATCATGCTTTGGGGCTGTTTTTCTGCTAAGGGGACAGGACAATGAATGGGGCCATGTATCGTGAGATTTTGAGCCAAAACCTCCTTCCATCAGTGAGAGCTTTGAATGGTTGACCAAATACTTATTTTCCACCATAATTTACAAATAAATTATTTAAAATTCCTACAATGTGAATTCCTGGATTTTTTTTCACATTCTGTCACTCACAGTTGAAGTGTACCTATGATGAAAATTACAGACCTCTGTCATCATTTTAAGTGGGAGAACTTGCACAATCGCTGGCTGAATAAATACTTTTTTGCCCCACTGTATTTTCCTGAGTTGTTCCTTCATTATTAGCAATTTTGTACTGAGCAGCCAGGACACCAACGTGTTACCAATCTTCTATTGTGACATCACAAAAAAACCCACATGTACATTTGAATTAAATGATGTCACTTGAGGACAATTTGTGCAACTTAAGGCAAACTTTCCCTAAAAATACCTTAAGAGGTTCCACTCTGTGTCTGATGACTTGCTGTTTAAAATATAAGCAGCAGCGATCTAACTTGGAATGGAGTGAAGTGGAGAATGATCCCATCTGCAGAGTCACATGCTGGCTGAGTAGTGTCTGTTTGCTCTAAAAGATCACAACTGAAAGGAAATAGTATATTGTAGTCAACACACATACGTTTTATTTAATGATATTCTGTATAAAATGTGACATTGCAGAAATGCTACTTACTGCCAGGCCTCCTTGATTGGAAGAGTTGTGTGGAGGGTTGCAGTCACACCTCCGCCGTAAGCCTCGTACATTCTGACAAGGAGGGCTCCCTGCCTGTTGTTGTAAATGCAGGCTGAGCATACTTATTCAACATAGGTCAAGGTTATGGTCGGTGTGATACCTGTTTAACAGTCTCTAGGATGACAGCTGCAGGGCTAATGGAAAAGGCGCTCCAGAGCGCCATGTCAGAGGAGCACGGGGTTAACCTTAAAGGGTAATTGAGGTTGTACGCACATTGGATGACTCCGGCATCTTGTAAGGTCCCTGCAATACAAAATAGGATAAAAGTGAACATTCAAACGTGGTAAATACAACCTAAAGTGGGACTAACCTGCGTGTGGCATGATTGCATAGGTGAAGTGATGAGATCCCATATCAGCGTTGGAATCTGGAGCCTTTGGCGCCCTCAACCTGAGATAAAGAAGTATTCAAATGAACGGATCTTTTAATTGATTTAGACCTCTTCTTGCTGATGCTATTGTCGCACTGTAAGGGCTGGTCTCCTGAAGCTTCAGTAAAACTTGGTATTGTACTATTCTGTCTCTGGAGTCTTTTTACTCAACATATGTGTCATCCAAAAGAACTTGGGATTGACATGTGTGTTTTATTACCTGAGAGGAAGACTCAGGGAAGGCACAACAGGTACCACCCAATGTAATGTATACAATGCAAATTAAAATTGTAAAAATATTTCGGAATAATTTCCACCAACAGAGTAAATATTGGTGAGATATGCAAGTTTGAATTACTAAAAGATACATTTTGTAACTGCTGCAAGTGATGTTTGAGTTAAAGCAAACAACATATAATGAGCCGGTATTTCTAACGGCTCTTTTGACACGGGTGGCACCACAAGATCATATATCACACATCATATACACACATCATGTATCAAACATCATGTATCACACATCATATATCACACATCATGTATCAAACATCATGTATCAAACATCATGTATCAAACATCATGTATCACACATCATATATCACACATCAATTATCACACATTATGTATCACACATCATATATCACACATCATACATTACACATCATATATCACACATCATATACCACACATACATCACACATCATGTATCACACGTCATGTATCACACCATGTATCACACATCATATATCACACATGTATCACACATCATGTATCAAACATCATGTATCAAACATCATGTATCACACATCATATATCACACATCATGTATCACACATCACACATCATGTATCACACGTCATGTATCACACGTCATGTATAGAACATCATGTATCACACATCATATATCACACATCATATATCATACATCACACATCATATATCACACATCACAAATCATATATCACACATCATGTATCACACATCATATACCACACATCATATATCACACATCATATATCACACATCATATATCACACATCATATATCACACATCATGTATCACACATCATACATCACACATCATATATCACACGTCATGTATCACACGTCATGTATCACACATCATGTATCACACATCATGTATCACACATTATACATCACACATCATGTACCACACATCATGTATCACACATCATATATCATACATCATATATCACACATCATGTATCACACATCATATATCACACATCGTGTATCACACATTATACATCACACATCATGTATCACACATCATGTATCACACATCATGTATCACACATCATATATCATACATCACATATCACACATCATGTATCACACATCATGTATCACACATTATACATCACACATCATGTATCACACATCATGTATCACACATCATGTATCACACATCATGTATCACACATCATATATGATACATCATATATCACACATCATGTATCACACATCATATATCACACATCATGTATCAGACGTCATGTATCACACGTCATGTATCACACATCATATATCACACATCATGTATCACACATCATATATCACACATCATATATCACACATCAATTATCACACATTATGTATCACACATCATATATCACACATCATATATCACACATCATGTATCACACATCATATACCACACATCATATATCACACATCACATATCACACATCACACATCATATATCACACATCATGTATCACACATCATATATCACACATCATATATCACACATCATATATCACACATCACACATCATATATCACACATCATGTATCACACATCATACATCACACATCATGTATCACACATCATACATCACACATCATATATCACACATCACACATCATGTATCACACGTCATGTATCACACGTCATGTATCAAACATCATGTATCACACATCATTCATCACACATCATACATCACGCATCATATATCACACGTCATGTATCACACGTCATGTATCACACATCATATATCACACATCATGTACCACACATCATGTATCACACATCATGTATCACACATTATACATCACACATCATGTATCACACATCATGTATCACACATCATATATCATACATCATATATCACACATCATGTATCACACATCATATATCACACATCATACATCACACATTATGTATCACACGTCATGTATCACACGTCATGTATCACACATCATATATCACACATCATGTATCACACATCATATATCACACATCGTGTATCACACATTATACATCACACATCATGTATCACACATCATGTATCACACATCATGTATCACACATCATATATCAGACATCATATATCACACATCATGTATCACACATCATGTATCACACATCATATATCACACATCATGTATCACACATCATGTATCACACATCATATATCATACATCATATATCACACATCATGTATCACACATCATGTATCACACATCATGTATCACACATCATATATCACACATCATGTATCACACATCATGTATCACACATCATATATCATACATCATATATCACACATCATGTATCACACATCATGTATCACACATCATATATCATACATCATATATCACACATCATGTATCACACATCATGTATCACACATCATGTATCACACATCATATATCATACATCATATATCACACATCATGTATCACACATCATATATCACACATCATACATATTGGTGAGATATGCAAGTTTGAATTACTAAAAGATACATTTTGTAACTGCTGCAAGTGATGTTTGAGTTAAAGCAAACAACATATAATGAGCCGGTATTTCTAACGGCTCTTTTGACACGGGTGGCACCACAAGATCATATATCACACATCATATACACACATCATGTATCAAACATCATGTATCACACATCATATATCACACATCATGTATCAAACATCATGTATCAAACATCATGTATCAAACATCATGTATCACACATCATATATCACACATCAATTATCACACATTATGTATCACACATCATGTATCACACATCATGTATCAGACATCATATATCATACATCACATATCACACATCATGTATCACACATCATGTATCACACATTATACATCACACATCATGTATCACACATCATGTATCACACATCATGTATCACACATCATATATGATACATCATATATCACACATCATGTATCACACATCATATATCACACATCATGTATCAGACGTCATGTATCACACGTCATGTATCACACATCATATATCACACATCATGTATCACACATCATATATCACACATCATATATCACACATCAATTATCACACATTATGTATCACACATCATATATCACACATCATATATCACACATCATGTATCACATATCATATACCACACATCATATATCACACATCACATATCACACATCACACATCATATATCACACATCATGTATCACACATCATATATCACACATCATATATCACACATCATATATCACACATCACACATCATATATCACACATCATGTATCACACATCATACATCACACATCATATATCACACATCATACATCACACATCATATATCACACATCACACATCATGTATCACACGTCATGTATCACACGTCATGTATCAAACATCATGTATCACACATCATACATCACACATCATACATCACGCATCATATATCACATGTCATGTATCACACGTCATGTATCACACATCATATATCACACATCATGTACCACACATCATGTATCACACATCATGTATCACACATTATACATCACACATCATGTATCACACATCATGTGTCACACATCATATATCATACATCATATATCACACATCATGTATCACACATCATACATCACACATCATACATCACACATCATGTATCACACGTCATGTATCACACGTCATGTATCACACATCATATATCACACATCATGTATCACACATCATATATCACACATCGTGTATCACACATTATACATCACACATCATGTATCACACATCATGTATCACACATCATGTATCACACATCATATATCAGACATCATATATCACACATCATGTATCACACATCATGTATCACACATCATATATCACACATCATGTATCACACATCATGTATCACACATCATATATCATACATCATATATCACACATCATGTATCACACATCATGTATCACACATCATGTATCACACATCATATATCACACATCATGTATCACACATCATGTATCACACATCATATATTATACATCATATATCACACATCATGTATCACACATCATGTATCACACATCATATATCATACATCATATATCACACATCATGTATCACACATCATGTATCACACATCATGTATCACACATCATGTATCACACATCATATATCATACATCATATATCACACATCATGTATCACACATCATATATCACACATCATACATATTGGTGAGATATGCAAGTTTGAATTACTAAAAGATACATTTTGTAACTGCTGCAAGTGATGTTTGAGTTAAAGCAAACAACATATAATGAGCCGGTATTTCTAACGGCTCTTTTGACACGGGTGGCACCACAAGATCATATATCACACATCATATACACACATCATGTATCAAACATCATGTATCACACATCATATATCACACATCATGTATAAAACATCATGTATCAAACATCGTGTATCAAACATCATGTATCACACATCATATATCACACATCAATTATCACACATTATGTATCACACATCATATATCACACATCATACATTACACATCATATATCACACATCATATACCACACATACATCACACATCATGTATCACACGTCATGTATCACACATCATGTATCACACATCATATATCACACATCATGTATCACACATCATGTATCAAACATCATGTATCAAACATCATGTATCACACATCATATATCACACATCATGTATCACACATCACACATCATGTATCACACGTCATGTATCACACGTCATGTATCAAACATCATGTATCACACATCATATGTCACACATCATATATCATACATCACACATCATATATCACACATCACAAATCATATATCACACATCATGTATCACACATCATATACCACACATCATATATCACACATCATATATCACACATCATATATCACACATCATATATCACACATCATGTATCACACATCATACATCACACATCATATATCACACGTCATGTATCACACGTCATGTATCACACATCATGTATCACACATCATGTATCACACATTATACATCACACATCATGTACCACACATCATGTATCACACATCATATATCATACATCATATATCACACATCATGTATCACACATCATATATCACACATCGTGTATCACACATTATACATCACACATCATGTATCACACATCATGTATCACACATCATGTATCACACATCATATATCATACATCACATATCACACATCATGTATCACACATCATGTATCACACATTATACATCACACATCATGTATCACACATCATGTATCACACATATTGTATCACACATCATGTATCACACATCGTATATGATACATCATATATCACACATCATGTATCACACATCATATATCACACATCATGTATCAGACGTCATGTATCACACGTCATGTATCACACATCATATATCACACATCATGTATCACACATCATATATCACACATCATACATCACACATAAATTATCACACATTATGTATCACACATCATATATCACACATCATATATCACACATCATGTATCACACATCATATACCACACATCATATATCACACATCACATATCACACATCACACATCATATATCACACATCATGTATCACACATCATATATCACACATCATATATCACACATCATATATCACACATCACACATCATATATCACACATCATGTATCACACATCATACATCACACATCATATATCACACATCATACATCACACCTCATATATATCACACATCATGTATCACACGTCATGTATCAAACATGTATCACACATCATACATCACACATCATACATCACGCATCATATATCACACGTCATGTATCACACGTCATGTATCACACATCATATATCACACATCATGTACCACACATCATGTATCACACATCATGTATCACACATTATACATCACACATCATGTATCACACATCATGTATCACACATCATATATCATACATCATATATCACACATCATGTATCACACATCATATATCACACATCATATATCACACATCATGTATCACACGTCATGTATCACACGTCATGTATCACACATCATATATCACACATCATGTATCACACATCATATATCACACATCGTGTATCACACATTATACATCACACATCATGTATCACACATCATGTATCACACATCATGTATCACACATCATATATCAGACATCATATATCACACATCATGTATCACACATCATGTATCACACATCATATATCACACATCATGTATCACACATCATGTATCACACATCATATATCATACATCATATATCACACATCATGTATCACACATCATGTATCACACATCATGTATCACACATCATATATCACACATCATGTATCACACATCATGTATCACACATCATATATCATACATCATATATCACACATCATGTATCACACATCATGTATCACACATCATATATCATACATCATATATCACACATCATGTATCACACATCATGTATCACACATCATGTATCACACATCATGTATCACACATCATGTATCACACATCATATATCATACATCATATATCACACATCATGTATCACACATCATATATCACACATCATACATTACACATCATATATCACACATCATATATCACACATCATGTATCACACGTCATGTATCACACGTCATGTATCACACATCATATATCACACATCATGTATCACACATCATATATCACACATCAATTATCACACATTATGTATCACACATCATATATCACACATCATATATCACACATCATGTATCACACATCATATACCACACATCATATATCACACATCATATATCACACATCATACATCACACATCATATATCACACATCACACATCATATATCACACATCATGTATCACACATCATATATCACACATCATATATCACACATCATATATCACACATCACACATCATATATCACACATCATGTATCACATATCATATATCACACATCATACATCACACATCATATATCACACATCACACATCATGTATCACACGTCATGTATCACACGTCATGTATCAAACATCATGTATCACACATCATGTATCACACATCATGTGTCACACATCATATATCATACATCATATATCACACATCATGTATCACACATCATACATCACACATCATACATCACACATCATGTATCACACGTCATGTATCACACGTCATGTATCACACATCATATATCACACATCATGTATCACACATCATATATCACACATCGTGTATCACACATTATACATCACACATCATGTATCACACATCATGTATCACACATCATGTATCACACATCATATATCAGACATCATATATCACACATCATGTATCACACATCATGTATCACACATCATATATCACACATCATGTATCACACATCATGTATCACACATCATATATCATACATCATATATCACACATCATGTATCACACATCATGTATCACACATCATGTATCACACATCATATATCACACATCATGTATCACACATCATGTATCACACATCATATATTATACATCATATATCACACATCATGTATCACACATCATGTATCACACATCATATATCATACATCATATATCACACATCATGTATCACACATCATGTATCACACATCATGTATCACACATCATGTATCACACATCATATATCATACATCATATATCACACATCATGTATCACACATCATATATCACACATCATACATATTGGTGAGATATGCAAGTTTGAATTACTAAAAGATACATTTTGTAACTGCTGCAAGTGATGTTTGAGTTAAAGCAAACAACATATAATGAGCCGGTATTTCTAACGGCTCTTTTGACACGGGTGGCACCACAAGATCATATATCACACATCATATACACACATCATGTATCAAACATCATGTATCACACATCATATATCACACATCATGTATAAAACATCATGTATCAAACATCGTGTATCAAACATCATGTATCACACATCATATATCACACATCAATTATCACACATTATGTATCACACATCATATATCACACATCATACATTACACATCATATATCACACATCATATACCACACATACATCACACATCATGTATCACACGTCATGTATCACACATCATGTATCACACATCATATATCACACATCATGTATCACACATCATGTATCAAACATCATGTATCAAACATCATGTATCACACATCATATATCACACATCATGTATCACACATCACACATCATGTATCACACGTCATGTATCACACGTCATGTATCAAACATCATGTATCACACATCATATGTCACACATCATATATCATACATCACACATCATATATCACACATCACAAATCATATATCACACATCATGTATCACACATCATATACCACACATCATATATCACACATCATATATCACACATCATATATCACACATCATATATCACACATCATGTATCACACATCATACATCACACATCATATATCACACGTCATGTATCACACGTCATGTATCACACATCATGTATCACACATCATGTATCACACATTATACATCACACATCATGTACCACACATCATGTATCACACATCATATATCATACATCATATATCACACATCATGTATCACACATCATATATCACACATCGTGTATCACACATTATACATCACACATCATGTATCACACATCATGTATCACACATCATGTATCACACATCATATATCATACATCACATATCACACATCATGTATCACACATCATGTATCACACATTATACATCACACATCATGTATCACACATCATGTATCACACATATTGTATCACACATCATGTATCACACATCGTATATGATACATCATATATCACACATCATGTATCACACATCATATATCACACATCATGTATCAGACGTCATGTATCACACGTCATGTATCACACATCATATATCACACATCATGTATCACACATCATATATCACACATCATACATCACACATAAATTATCACACATTATGTATCACACATCATATATCACACATCATATATCACACATCATGTATCACACATCATATACCACACATCATATATCACACATCACATATCACACATCACACATCATATATCACACATCATGTATCACACATCATATATCACACATCATATATCACACATCATATATCACACATCACACATCATATATCACACATCATGTATCACACATCATACATCACACATCATATATCACACATCATACATCACACCTCATATATATCACACATCATGTATCACACGTCATGTATCAAACATGTATCACACATCATACATCACACATCATACATCACGCATCATATATCACACGTCATGTATCACACGTCATGTATCACACATCATATATCACACATCATGTACCACACATCATGTATCACACATCATGTATCACACATTATACATCACACATCATGTATCACACATCATGTATCACACATCATATATCATACATCATATATCACACATCATGTATCACACATCATATATCACACATCATATATCACACATCATGTATCACACGTCATGTATCACACGTCATGTATCACACATCATATATCACACATCATGTATCACACATCATATATCACACATCGTGTATCACACATTATACATCACACATCATGTATCACACATCATGTATCACACATCATGTATCACACATCATATATCAGACATCATATATCACACATCATGTATCACACATCATGTATCACACATCATATATCACACATCATGTATCACACATCATGTATCACACATCATATATCATACATCATATATCACACATCATGTATCACACATCATGTATCACACATCATGTATCACACATCATATATCACACATCATGTATCACACATCATGTATCACACATCATATATCATACATCATATATCACACATCATGTAT
Source organism: Nerophis ophidion (assembly GCF_033978795.1). NCBI lineage: Eukaryota > Metazoa > Chordata > Actinopteri > Syngnathiformes > Syngnathidae > Nerophis > Nerophis ophidion. Next base: position 3,005,719 of record NC_084622.1, read on the forward strand.
CACACATCATGTATCACACATCATATATCATACATCATATATCACACATCATGTATCACACATCATGTATCACACATCATGTATCACACATCATGTATCACACATCATGTATCACACATCATATATCATACATCATATATCACACATCATGTATCACACATCATATATCACACATCATACATTACACATCATATATCACACATCATATATCACACATCATGTATCACACGTCATGTATCACACGTCATGTATCACACATCATATATCACACATCATGTATCACACATCATATATCACACATCAATTATCACACATTATGTATCACACATCATATATCACACATCATATATCACACATCATGTATCACACATCATATACCACACATCATATATCACACATCATATATCACACATCATACATCACACATCATATATCACACATCACACATCATATATCACACATCATGTATCACACATCATATATCACACATCATATATCACACATCATATATCACACATCACACATCATATATCACACATCATGTATCACATATCATATATCACACATCATACATCACACATCATATATCACACATCACACATCATGTATCACACGTCATGTATCACACGTCATGTATCAAACATCATGTATCACACATCATACATCACACATCATGCATCACGCATCATATATCACACGTCATGTATCACACGTCATGTATCACACATCATATATCACACATCATGTATCACACATCATGTATCACACATTATACATCACACATCATGTACCACACATCATGTATCACACATCATATATCATACATCATATATCACACATCATGTATCACACATCATATATCACACATCATGTACCACACATCATGTATCACACATCATATATCATACATCATATATCACACATCATGTATCACACATCATATATCACACATTATACATCACACATCATGTATCACACATCATGTATCACACATCATATATCATACATCATATATCACACATCATGTATCACACATCATGTATCACACATTATACATCACACATCATGTATCACACATCATGTATCACACATCATGTATCACACATCATATATCATACATCATGTATCACACATCATGTATCACACATCATATATCACACATCATGTATCACACATCATGTATCACACATCATATATCATACATCATATATCACACATCATATATCATGTATGACCACATGGTGGCGATAGTTTCAAAGAACTATGAAGTTGTTGCAGGTATGACCACATGGTGGCGATAGAGCGCAGTGGGCGAACTGCAGATGGGAACTACTTCAACATGAGAGAAATAAACATCAAACATCTTGTGGACTCAATTGATGACTTGTTTATTGCTGCAGACAAGCTGGCAGGTATGACAACAACAGGTATGTCACACCTGAGAGACATGGCACACACCAACAACAGGTATGTCACACCTGAGAGACATGGCACACACCAACAACAGGTATGTCACACCTGAGAGACATGGCACACACCAACAACAGGTATGTCACACCTGAGAGACATGGCACACACCAACAACAGGTATGTCACACCTGAGAGACATGGCACACACCAACAACAGGTATGTCACACCTGAGAGACATGGCACACACCAACTACTCAACAACAGGTATGTAACATTTGTATATTGAGACAAATCATAGAGCAGTAGAACCCAAAATGCTCAATGGTTAAGACTGCTGCCTCTCACACAGTACTACTGGGTTCAAATCCACAGGATGGGAGGTCTTGTTTTTTGTTTCATCTCTATCATTGTTAAATGATTGCATTTGTATATGAGTGAAAATCATGTCTTGATGGAACCAGGATACCTCAATGGTCAACACTGTGAGCTTCAAATACGGGAGTACAGGGTTTGAATCCCAATTGGTTTGATATGTAACTTCAGTTCAAAATTGAGCTCCACCTCAATCGTATTTTACTGGGACAGATGTCACGATTCCATTAATGAATGAGACGGACTACATTTACAACAAGACTCAGGATAGCTCAATGGTTAAGACTGCTACCTCTCATGCAGAGCTACTGGGTTCAAATCCATTTGTAGGAAGAGCTAGTTTATTGTTTTGCCTTGATCATAGTTCACTGATTACATTTGTATATGAGTGAAAAACAAATCTTAGTGGGACCTGTGATAGCTCAATGGTTAAGACTGCTGCCTCACACGCAGTACTACTGGGTTCAAATCCACATCCGGGAAGTTCTTGTTCTTTGTTTTGCCTGATCATAGTTCACTGATAGCATTTGTATATGAGCGAAAACCAAACTTTCCCGGGACCCAGGATAGCTCAATGGTCAACACTGTGGGCTCCTAATACAGGAGTAGTGAGTTCAAATCCCATACATGGAATCAGTAATTTGGCAGTATGGCGTCAAGACGACATACATTGTGGGCTGTTTCTTCTCCCCCACACAGAATAATGTTATGTGCTAGTTGTTTGACTAACATATAGTTGAAAAATTAAGTCAACACTAAAGATAATAATAATCCAAAATAAATTGTCAAATAGTCAATGATGACACCTCAGGGGTTACCTGTGTGTGTGTGTGTGTGTGTGAGAATGAGTGCGCGTGTGTGTGTGTGTGTGTGTGTGTAGGAGTGTGTGCGAGTGAGCGTAACTCCTGAGGTGGGTGGGAATAGGATAAATAAAGAGTGTTGACCAATGAGCTCTCCTGGGTACAAATAAAATAAAATAGGTTAATTGTAATTGGATAAAAAAAAAGTAAATTAAATTATTATTTTAACATTACATGAGAGAAATGACACAATTACAATATTTGTCAACTTGCAGCCTCTAGCTGATCTTTTAAATTACACGTCGACCCAAGCGGGAGTCGAACCCCACACTCTTCAAACTGAGTCAACAGTCTTAACCACTGGGCTATCCTGGGTCTTTATGAAACATTTTTTTTTCATACACAAATGTAATCGAGGACTGTGGGCCAGTAAAGTTTGATGATGTAGAACAAAATACACTCAAGCTGAGTGGGATTTGAACCCAGTACTTTTCATTCCGAGTCAGATGTCTTAACCCCTGGTCTATCCTGGGTCTTGTGAAGAGAAGATTGTGTTCTATACACAAATGTAATCGAGGACTCCTAGCTCAGTAAAGTATGACAAGCTTAAACAAAATTTTGTCAACATGAGTGGGATTCGAACCCAGTACCTGTCATTCAGAGTCAGCAGTCTTAACCACTGGGCTATCCTGGGTCTTGATGAGATATATTTTTTTTCATACACAAATGTAATCGAGGACTGATGGCCCAGTAAAGTTTGATGAGGTAGAACAAAATACAGTCAACCTGAGTGGGACTTGAACCTAGAACTTTTCATTCCGAGTCAGATGTCTTAACACCTGGTCTATCCTGGGTCTCGTGAATAGAAGATTGTGTTCTATACACAAATGTAATCGAGGACTCCTGGCTCAGTAAAGTATGACAAGCTTAAACAAAATTTTGTCAACATGAGTGGGATTCGAACCCAGTACCTGTTATTCAGAGTCTGCAGTCTTAACCACTGAGCTATCCCTGGTCCTGTGATAGATGGGTTTATTTCCATACACAATTGTTATATACGACCCCTGACTCACTGAAGTATGATGAGGTGGAAAAAACACTGCTGACCGGAGTAGGGTTTGAACTCTGTACAGCTTGTTCTCATGCAACAGTCTTAACCACTGGGCTACCTTCAGTCTTGTAAAGGTAGGATTTTAGTCCATACACAAATGTAATCAACGACTCCCGGCCTTGGTAAAGTATGATGAGGTAAAAAAAAAATACTATCAACCAGAGTGGGTTTGGAACTCAGTACTACTCATTCAAAATCAGCAGTCTTAACCACTAGTCTACCCTGGGTCTTGTGACAATAAGATTGTGTTCCATACATAAATGTTATCGAGGACTCCTGGCTCTGTAAAGTATAATGAGGTTGGGAATGGGTGAAAAAAATAGAAGATTAAAATAAAATAAAATATACTGAAAAAAATGGTCTAAGCCTGGGCCCTGGAGAAGGGGTCATGACTTAGGCCAAGGGGAAAAATAACAACTTATAGCCATAGTACACATTCCTCTCACATGTGTGTAAGAGGTAAACATCAAAGAAGACAAAGGACATTAAAGACATTAAAGCAGCGGCTACAAGCAGACACTTCTACATACAGCTATGAATAACAACTAAAAGAAACATATACACTGTGGTGGCCTCTGCGGTGTTCCACGCCATCGTCCACTGGGGTGGAGGGAGCATGGCCAGAAACAGGAGCAGACCCAACAAAGCAACCAAGAGAACTGACTCCACTCTCAGCCGCCAACCAACTCTTGGCCAGTGTCAAGTCCGCATGGATGAGCGAGGATACGTCCAAGGAGACTGAGGTGTCTGACACCTGCTCACCCAGCCAAGACACCGCGAAGCCTCTCCGTCCCAGCGCTCAGAGCTAGCTCCGCAGTCCTGTCCCCTCATCCGCATCTACTCCAGTCCCTCCAAACCGACTCTGGTGTGGCAGTGACCCAGCAGCTGGTCTCCATGGTCAAAAGGCTCCCGGGAGGCAGATCCAGAAGTCCACAAAAAGCACCGCAGAGGTCACGAAAGTTCTACCCCTTGTCACCCAGTCCCAAAGGGTCCCGGACCAAAAGGCAAAAAAATATAATAACACATGAAAACAAGAAGGAAACACAAAAGGATGACACAAGATCACAGAGCTCCTGCCAACAGCAGCCACTACAGCAGGGCCATCTTGGAAAAAACCACATGGTGGCGATAGTTTCAAAGAACTATGAAGTTGTTGCAGGTATGACCACATGGTGGCGATAGTTTCAAAGAACTATGAAGTTGTCGCAGGTATGACCACATGGTGGCGATAGTTTCAAAGAACTATGAAGTTGTTGCAGGTATGACCACATGGTGGCGATAGTTTCAAAGAACTATGAAGTTGTTGCAGGTATGACCACGTGGTGGCGATAGTTTCAAAGAACTATGAATTTGTTTCAGGTGTGACCACGTGGTGGCGATAGTTTCAAAGAACTATGAAGTTGTTGCAGGTGTGACCACGTGGTGGCGATAGTTTCAAAGAACTATGAAGTTGTTGCAGGTGTGACCACATGGTGGCGATAGTTTCAAAGAACTATGAAGTTGTTGCAGGTATGACAACGTGGTGGCGATAGTTTCAAAGAACTATGAAGTTGTTGCAGGTATGACCACGTGGTGGCGATAGTTTCAAAGAACTATGAAGTTGTTGCAGGTATGACCACGTGGTGGCGATAGTTTCAAAGAACTATGAAGTTGTTGCAGGTATGACAACGTGGTGGCTATAGTTTCAAAGAACTATGAAGTTGTTGCAGGTATGACCACATGGTGGCGATAGTTTCAAAGAACTATGAAGTTGTTGCAGGTATGACAACGTGGTGGCGATAGTTTCAGAGAACTATGAAGTTGTTGCAGGTATGACAACGTGGTGGCGATAGTTTCAAAGAACTATGAAGTTGTTGCAGGTATGACCACGTGGTGGCGATAGTTTCAAAGAACTATGAAGTTGTTGCAGGTATGACCACGTGGTGGCGATAGTTTCAAAGAACTATGAAGTTGTTGCAGGTATGACAACGTGGTGGCGATAGTTTCAAAGAACTATGAAGTTGTTGCAGGTGTGCCCACATGGAGGCGATAGTTTCAAAGAACTATGAAGTTGTTGCAGGTATGACCACGTGGTGGCGATAGTTTCAAAGAACTATGAAGTTGTTGCAGGTATGACAACGTGGTGGCGATAGTTTCAAAGAACTATGAAGTTGTTGCAGGTGTGCCCACATGGAGGCGATAGTTTCAAAGAACTATGAAGTTGTTGCAGGTATGACCACATGGTGGCGATAGTTTCAAAGAACTATGAAGTTGTTGCAGGTATGACCACATGGTGGCGATAGTTTCAAAGAACTATGAAGTTGTTGCAGGTATGACCACGTGGTGGCGATAGTTTCACAGAACTATGAAGTTGTTGCAGGTGTGACCACATGGTGGCGATAGTTTCAAAGAACTATGAAGTTGTTGCAGGTATGACAACGTGGTGGCGATAGTTTCAGAGAACTATGAAGTTGTTGCAGGTATGACCACTTGGTGGCGATAGAGCACAGTGGGCGAACTGCAGATGGGAACTACTTCAACATGAGAGGAATAAACATCAAACATCTTGTGGACTCAATTGATGACTTGTTTATTGCTGCAGACAAGCTGGCAGGTATGACAACAACAGGTATGTCACACCTGAGAGACATGGCACACACCAACAACAGGTATGTCACACCTGAGAGACATGGCACACACCAACAACAGGTATGTCACACCTGAGAGACATGGCACACACCAACAACAGGTATGTCACACCTGAGAGACATGGCACACACCAACTACTCAACAACAGGTATGTAACATTTGTATATTGAGACAAATCATAGAGCAGTAGAACCCAAAATGCTCAATGGTTAAGACTGCTGCCTCTCACACAGTACTACTGGGTTCAAATCCAAAAGATGGGAGGTTTTGTTTTTTGTTTCATCTCTATCATTGTTGAATGATTGCATTTGTATATGAGTGAAAATCATGTCTTGATGGAACCAGGATACCTCAATGGTCAACACTGTGAGCTTCAAATACGGGGGTACTGGGTTTGAATCCCAATTGGTTTGATATGTAACTTCAGTTCAAAATTGAGCTCCACCTCAATCGTATTTTACTGGGACAGATGTCACGATTCCATTAATGAATGAGACGGACTACATTTACAACAAGACTCAGGATAGCTCAATGGTTAAGACTGCTACCTCTCATGCAGAACTACTGGGTTCAAATCCATTTGTAGGAAGAGCTAGTTTATTGTTTTGCCTTGATCATAGTTCACTGATTACATTTGTATATGAGTGAAAAACAAGTCTTAGTGGGACCTGTGATAGCTCAATGGTTAAGACTGCTGCCTCACACGCAGTACTACTGGGTTCAAATCCACATCCGGGAAGTTCTTGTTCTTTGTTTTGCCTGATCATAGTTCACTGATAGCATTTGTATATGAGCGAAAACCAAATTTTCCCGGGACCCAGGATAGCTCAATGGTCAACACTGTGGGCTCCTAATACAGGAGTAGTGAGTTCAAATCCCATACATGGAATCAGTAATTTGGCAGTATGGCGTCAAGACGACATACATTGTGGGCTGTTTCTTCTCCCCCACACAGAGTAATGTTATGTGCTAGTTGTTTGACTAACATATAGTTGAAAAATTAAGTCAACACTAAAGATAATAATAATCCAAAATAAATTGTCAAATAGTCAATGATGACGCCTCAGGGGTTACCTGTGTGTGTGTGTGAGAATGAGTGCGCGTGTGTGTGTGTGTGTGTGCGTGTAGGAGTGTGTGCGAGTGAGCGTAACTCCTGAGGTGGGTGAGAATAGGATAAATAAAGAGCGTTGACCAATGACCTCTCCTGGGTACAAATAAAATAAAATAGGTTAATTGTAATTGGATAAAAAAAAGTAAATTATTATTTTAACATTACATGAGAGAAATGACACAATTACAATATTTGTCAACTTGCAGCCTCCAGCTGATCTTTTAAATTACACGTCGACCCAAGCAGGAGTCGAACCCCACACTCTTCAACCTGAGTCAACAGTCTTAACCACTGGGCTATCCTGGGTCTTGATGAGGCATTTTTTTTTCATACACAAATGTAATCGAGGACTGTGGCCCAGTAAAGTTTGATGAGGTAGAACAAAATACACTCAAACTGAGTGGGATTTGAACCCAGTACTTTTCATTCCGAGTCAGATGTCTTAACCCCTGGTCTATCCTGGGTCTCGTGAAGAGAAGATTGTGTCCTATACACAAATGTAATCGAGGACTCCTAGCTCAGTAAAGTATGACAAGCTTAAACAAAATCTTGTCAACATGAGTGGGATTCGAACCCAGTACCTGTCATTCAGAGTCAGCAGTCTTAACCATTGGGCTATCCTGGGTCTTGATGAGATATTTTTTTTTTCATACACAAATGTAATCGAGGACTGATGGCCCAGTAAAGTTTGATGAGGTAGAACAAAATACAGTCAACCTGAGTGGGACTTGAACCTAGTACTTTTCATTCCGAGTCAGATGTCTTAACCCCTGGTCTATCCTGGGTCTCGTGAAGAGAAGATTGTGTTCTATACACAAATTTAATCGAGGACTCCTGGCTCAGTAAAGTATGACAAGCTTAAACAAAATTTTGTCAACATGAGGGGGATTCGAACCCAGTACCTGTCATTAAGAGTCAGCAGTCTTAACCACTGAGCTACCCCTGGTCCTGTTATAGATGGGTTTATTTTCATACACAATTGTTATATACGACCCCTGACTCACTGAAGTATGATGAGGTGGAAAAAATACTGCTGACCGGAGTAGGGTTTGAACTCTGTACAGTTTGTTCTCATGCAACAGTCTTAACCACTGGGCTACCTTAAATCTTGTAAAGGTAGGATTTTAGTTTATACACAAATGTAATCAACGACTCCCGGCCTTGGTAAAGTATGATGAGGTAAAAAAAAAAATACTATCAATCAGAGTGGGTTTGGAACTCAGTACTTTTCATTCAAAGTCAGCAGTCTTAACCCCTAGTCTACCCTGGGTCTTGTGACAATAAGATTGTGTTCCATACACAAATGTTATCGAGGACTCCTGGCTCTGTAAAGTATAATGAGGTTGGGAATGGGTGAAAAAAATAGAAGATTAAAATAAAATAAAATATACTGAAAAAAAAATGGTCTAAGCCTGGGCCCTGGAGAAGGGGTCATGACTTAGGCCAAGGGAAAAAATAACAACTTATAGCCATAGTACACATCCCTCTCACATGTGTGTAAGAGGTAAACATCAAAGAAGACAAAGGACATTAAAGACATTAATACAGCGGCTACAAGCAGACACTTCTACATACAGCTATGAATAACAACTAAAAGAAACATATACACTGTGGTGGCCTCTGCGGTGTTCCACGCCATCGTCCACTGGGGTGGAGGGAGCATGGCCAGAAACAGGAGCAGACCCAACAAAGCAACCAAGAGAACTGACTCCACTCTCAGCCGCCAACCAACTCTTGGCCAGTGTCCAGTCCGCATGGATGAGCGAGGATACGTCCAAGGAGACTGAGGTGTCTGACACCTGCTCACCCAGCCAAGACACCACGAAGCCTCTCCGTCCCAGCGCTCAGAGCTAGCTCCGCAGTCCTGTCCCCTCATCCGCATCTACTCCAGTCCCTCCAAACCGACTCTGGTGTGGCAGTGACCCAGCAGCTGGTCTCCATGGTCAAAAGGCTCCCGGGAGGCAGATCCAGAAGTCCACAAAAAGCACCGCAGAGGTCACGAAAGTTCTACCCCTTGTCACACAGTCCCAAAGGGTCCCGGACCAAAAGGCAAAAAAATATAATAACACATGAAAACAAGAGGGAAACACAAAAGGATGGCGATAGTTTCAAAGAACTATGAAGTTGTTGCAGGTATGACAACGTGGTGGCGATAGTTTCAAAGAACTATGAAGTTGTTGCAGGTATGACCACATGGTGGCGATAGTTTCAAAGAACTATGAAGTTGTTGCAGGTATGACCACATGGTGGCGATAGTTTCAAAGAACTATGAAGTTGTTGCAGGTGTGACCACATGGTGGCGATAGTTTCAAAGAACTATGAAGTTGTTGCAGGTATGACAACGTGGTGGCGATAGTTTCAAAGAACTATGAAGTTGTTGCAGGTATGACCACATGGTGGCGATAGTTTCAAAGAACTATGAAGTTGTTGCAGGTGTGACCACATGGTGGCGATAGTTTCAAAGAACTATGAAGTTGTTGCAGGTATGACAACGTGGTGGCGATAGTTTCAAAGAACTATGAAGTTGTTGCAGGTATGACCACGTGGTGGCGATAGTTTCAAAGAACTATGAAGTTGTTGCAGGTGTGACCACATGGTGGCGATAGTTTCAAAGAACTATGAAGTTGTTGCAGGTATGACCACGTGGTGGCGATAGTTTCAAAGAACTATGAAGTTGTTGCAGGTGTGACCACATGGTGGCGATAGTTTCAAAGAACTATGAAGTTGTTGCAGGTATGACCACATGGTGGCGATAGTTTCAAAGAACTATGAAGTTGTTGCAGGTGTGACCACATGGTGGCGATAGTTTCAAAGAACTATGAAGTTGTTGCAGGTGTGACCACATGGTGGCGATAGTTTCAAAGAACTATGAAGTTGTTGCAGGTATGACCACATGGTGGCGATAGTTTCAAAGAACTATGAAGTTGTTGCAGGTGTGACCACATGGTGGCGATAGTTCAAAGAACTATGAAGTTGTTGCAGGTATGACAACGTGGTGGCGATAGTTTCAAAGAACTATGAATTTGTTTCAGGTATGACCACGTGGTGGCGATAGTTTCAAAGAACTATGAAGTTGTTGCAGGTGTGACCACATGGTGGCGATAGTTTCAAAGAACTATGAAGTTGTTGCAGGTATGACCACATGGTGGCGATAGTTTCAAAGAACTATGAAGTTGTTGCAGGTATGACAACGTGGTGGCGATAGTTTCAAAGAACTATGAAGTTGTTGCAGAAATGACCACGTGGTGGCGATAATTTCAAAGAACTATGAAGTTGTTGCAGGTATGACCACGTGGTGGCGATAGTTTCAAAGAACTATGAAGTTGTTGCAGGTGTGACCAAGTGGTGGCGATAGTTTCAAAGAACTATGAAGTTGTTGCAGGTGTGACCAAGTGGTGGCGATAGTTTCAAAGAACTATGAAGTTGTTGCAGGTGTGACCACATGGTGGCGATAGTTTCAAAGAACTATGAAGTTGTTGCAGGTATGACAACGTGGTGGCGATAGTTTCAAAGAACTATGAAGTTGTTGCAGGTATGACCACATGGTGGCGATAGTTTCAAAGAACTATGAAGTTGTTGCAGGTATGACCACATGGTGGCGATAGTTTCAAAGAACTATGAAGTTGTTGCAGGTATGACAACGTGGTGGCGATAGTTTCAAAGAACTATGAATTAGTTTCAGGTGTGACCACATGGTAGCGATAGTTTCAAAGAACTATGAAGTTGTTGCAGGTGTGACCACATGGTGGCGATAGTTTCAAAGAACTATGAAGTTGTTGCAGGTATGACCACGTGGTGGCGATAGTTTCAAAGAATTATGAAGTTGTTGCAGGTATGACCACGTGGTGGCGATAGTTTCAAAGAACTATGAAGTTGTTGCAGGTATGACCACATGGTGGCGATAGTTTCAAAGAACTATGAAGTTGTTGCAGGTATGACCACGTGGTGGCGATAGTTTCAAAGAACTATGAAGTTGTTGCAGGTATGACCACATGGTGGCGATAGTTTCAAAGAACTATGAAGTTGTTGCAGGTATGACCACATGGTGGCGATAGTTTCAAAGAACTATGAAGTTGTTGCAGGTATGACCACGTGGTGGCGATAGTTTCAAAGAACTATGAAGTTGTTGCAGGTATGACCACATGGTGGCGATAGTTTCAAAGAACTATGAAGTTGTTGCAGGTATGACCACATGGTGGCGATAGTTTCAAAGAACTATGAAGTTGTTGCAGGTATTCCACCCTTTGTGCCTGCCCGGACTGTGCTGGAATGCCTCGAGTCAGAGGATGCGTGTGAAGACAAGAAAGCTGTAAAAAAGGAGATCCATAGCAAAAAGGTCAAATAAGTACAAACAAGTATTTTACCTCGATTATTAACAGTTTATTTTGCCCAAAAATGTTAAGGGAGCCAAAAAGGACAAAATGGAAGAGGAGAATACAGACCTGCTCAGACTTTGCCACACAGTACTGCTGGAGGTGGTGAACTTAGGTAAGAATCCATGTTTCAAGGTTGATCGGGGTGGGGGGAAGACAACGACACAAAGGTGCTCCTCTTATTTCGACTTTTTGTTTATGGAGGTGGGAAAGGTTACGATCCAGAGAAGAAAGACTACCCAGGTTTCTGAGGCCTGGTTGCAGTGTTACTATCTGGATGGAATGAAGTCTGTACGCGACCACAATGGCAGGACTATGTGGTTCAAAGTACGCAAACACATTTTCATACGTAACAACTATATTTGTAGCATGTATTGACTAATATAAAATGGTGTCATTTCAGGGCGATCCAGGTCCTATGGCTCCTAAAGGTAAACGCCAGAAAAAATAGTTGAGATACCATTACACATAAGAGAAAGCTTAGTGTGTCTTTTCTCACACACCAGAATCAAAGTCTCCAAAGGCCAAAAAGAGAAAAGATACAGATGCAGACCATGATTACCCCCGCAAGAAAAAGGTATATTCAGTAGGTAATCACCACCAGCACATAGAAATCTAACCCCATTGTGGCTGTACTTCAGGTGTCCAGGAAACACAACTCTGACAGCACAGTGAAGAAAAAAGCAGCCAAAAAGCCAACAAAAGCAGCAAAGGAAGAAGAAAATGGACCTCAAGAAGAAGCCACAGCCAGAAGAACATCAGCAAACACACCTCAGCAAGAACCGAAATCCACGTCAGGCAGGAGGAAAAAGAACAATACAGAGCCGGCTGCAGGTCTGATTCTAATAATACTCCCATTTTCTGAAAATATTAAGAGCCTGATCTTTGAGGATCCAATTCCCACACACTTATCTGTGTGCGCAAACTATAAAATTGCATGTACTGTTGGTGGACGTTGTTGTATGTGATCTACTTTGTGCAATTGATAGCTGCAAAAGTGGCGCAGATCACCCTATTTTTGTGTACTAGAAGCATTATGTGCCCTTGGAAACACTTCTTTCCCTCTACATTCATGTTATTATGCTCTCCACACTGGAGGGGGGCTTATATTAGATTATAGCACATATCGATAATCTAACACCTTTTCTGCAATATAGAATCACAATATGTATACTATTTGCAGCAGGAATGATCAAACTGCATATTGCAAGACATTTTTTTAGGAGTTATACTAAATACAAAAAAAAAAAACGCAACGCTTTTGTTCTTGTTCCCAATTTAAATGAACTCAAAGATCAAAAACTTTGACTATAAACACAAAATACCTGTTCCTCTCAAATATTGTTCACAAATCTGTATACATTTGTTAGTGAGCATTTTTTCTTTGCCAAGATAATCCATCCCACCTGACAGGTGTGCCTTGAGCTGTCCAAAATAAAAGGCCACAGTGAAATGTGCAGTTTTATCACACAACACAATGCTTCAGATGTCGCAAGTTTCGAGGGAGCGTGCAGTAGGCATGCTGACTGCAGCAATGTCCACCAGAGCTGTTGCCCGTCAATTAAATGTTTATTTCTCCGCCATAAGAATAGAATAGAATAGAAAGTACTTTATTGATCCCTGGGGGAAATTCAGCACCACAGTTCGCTCACAATAAACAATGATAATAATAAATAATATAATATATATGAATAATATAAATATATTCTACATTTAAGTGCAGTCAAGGAACATATGCATTATACAGTCTGATGGCTGTCGGTGTGAAGGACCTCCTGTGTGGTTCCGTGTTGCATTTTGGGAGTCTGAGCCTTCCACTGAACGTGCTCATTCTCTCTGCAAGGTCCGAGTGTAGTGGGTGGGAGGTGTTGTCCATAATGGCTAGGAGTTTTGCTAGACTTCTCCTCTCTGACACCACCGCCAGAGAGTCCAGCTCCACTCCCATCTCGTTACTGGCCTTCTCTACCAGCGTGTCCAGTCTGTTTGTGTCCCTCACTCTCAGCCCGCTGCCCCAGCAAGCCACGGCGTACAAGAGGGCGCTCGCCACCACCGACTCGTAGAACATCTTCAACATCTTTGTACAGACGTTGAAGGATCCTAGCCTCCAAAGGAAATATAGATTCGGCTCTGTCCCTTCTTGTAGAGGGCCTCAGCGTGTTTTGACCTATTCAGCTTGTTGTCCATGTGTACTCCGAGGTATTTATAATCCTCAAACATGTCCACATCCACCCCCTTGATGGAAAGAGGGGTCGCTGAAGTACTCCTCCTCCTTCCCAGGTCCACAACCAGCTCCTTGGTCTCCGTAACATTGAGCTGGAGGTGGTTCTTTCCACACCATGTGACAAAGTCCTCCACCAGTGTCCTGTATTCCTCGTCATCACCATCCTCAATACACCCCACTATCGCAGAGTCATCAGAAAACTTCTGAAGGTGGCAGGACTCTGACTGATAGTGGAAATGGGTGGTGTAAATGGTGAAGAGGAAGGGGGAAGAGTACTGTAGCCTCCGGGGCCCCGGTGTTGCTGACCAGCCTGTCAGACACACAGTCCTGCAGTCGCACATACTGTGGTCTGTCAGTCAGGTAATCTACAACCCAGGACACCAAGGGGGCCTCCACCTGCATCTTCTCCAACTTCACCCCAGTAGCCCAGGCCGTTTAGTATAAGCCGCCTCCAAAGGTGTTTCAGAGAATTTGGCAATACATCCAACTGGCCTCACAGCCGCAGACCTGCCACCCGGACAGCTGCTGCAACAATTGGTTTGCTTAACCATATCATTTCTGCACAAACTGTAAGAAACTACCATGAATTGATTAACGTGGACCCCGACTTAAACAAGTTGAAAAACGTATTGGGGTGTTACCAATTAGTGGTCAATTGTACGGAATATGTACTGAACTGTGCAATCTACTAATAAAAGTATCAATCAATCAATCTGTCTCAGGAAAGCTCATCTGCATGCTCGTGGTCCTCATTGGGGTCTCGACCTAGCTGCAGTTTGTCTTCTTAACCAACTTGAGTGGGTAAATGCTCACACTCAATGGCATCTGGCACAATACAGAGGTTTTGGTATGTTATTATTGACAGTGAAACCATGTGCATTTTATTGATGGCATTTTCCATGCGCAGAGATACCGTGACGAGACCCTGAGCCCCATTGTTGTACTAATCACCCGAGGCCATCACCTTTATAAATAAAATTTACTAACTCATGTTGCAAGGATCTGGAAGCTAAAAACATCCCAGTTCTTGCATGACCAGCATACTCACCGGACATGTCACCCAGTAAGCATGTTTGAGATAATGTGGATCGGCATACAATAGTGTGTTACAGTTCTTGTCATAATCTCCCTAATAAAGCCAAACTGCACATTTCAGAGTGGCCTTTTAATGTGTGCAGCCTAAGGCACACCTGTGCAATAATCATGCTGTTCAATCAGCATTTTGATATGCCACACCTGTGAGGTGGGATGGATCATCTTGGCAAATAAGAAATGCTCACTAACACAGATTTGTAAGTAATTTTTGAGAGGAATATATATTTTGTGTATAGTAAAAGTTTCAGATCTTTAAGTTCAATTCATGATAAATGGGAGCAAAAACAAAAGTGTTGCTTTTATATATTTGTAAGTCGCACCTGCCGAAAATGCATAATAAAGAAGGAAAAAAAACATACAAGTCGCACTGGAGTATAAGTCGCATTATTGGGGGAAAATTTATTTGATAAAAGCCAACAGCAAGAATAGACATTTGAAAGGCAATTTAAAATAAATCAAGAATAGTGAACAACAGGCTGAATAAGTGTAGGTTATATGAGGCATAAATAACCAACTGCTATGTTAACCTAACATATTATGGTAAGAGTCATTCAAATAACTATAACATATAGAACATGCTATACCTTTACCAAACTATCTCTCACTCCTAATCCATAAATCCCATGAAATCTTATACGTCTAGTCTCTTACGTGAATGAGCTAAATAATATTATTTGATATTTTACGGTAATGTGTTAATAATTTCACACATAAGTTGCTCCTGAGTATAAGTCGCACCCCCGGCCAAACTATGAAAAAAACCTGCTACTTATAGTCCGAAAAATACGGTGCATATTTTCTAAATCAAAAAAGGAATACCATTAAAAAACAACATAAGTTAATAGAATTTCATTTAATCGGCCCTTTAAGTTGTCCAGCAGCTATAAAATGATATTGCTGAATATATATCTTCTTCTTTTTATTTCTAACAGTCCAAATATGACATGCACACGTAGAACAAAGGCTTCTCTGTTCAGTTGTCTTTGCAGCGTGATCGCCTCCTTTCTCACAGCCCTGTGTGCAACTATGCCAGTTTGCACGCAGATTTCAGACTTTTTAAGAGGCACGATACTGCCTGCAGGACAGTTTCAGCATTGATAAATCTCACTGTTCATGTTGAGTGATTTGTATTTGCATTTTCTCCTCCCAGTATTGTGGGCATTCTGATAATCAACATATATTCTGCATACATCATTAAGACAAATATGTTAAATGGAGGGAATAAGCGATAGAAAATGGATGGATGGGATGGATTGCACTCCTTATTTTGCTCATTAATCGACAAATATTTAGATCAGCTTTGCGTGTGCTAACAAGTTTGCATGTGTTTTGATACACATAAACCTTTCGTAGATTATACTGTAAGTGTGGTAAACTTACTTTTTGTTGCAGGCTTCAAGACACGTAGCGGGAGACTGACAAGACAGAATGTCAAGTAAAGGACATCTATTGGAAAATACTGTTTTTATTCCATGATACATATTTTTAATTAACATTTTACAAGTTTATTCTTGGCATACTTTTCAATCACAATAGAGTAAATTATTTGATTTAATGTGAAGTTAATTATATTTATATAGAGCTTTTCTCTTGTGACTCGAAGCGCTTTACATTGTGTAGCCCGATATCTAAGTTACATTTTGAAACCAGTGTGGGTGGCACTGGGTGCAGGTGGGTAAAGTGTCTTGCCCGAGGACACAACAGCAGTGACTAGGTTGGCAGAAGCGGGGATCGAACCCGGAACCCTCAGGTTGCTGGCACAGCCACTCTACCAACCGAGCTATAGCGCCCCAGCAAAGTGTCTCTGACGTCTCTTTTGACCCAACTACACAGCCGCGTCATCCTTCAGCCCAGGAGGAGACGGCAAGACCAGAAACACACTTCACTGACATTTAGAAGATGATGGTAAATGTGTAGCACCATATTGCACACCTGGGCTGCGTCTGATGAATAAAGTATGGCCTAGGATCATTTTGTACACACATGGCAAAAAATATAAGCTTGACAATGCGTCTAATCAAGCCGTCAACAGAAATGATGGCTACCGAGCTCTACTCTTTCCTCTCTCCCTCTTGAGTACAGGTAAAAAAAGCTTCTTTATGGTGACGGCCACCTATGTCACGTGACACATGCTTCTGTTCCTTGTGTACACATCCACAAACACCACGTGACATACACACATGATCTGGCTCTTACAATGACTAACATGGCTCATTTGCATAATACACTAACAACTACTTGGGTCTCTGAGGCAGACGATGAGAGTCCTGTAAAATGTATACATACAGTGGGGCAAAAAAGTATTTAGTCAGCCAGCGCTTGAGCAAGTTCTCCCACTTAAAATGATGACAGAGGTCTGTCATTTTCATCATAGGTACACTTCAACTGTGAGAGACAGAATGTGAAAAAAATTGTAGGAATTTTAAATAATTTATTTGTAAATTATGGTAGAAAATAAGTATTTGGTCAACCATTCAAAGCTCTCACTGATGGAAGGAGGTTTTGGCTCAAAATCTCACGATACATGGCCCCATTCATTCTTTCCTTAACACGGATCAATCGTCCTGTCCCCTTAGAAGAAAAACAGTTCCAAAGCATGATGTTTCCACCCCCATGCTTCACAGTAGGTCTGGTGTTCTTGGGATGCAACTTAGTATTCTTCCTCCAAATACGACGAGTTGAGTTTATAACAAAATGGATACATGGATGATACAGCAGAGGATTGGGAGAATGTCATGTGGTCAGATGAAACCAAAATAGAACTTTTTGGTACAAACTCAACTCATCATGTTTGGAGGAAGAAGAATACTGAGTTGATCCCAAGAACACCATACCTACTGTGAAGCATGGGGGTGGAAACATCATGCTTTGGGGCTGTTTTTCTGCTAAGGGGACAGGACAATGAATGGGGCCATGTATCGTGAGATTTTGAGCCAAAACCTCCTTCCATCAGTGAGAGCTTTGAATGGTTGACCAAATACTTATTTTCCACCATAATTTACAAATAAATTATTTAAAATTCCTACAATGTGAATTCCTGGATTTTTTTTTCACATTCTGTCTCTCACAGTTGAAGTGTACCTATGATGAAAATTACAGACCTCTGTCATCATTTTAAGTGGGAGAACTTGCACAATCGCTGGCTGAATAAATACTTTTTTGCCCCACTGTATTTTCCTGAGTTGTTCCTTCATTATTAGCAATTTTGTACTGAGCAGCCAGGACACCAACGTGTTACCAATCTTCTATTGTGACATCACAAAAAAACCCACATGTACATTTGAATTAAATGATGTCACTTGAGGACAATTTGTGCAACTTAAGGCAAACTTTCCCTAAAAATACCTTAAGAGGTTCCACTCTGTGTCTGATGACTTGCTGTTTAAAATATAAGCAGCAGCGATCTAACTTGGAATGGAGTGAAGTGGAGAATGATCCCATCTGCAGAGTCACATGCTGGCTGAGTAGTGTCTGTTTGCTCTAAAAGATCACAACTGAAAGGAAATAGTATATTGTAGTCAACACACATACGTTTTATTTAATGATATTCTGTATAAAATGTGACATTGCAGAAATGCTACTTACTGCCAGGCCTCCTTGATTGGAAGAGTTGTGTGGAGGGTTGCAGTCACACCTCCGCCGTAAGCCTCGTACATTCTGACAAGGAGGGCTCCCTGCCTGTTGTTGTAAATGCAGGCTGAGCATACTTATTCAACATAGGTCAAGGTTATGGTCGGTGTGATACCTGTTTAACAGTCTCTAGGATGACAGCTGCAGGGCTAATGGAAAAGGCGCTCCAGAGCGCCATGTCAGAGGAGCACGGGGTTAACCTTAAAGGGTAATTGAGGTTGTACGCACATTGGATGACTCCGGCATCTTGTAAGGTCCCTGCAATACAAAATAGGATAAAAGTGAACATTCAAACGTGGTAAATACAACCTAAAGTGGGACTAACCTGCGTGTGGCATGATTGCATAGGTGAAGTGATGAGATCCCATATCAGCGTTGGCATCTGGAGCCTTTGGCGCCCTCAACCTGAGATAAAGAAGTATTCAAATTAACTGTTTTGAACGGATCTTTTAATTGATTTAGACCTCTTCTTGCTGATGCTATTGTCGCACTGTAAGGGCTGGTCTCCTGAAGCTTCAGTAAAACTTGGTATTGTACTATTCTGTCTCTGGAGTCTTTTTACTCAACATATGTGTCATCCAAAAGAACTTGGGATTGACATGTGTGTTTTATTACCTGAGAGGAAGACTCAGGGAAGGCACAACAGGTACCACCCAATGTAATGTATACAACGCAAATTAAAATTGTATTAATATTTCGGAATAATTTCCACCAACAGAGTAAATATTGGTGAGACATGCAAGTTTGAATTACTAAAAGATACATTTTGTAACTGCTGCAAGTGATGTTTGAGTTAAAGCAAACAACATATAATGAGCCGGTATTTCTAACGGCTCTTTGGACACGGGTGGCACCACAAGATCGCACAAGATTGGTCTCCCTTGAAGGAGCCATACATCCCATCTCTTTCAACTGCGACTCAACAGTGTAATTAGTGTTTTATTCAAACGTTGACTTACAGCGAGAGCGCCATTGTGTTCTTGAAGACCGAATACCCGTACTTGCAGTCATTGAGCAGTGCCACTCCAAAATTGTGCTCTGACAAATCGGCCCATTTATGACCCCATACCTGAGGAGAAAAGAAACATGGTGGCAAATAGAAAAAGAGGAAAAAACATTATTCAAAATAACTACATTACACTAGTTGTAGTGTTTTTATAAGGTGTATGGACAAAAGTACTGTATTGACACACCCTTTTTATTTACCGCAGTTTTATTGTCAACCTGTGTAAGTCTACAGTCCAGTTAATTTGTAACTTTTAGTAGGTGTAACAATACATTAGCATGGAAGAAAATGAAGCAAATGCCAGCGGTGTAGCAAACGGAGTGCTGGGAGCCTAGCCCTTCACAGTGGGGACCTAACCTAAACAGGGACTAAAGGGGCAGGAGAGGGTGCGCTTCTACCACTGTTTGGGCCTGGAGAAGCTCAGATCAAGTGTCCATCCATCCATCTTCTGCTGCTTGTCCCTCTCCAGCATTCTAATCACCACCGATAAAAGAGCTGCACGTACGTGGGCTTACAGGTTGCCCCAGTCAGGATGAATCAAGGTTGCTAAAAACTTTACAAGACTGACTTTAGTAATTTAGTAGGTGTAAATATTTGGGGTGTAAAAAAAAATAAACAATTTTTGGATTAATTGCTATTCATATTTGTAACCCATCCATCCATCCTTTTTTTCTACCGCTTGTCCCTTTTTTTGGGGTCGCGGGGGGTCGCCATCACAGGTGCATTCGGGCGGAAAGCGGGGTAGACCCTGGACAAGTCGCCACCTCATCGCAAGTCCAACACAGATAGACAGACAACATTCACACACGAGGGGCGATTTAGTGTTGCCAATCAACCTATCCCCAGGTGCATGTCTTTGGAGGTGGGAGGAAGCCGGAGTACTCAGAGGGAACCCACACAGTCACGGGGAGAACAGGACAACTCCACACAGAAAGATCGAGAGCCCAGGACTACTCAGGACCTTCGTATTGTGAGGCAGATGCACCAATCCCTCTACCACCGTGCTGCCCATATTTGTAACCATTTTTACTTAATCATTTAAAAAAAAAAACATAAAAAATCGATTTTTAATTGAAAAAAAAAAACGATTTTTAATTTGATTATTTTTTCCAATCTGTCCTGTCCAGCCACTCAGCAAATCATATTGCTGATGTAGATGTCCATATCTGCTGTACAGATTTACTTTAGAAAAAAGAAGTGTGGGATACTTTTCTTGTTGCTTTATTTGTATTTGACTTTATTAAATGTTTGGGAAGCATTTTATTAAACAAAACCCGTTTCTTTTAAGTAATATAGAAATTGGTCAGAGCTGTTTATCTATTTTAATGGAGAAATCGAGAATCGATTCGGAATTGAATCGCTACCTCCAAGAGTGGAATCGAATCGTGTGGTGCCCAAAGATTCACAGCCCGACTAAATATTAAATAAAATGGTGTGCTGCATGACTGGCTTTATGTCCACTCTCACATTTCACTTTGCGACACGCAAATTTGCAAGTCTTTGTCTCCAAGTGTATTTTGGGTAAAGTCGTCATTAACCGTCCACCAATGTCATCAGTCACATTTGTCAACAGAGTACAAAAAAGTGAGCATTTTTACCACAAAGTGGTACCAATGAGTGGTAGTTCATATAAACATAAGGAGAGTGGCAAAGGAAAGGAAAAAAAGAGAGTAAGTGCAGCGTTGTGTGTAGTTTTTCCTACTGCTCCGAGCATGCTGCCGGTGTGAGAGGCGAGCGTGCCATGTGGTTTCTGGCCTGAACAGTGCTCCTGGTCATCGTGGTCCTGCCTTTATGATAAATGTCTTGTTGTTTTGATTGTTAACTCTTTTAAACTTAACAAACAACTAAGCTCATTGGTAAAAACTTACCTTCTTACTCTAACCTACTCAGTGGCCTAGTGGTTAGAGTGTCCGCCCTGAGATCGGTAGGTTGTGGGTTCAAACCCCGGCCGAGTCATACCAAAGACTATAAAAATGGGATCCATTGCCTCCCTGCTTGGCACTCAGCATCAAGCGTTGGAATTGGGGATTAAATCACCATTACTGATTCACGGGCGTGGTATTGCTGCTGCCCACTGCTCTCCTCACTTCCCAGGAGTGATCAACGGGATGGGTCAAATGCAGAAGGTCACATTTTACCTTCCCATAAACCAGTTAGTCATGTATACATCCCGCTTGGACACTTGTAACTCATTATACATTGGCATCAATCAGCTTTTGGAGTAGCAGGCCTAAACTTTGGAACGCTCTACCTCTGAATCTCAAAACGGCAACATCTCTCGATACTTTTAAATCTTCTTTAAAACTTAGTTTTTGCGCTGATGTTTTAACACAAACTGAGCTGCACATATATATGGACATTTTATCTTCTTTCTTTTTATCCGTTTTGAACTGTGTTTGATAGATTTTTTTTAGTTTTTTACACAGTTCTTATGCATTTTAAATGTGTTTTATATATGGAATGCTTTGTGTTAATAGTGTCTGTCTATAGGTGTCTGTACCTGACACCTTCTACAGTTTGTTAGCTACCTCTCTTTGTTTATAATGTCTCTTTTCTGCTGGATCTACTCTCTATTTTATGCTGCAGCTGTTACGTATACTGTAATATTGTACATGGTAATTGTTATGTATTGTATGTATGATTGTGGAGGGTGTGGCCTGCGGGCCTGCAGCGGAATGAGATGTGCCAGGACCGGCCTCGAAGACAGGGACAGGTGCATAAATGACCCAGGTGGACCTTGTCATCTAATCACCTGTCGCCCTGTATAAGCAGCAGCCAGGAGAAGAGAGGTTGTTGGAGCTGGGGGGGAGCTGGATTGAGAGCGAGAGCGTGACGGTCACGGACAAAAGACAATTGCTGGAAAGCAACCCGCTGAACTATACCAAATAAAACTGTATTGTAACCATGATCTGGGCTCTCATGTCGGTGATTGGTGGTCCGAAGAACCCCCTGGAGAGCAACCTCCACAAGTATAATATATCAGTATATTCCATATACTGCACATATATTATGTAAATATTACATATATGTTATATTTCATATTACTACTTTGGTACACTTTTAGTCTATTTTGTACCTGCATTTTCCTTTCCATCCTTTGTAACTGAGCTACTGTGTGGAACAATTTCCCTCGTGCATCATTAAAGTTTGTCCAAGTCTAAGTCCAAGTGATTTTGAGGATTCTTTTAAATATTTTAACTTTCTGTTTTAATCTGTACAGCACTTTGGGGCAGTAGTCTGTTTTGTAAATGTGCTATAAAAATACATCTACCTTCACCTTGATTGCCCAACTACAAGCCTGTGCTGTTTCGCTCTATATCACAGGGTTGAAGGGCCCCTAGCCTGACTCTAATTTGTTCCGTCACTGGCAAATGCAGTACACATACTTCAAATCTGGCCCAGTCCCACGATGTGTTCCTGTGTGTAGGTCTCTGCAGATGACCAAACTGAATCTCATACGTTGCGTTGGGACTGTGCACTTGCACTGGGAATTCAACCTTAAGAAACTTGTGTGACTCGGCCCAGTTCACCTGGCAACGGAGAAAGTTGGCATTTTCATCTAGCGCTACGCTGTCATCAAAAGAGTTGCGTTTGAATCAATTAAAAAGCAAAAAAGAGTATACCTGCGTGTTGAACTTAATGTAAGGACACATGGCGTCCATCACAATCTCCTGTGTGACTGTACTCTTGTCGCTGATCCTCAGCGTGAAGCTGACACTTCCTCTGAGTTCATGCGAAGAGAGCACATGAGCAGGCTGCACCACTTCCACCACAGGCCTCCTGTGGAAAGTCATTGAACCACAACAGTTGTTAAGTCACAAAAAATGACGTAGAAATGGGTGTAATAGTCATAACTCAGACCTTGTCTGAAGATGGTAGTCCATAACATCCCATGCATCCCAGTACAGAGGTACGTCATCAAACATGACAAACTGGTTACCACAGCAGCCAACCGAAAGAGCTTCCCTGAAACCAACAGCATCAAGAGATTATATTTGTGCACTCCCTACAGTTTAATGTAGTTGAAGGGAACCTATGATGATTTTTATCTACATTTAAAAAAACCTTTTTTGTGGTGTAAAACATGAGTCTTCAATGTTTTCTAGACCAAAGACCCCCAAACTGAGGAAGGTGAAGGGGGAACCACTTACTTATATACAGTGCCTTTTAAGTTACAACTTTATTCCAAAAGGAAAAATACATATCTTTTTTGTTCACAACATTCTATGGACAATACCCCATACTGACAATGTAAAAAGTTATTTTTTAATTTTGCATATGTATTAAAACAACAACAAAAATAACAAACCACATCTACAAACACTGTTTCCATATGGGTTGGGAAATTGTTAGATGTAAATATAAACGGAATACAATGATTTGCAAATCCTTTTCAACCCATATTCAGTTGAATGCACTACAAAGACAACATCATTGATGTTCAAACTCATAAACTTTATTTTTTATTTTTTGCAAATAATAATTAACTTAGAATTTCATGGCTGCAACACGTGCCAAAGTAGTTGGGAAAGGGCATGTTCACCACTGTGTTACATCACCTTTTCTTTTAACAACACTCAAACGTTTGGGAACTGAGGAAACTAATTGTTGAAGCTTTGAAAGTGGAATTCTTTCCCATTCTTGTTTTATGTAGAGTTTCAGTCGTTCAACAGTCCGGGCTCTCCGCTGTCGTATTTTACGCTTCACAATGCGCCACACATTTTCGATGGGAGACAGGTGTGGACTGCAGGCGGGCCAGGAAAGTACCCACACTCTTTTTTCACGAAGCCACGCTGTTGTAACACATGCTGAATGTGGCTTTGCCTTGTTTTGCTTATTTAAGCAGGGGCGTCCATGAAAAAGACGCCGCTTAGACTGCAGCATATGTTGTTCCAAAACCTGTATGTACCTTTCAGTATTAATGGTGCCTTCACAGATGTGTAAGTTACCCATGCCTTGGGTACTAATGCACCCCCATACCATCACAGATGGTATGGGGGTGCATGGGAGTTTGGGACAAAACTCCTTTGTCCCACACCAACAGTCTGATTGGTTTGCTTCCTCTTTGGTCTGGATAACACGTTGTCGAATATTTCCCCCCAAAAATTGAAATGTGGCCTCGTCAGACCACAGAACACTTTTTCACTTTGTATCAGTCCATCTTAGAAGATCTCGGGCCCAGAAAAGCCGGCGGCGTTTCTGGATGTTGTTGATAAATGGCTTTCGCTTTGCATAGTAGAGCTTTAACTTGCACTTACAGATGTAGCGACGAACTGTATTTAGTGACAGTGGTTTTCTGAAGTGTTCCTGAGCCCATGTGGTGATATCCTTTAGAGATTGATGTCGTTTTTTGATACAGTGCCGTCTGAGGGATCGAAGGTCACGGTCATTCTATGTCGGTTTCCGGCCATGCCGCTTACGTGGAGTGATTTCTCCAGATTCTCTGAACCTTTTGATGATATTATGGAGCGTAGATGTTGAAATCCCTAAATTTCTTGCAATTGCACTTTGAGAAACGTTGTTCTTAAAAGGTTTGACTATTTGCTCACGTAGTTGTGGACAAAGGGGTGTACCTCGCCCCATCCTTTCTTGTGAAAGACTGAGCATATTTTGGGAAGCTGTTTTTATACCCAATCATGGCACCCACCTGTTCCCAATTAGCCTGCACACCTGTGGGATGTTCCAAATAAGTGTTTGATGAGCG
The DNA here is from genome assembly GCF_033978795.1 of Nerophis ophidion. Taxonomy (NCBI): domain Eukaryota; kingdom Metazoa; phylum Chordata; class Actinopteri; order Syngnathiformes; family Syngnathidae; genus Nerophis; species Nerophis ophidion. The sequence goes on from NC_084622.1 coordinate 3,031,181, forward strand.
TTCCTCAACGTTATCAGTATTTATTGCCACCTTTCTCAACTTCTTTGTCACGTGTTGCTGGCATCAAATTCTAAAGTTAATGATTATTTGCAAAAAAAAAAAGTTTATCAGTTTGAACATCAAATATTTCGTCTTTGTAGCATATTCAATTGAATATGGGTTGAAAATGATTTTCAAATCATTGTATTCTGTTTATATTTACATTTAACACAATTTCCCGACTCATATGGAAACGGGGTTTGTACATAAGTATTCAGAGGCTTTGCTCAATACTTTGTTGTTGCACTTTTGGCAGCAATTTCAGCCTCAAGTCTTTTTGAATACGACACCACAAGATTGGCACACCTATCTTTGGGCAGCTTAGTCCATTTTCTTTGCAGCACCTCTCAAGCTCCGTCAGATTGGATGAAAAGAGTTGGTTTTCATCCAAGATGTCTCTGTACATTACTGGATTAATCTTAGTTTAGTCAGGGAGGTGACCAATAACCTGATATCACTTTGTCAGAGCTACAGTATTCCTCTGTCGAGAGAAGAGAACCTTCCAGAAGGACAACAATCTCTAGATGAAACATCCAATCAGGCCTGTATGGTAGAGTAGCTGTTTCGCAGTAAAAAGTTTGCCAAAATGCACTTAAAAGACTCTCAGACCAGGAGAAACAAAAGAAAATGATCTGGTCTGATGAGACACAAATGTAACTCTTTGGCGCGAAGGCCAGGCATCATGTTTGGAATAAACCAGGAACCACTCATCACCAGGCCAATACCATCCCTATAGTGAAGCAAAGTGATGGCAGCATCATGTTGTGGGGATGTTTTTTAGTGACAGGAACTGGGACACTCGTCAGAATAGAGGGAAAGATAACTACAGCAATGTATAGAGACATCACGGATGTGCCAAGTTTGTGGCATCTTGTTCAAAAAGACTTGAGGCTGTACTGTAATTGCTGCCAAAGGTGCATCAACCAAGTATTGAACAAATATAATAGATATATATTAAGCAAATAATACACATGTGATGTTTGTTTTTTATTTTTAATACACTTGCCATTTTAAAAAAACATTTCACATTGTAATTATGGGGTATTGTCTGTAGAATTATGATGACAAAAACGTATTTATTTAATTTTGGTATACAGCTGTAACATAAAACGTGGAAAAAGTGCTGTGAATACTTTCCGGATGCACTGTATCTTGTATAGAATTGTGTTTCAAATGAAATCGGTGCTTAAGGTACCTTGTTATTGAGCAACAGTAAGATGGCAAAATAATATAGTTTAGCCTCGCTAATAGCTAGCTGGCAACTAGCACATTAATTGCTAGTTGGCAACTGGTGTGTTAATCACTAGTAGATATATGGCGCGCTAAAAACTAGCTGGCAACTATCGAACTAATTGCTAATTGACACCTGGTGCGCTAATCGTTAGCTAACAATTGGCAAGCTAATCACGCGCAGGCAACGAGAGCACTAATTGCTAACTATCTTAAATGCTAACATCCATCCATCCATTTTCTACCGCTTATTCCCTTTTGGGGTCGCGGGGGGCGCTGGCGCCTATCTCAGCTACAATCGGGCGGAAGGCGGGGTACACCCTGGACAAGTCGCCACCTCATCGCAGGACCAACACAGTTAGACAGACAACATTCACACTCACATTCACACACTAGGGACCATTTAGTGTTGCCAATCAACCTATCCCCAGGTGCATGTCTTTGGAAGTGGGAGGAAGCCGGAGTACTCGGAGGGAACCCACGCAGTCACGGGGAGGACATGCAAACTCCACACAGAAAAATGCCGAGCCTGGATTCGAACCCAAGACTGCAGGACCTTTGTATTGTGAGGCAGACGCACTAACCCCTCTGCCACCGCGAAGCCCTAAATGCTAACATGAATACAATGATATAATTATTTATTCATGTTTTTATTTTAAAACTGCAAGATACAGTGAGTCACTGCTATTTCTGAACTACACTACAGTGTGTTGGATCAATGTTAATGTGTATTGGAAGATATGTAAATTTGGGGAAAAATGGCATAGGGAATATAAAAAAAAATACTTTTAAAGTCATATCAACCAAAAATTTCACAACCTTCTTGCAGTTGTCGTGGACCCCCTGTTGAAGGTCTCTGGTCTAGATTTTTCTTCCAGACACTGTCAAAAATAAACTTCCTAAACATTATCTACGCCCCATTTACACTGCACACTAAATCAGATTCATTTTACCTTAAGTGACACAGATTTGATTTTTTTTTCCAGTCTAAATGCTCCAAGGTGTTTCAAATCTGATATTTTCACATCAGATTTGGGCTACATTAGGAGGTATTTTAAATCCTATTTGAAAATCGATCTTTTCGGTGAGCCAAGTCTTCTTTCGTGGGGGCGAATCTCTAATCTATAGTTTGCAAATAATATGCACCATGTAATGTATTGATATATATTTTCATTCCAAAAAAAATGATTGTTGAAGGACTGGAATTGACGCTGTGGCATATTTGTTTACATGTTACGTACGTTGCGTAAGTTGTTTACAAAAGTAAGTTAATAAATAAAGCTAATGTAGATCCACGCTGAGGTCTGCGCCTCCTCCACTTAACAGCCACAAAAAGATTAGAACCCTCCTAAATATATTACACTCTATATATCCATTTATTCATAATAATAATTTATTTTATTTTCACGTGAAAAAAACCCTCATTTTTAAGGTCTGGCGCCCATATCTCAGGTGGCAACTTGTATTTTTTTTGTATTAGTAGTAGGGAATTACTTGTTCATTTACGGAATCCGGTCAACTTTTTTTGTTTTCAATTTATTGAACAGCATGCAAGTGCCGTCGAAGCTAGATTGGTGCCACATTGGTGTCTGTGCGCGTTTATGATATTGATCACATTTTACTTGAAATGTAAACAGTCAGCTGGAAAAATTTGATTTAAAAAAAAATACAATTTGCAGTGTAAACGCAGTCATAGATTCAACCCGGCGCAACATTAGGTACCCCTGCACACTCTCCAAAGGATTCAGACTCGGTGTTAAAAAAGCTGATTTTAGCAGCATTTATTTCACTGCATGTTGCATGTTGTGTTATTTTGCGCATGCCAAGATTATATAAAATGAATACTTTACCCTTCCTTTTTCTGTATTTCCCCATAGTCTGTAACAGAGGCGGAGCTCAGCCACCTACAGTTGAGAGCTTAACTTAACTTACTTAAACCTGAGGTTTGCTCCCTGCCTCTTACCATCCAAATTGCTGCCGTGGTGTCCTTCACCCCTGCCCCCAGTGCCACTCACACTGGTGAATGAATGAATAGGTGGTGGTCGGAGGGGCCATAGGCGTGAACTGGCAGCCACTCTTCCGTCAGTCTACCCCAGGGCAGCTGTGGCTACGCAAGTAGCTTACCACCACCTGGTGTGAATGAATGATGGGTTCTCACTTCTTTGTGAAGCGCATTGAGTGTCTAGAAAAGCGCTATATAAATCTATCTACCCATCCATTGGGGTCACAGAGGCTGCTGGAGGCTATCTCAGCTGCTTTTGAGCGGAAGGCGGGTACACCCTGGACAAGTCACCACCTCATCGCAGGGCCAACACACATAGACACCATTCACACTCACATTCACACACTAGGGCCAATTTAGTGTTGCCAATCAACCTATCCCCAGGTGCATGTCTTTGGAGGTGGAAGGAAGCCGGAGTACCCGGAGGGAACCCACGCAGTCACGGGGAGAACTCCACACAGAAAGATCCCGAGCCTGGGATTGAACTCAGGACTACTCAGCACCTTCGTATTGTGAGGCACATGCGCTAACCGCTGTGTCGCCGTGCTGCCCTTTAAATGAATCTAATCCATTATTAATAAGTGCTTCTACTTTGTTGTGACGTTACGACACATTCAGATTGCAAAACCACGCGGACAGACACATCCAAAACTTTGTGAACGTTCACACCAAAATGCATGGACCTTATGTTTGGTTCAATGCTTTGGTATTATTGTATTGTATTGTATATTGTAACAAAGTTTATAAGTCAGGAAAAGACAAAATTCATTAAATGAGGGATTCATTATCCAACAGCATTTCTGCCAATAAAAATGATGTACAGTACAGGCCAAAAGTTTAAACACACCTTCTCATTCATTGTGTTTTCTGTATTTTCAAGAGGTAGTCACCTGAAATGGTTTTAACTTCCCAGATGTGCTTGAAGCTCATCGAAAGAATGCCAAGAGTGTGCAAAGGAGTAATCAGAACCAAGGGTGGCTACTTTTAAAAATCTAGAATATAAAACATGTTTTCAGTTATTTCACCATTTTTTGTGAAGTACATAACTCCATCCATCCATCCATTTTTTACCGCTTATTCCCTTTCGGGGTCGCGGGGGGCGCTGGCGCCTATCTCAGCTACAATCGGGCGGAAGGCAGGGTACACCCTTGACAAGTCGCCACATGTGTTCATTCATAGTTTTGATGCCTTCAGTGACAATCTACAATGTAAATAATCATGAAAATAAAGAAAACATATTGAATAAGATGTGTCCAAACTTTTTGCCTGTACTGTATACCTCTACCTAATATTAAAATAGTGTTTTCTTAACATTAGGTTTGAGTTATTTTATTTTAATCAGCTTCACTTAGTAACTGGAGTACCTGTTTGCAGATATCAAATGCAGTGATGCCATTGTGCCATCTTTTTTCACAACAGTGCGTATGATGCCGTTTTCCATGAGGACACTGCCGTCCTCCTGTAATAGAGAATCAATTATTTGAGTATATTCTCCACAAAAGAAAAGACTTGAGAAACATTTTGACAAATTGGCAAAAAGATTGGTAGAAAATTGTGAGGGTTTTAGACCTTTTTGAATCAAATATTCACAACTCTACTTGGTCTTTGTTTGAGAACACTTTTAGAGATAACACTGGACAATATATGTGCATATAATGGACACATGGGTTCAATGTACCTGAAGAGTAACACAAACTGCAGTCGCAGGCTTTGTTTCTTGAATGAAATTCACACCAATACTGGGAACTCGCACCAGAGCTGTAGTGGAACAGATAAAAAAAGGGCAGTGGACATGGAATAGCTGGAAAATCTACCACAGTAACAAACCTACCAAACTCATTGCTGGGGCCATCCTGAATCTGAATGACTTCAAGGCGCTCCCAGGACAGAGAGTTGAATACACTTGTGGCATCGCCCTTTGACACCAGAGCACTAAGGCTATCTTGCAGGAGTGCGGCACCACTCCTACGAATATCTACGACACAAAATGAAGAATGTCCGTATTTCTGGGAAAATAACAACATATCTTTATAAAGTAGCCTCTTCTTTAAACGCTGTGCCTTCATTATTTGTCAGGTGAGTCATTCACTTAAACAAAGGCCTTGTGTGTCTCCCTTGCGTGTGAAAGCTGTGAGTAGCCATGTTTCTATCAAGCTGTACAGATCAGTCATCAAAGGTGAGTAAATAGTGGGACATCTTAACACCAGGAAGCGTCTATAGATGGAGATAAACTCAAGGAAAAACAACTTCAGTGAGTGAGGACATTGTCTGTAAACAGGAAAAACAAACGCCTCCGTTTTTAAATTTTTTTAATAAACAGCCCGTTTGCGGCCAAAACCTTGGGTTTGGTTTTTAAAAAAGATGGTGCTTTATTCTTTTGAAAAGTAATTTTTTTTTGTAAAAAACAACAACAAGACAAACACTATTAATACATATTACTAACATTACCCATTTTCAAAGTGAAAACTTGATGCGTAACTCCCCTTAAATAAACACCTGGTACCTGTTGGTCGAGTAAATTAACAGTACATCTAAGAAGGACAGCTCCAGACAAGGGAAATTGATCAGGTGGGCCGGTTCTATGATCGGAATGAAACTGGACTCACTGGTGACGGTGGCAGAAAGAGGACTTTGGAAAAACTAGTGAGCATCCTGGATGATGCCAGTCACCCTCTGCATAGCGTTATCAGTAGCCAGAGGATCCTGTTCAGTGCTTGACTGCTTCATCCCAAGTGCAGGACTAAGACTAAAAAACTCCTTTGTCCCACACGCCATTAGACTGTACAACTCCTCTCTGGGGAGTGGGTGGGGGGGTACTAGGATGACAGGGGATACAAAACAATAACAGTGCAATACTTTTTCATAACATGGTCACTACTGCCTAGTTTCTATTGTTATATTATTATTTTACTGTAATATTTGTATTCCCATTGTTGCTTTTTATTTTTATTCTTATTGTAATATTTTTCCATTTGTTTCCATTTATACCCCATTATTGACTTTTTAAATTGATCTCAACTCTGTACACTGCTGCTGGAATTTTAATTTTCCTGAAGGAATCAATCAAGTACTATCCATCTATTACACACTATTTAGGGAAACATGGCAGGTTTGCTATGAATGAAAGTTTTAAAAAAGATATACCTTCATAATATCTCAATGCATCCTCTACAACCATCTCAATACAGCTGCCTGGGATTACATCATGGAACTGGTTTAGTAGCAGAAGCCTGCAAGAGATTTGTAAGCATTCATCTTTGACATTGCGAAACACAAAAGCCACCAAGCTTAACAACTGAACTCTGACCTCCAGAGTTCTCTCAGCCTCCCTACAGGATACTGAAAATGTGTGTCCTGACACATTGCCAAGCTGCTGGCTATCTCGATGTCATGCAGGAGTGTCTCACACTGGCGGTTTCCCCGCTTGATCTAAAAATCAGAAGATCTACATTAGTATTGTGAAAAAAAAAGCGATGTTTCTTAAACACGATTTATTATTGAAGTCGGCATCGACCTGTGCCTGTGTGGTGTACGTGCCGTTGTGCAACTCGAGAAACAGCTCCCCTGCCCAAGTGCACAGCAGATGTGAGTCGGCCCAAAGCTCAGAGAAAAATGAGTCAGGAGAGGACATTCGAATCCTAAAACAGACAAGTAGTGTTACTAATATGAACACATTAAACAAAGCAATAATGACGACATCAGTTGAAGTGAATCATTTCCTTTTGCATTAAAGCAGCATGAGTGTGGTTAAAAAAACAAGCGAAATTCGCATTTGACTGGTAACTAGTTAATTTTTGAAAGGGTTTGGGCTTCAATTGGTGACATGCAGGAAAAAGGAACTGACTTAGGAAGGCCATCTGTGTCCTGGACCCGCTTCAGTCTGTCCAGCATCAACTGCGTAGGACCACCACCCCCGTCACCAAAGCCAAACAACATGACACTGTGGTTTGCCCTGCCCTTGTCTTTGTTTTGCTTTACAGTTTTTACAAGCTGTGGATAGAACACAAACAGAATGTAAGCTTGGGGAAGTTTGTAAACAGTTTCTTCTTAGACTAAACAATTCAATATCAACACTCACGTCTTCAACCTTGCCTTTTGTTTCATAGGAATCTCCAGGTGGGAAGTGAGTCAAGACCTTGGAGCCGTCGAGGCCTTCCCAAAAAAATGTGTTATGCTTGAAGAAAGACATTTTTAAAACAGGTGTTAGGTTGCACTTTCTATTTTAAACAATCCCCAAACCTTTACTTACAGGGAAGGTGTTCACGAGGTTCCAACTTAGTTTCTGTGTTAAGAAATTGGAAATTCCGCAGCCCTGCATTATCTGAGGGAGTTGGGCCGAGTATCCAAAGGTATCTGGAAGCCAGAACTAAACAAAACTGAGAAAAGTAATACAAACACACAAACGTTTGCATCAAACTTCGAAGATGTTAGCTACCTACTTCTTTACACCTCATCCCAAACTCTTGCTCAAAAAAAAGCTGGCCCTCCAGGAACTGCCTGACCATGGACTCTCCCGAGGGTAGATTACCATCCTGACAGACAAGACACATGAGCAAATAATTTGCTGCACAGAAATACCAAACATGGCAATAAGATGAATGATACGTTGTTTTTTTGTACATATCAGGCTTTTACCATTTCCACCCACGTCCCTCCGACTGGAATGAACCGGCCAGCCTTAATGTATTGCTGAATCTCTGAAAAGAGTCCTGGGTACCAGCACTTGACCCACTCAAACTGTTGGGCCTGGGCAGACAGGAAATGGGTTTGAAATATAAATAATTACTTGGATTGGCAGGCACTATTTGTATTGAACGCTGCCTTTGCTAAGGAACTGACTTGAGAACATGTAAACACAAAATCCGGATTCTTTTTCATGAGATGGATCACCGTCACCCAACTCCTGGCACACTTACGAATAGTTTCTTCATAAGGCCACAGCCAAGCTAGATGAAACACACAAAAACAACAATAGGCATAACATTAAACATAAACCAGCACAATATAGTGCTACAAGATATGTGTATGTTTGATATGTGGGTTTATAATGGCCAACCCATTGAAGAAAAACAAGAACATTTCTATTAGCTGCCACGCAAATCCCCAATTATTATTTTTTTAAATCAGAACTGCATTTCCTGTAATTGGGGGCATTTCTACACCATATTTTACCTCTAAATCTATTATCATCTTTATCTTTTTCATATTTAAAATAGTTCATTAAAGCTGATACATATTGCCGGTAAAAAATTGTTCAGAAAATACACAAATAATGTTAAGTGTTCATCTTTATTTTGCAGTTCAAGTTTGAGTTCACATCGATTATAAATATAAAATTAACATGCATAGGCTATTTCATGAAATTATTATCACTTTACTGAGTATTGTTTGTTTTCTGAATGTGAACCAGTTCCCTGTGCTTCGATCCAGTAACATTATCCTCGAGTGCTATTATTTATATTCTTGCGGCAAATCTTACATTTCGCAAAGCCAGGTTTATCGATCTTGTCAAACACAAGTTGACTTGTATTTTATTAACAGTTTTTTTTTTTCCAGAAAAGACCGGCGGCAGGGATTTTTAACTCCCGCATCAATTTTCGTAACATCAGACTTCCAGTTAACTTTTAATAAAACGATAAATGGGTTGTACTTGTATCGCGCTTTTCTACCTTCAAGGTACTCAAAGCGCTTTGACACTACTTCCACATTTACCCATTCACACACACATTCACACACTGATGGAGGGAGCGGCCACGCAAGGCGCTAACCAGCACCCATCAGGAGCAAGGGTGAAGTGTCTTGCTCAGGACACAATGGACGTGACGAGATTGGTACTAGGTGGGGCTTGAACCAGGGACGCCACGCGTCCACTTTTGCCACGTTCATCCTCTGAGCTTACTACCAAAGCACATATTTTAGTGATAAGGGTAAACACTACTCAAGTCTGTCTGCCCGTCATCACCATCAATCATCAAAACAAGAAAAGCGGATACCTGCGGTGGCCGAGAAAGGTCACAACAAATGTGACCGCTACAAGACAATATCATAAACCCAAAAACAACAACTTTGAGCTACAGTACGACTGCAAAAGCCACAAGAAATACAAATGCCACAACACAACAATGTAAATCAGCAACACAACTTTAAGCCCCAAAGGATCCAACAGACAAAACGTAAGTTTCCCTGATGGACCAACTTCCTAAGGATGGAAGTTGAAAACTGTGTAATTAACATATTATATTCGCCATGGTCGTCTTATTACGTTTAGCTCGCAACCATGCTAGCTTCTAGCTTACTTGTATCTTAAACCTTCCTGGGCATGGAGGTCGTTGCGAAAATTAATGTTTAAAAATGCACATTTTCGCGGAAATGTTTCATGCTTGCAAAATATAGACTCACACTGGTAAAACTTTTCCTTGATATGATTAATAATGTCTAATTAAAACAAATGTGTAATGTGAACTTGTTTTCTCTGAAAACCTCACGTTTTAAATGTTGCCCTTTATCCAAAATCCTTTTGTTAGACCAGAACATACATCTTTCTCTTTTATGCGAGTTCTGCTTGAAAAACTTCTAGTACGAGTCAGTTAACAATGCAAAGCAAATGGGATTCATCTACTCCGCCTATAAAGCGCTCTAAAAACATCCAAACACTGCCAACAACGCTTTATTTACAGTACATAAATAGACATTTTACAAAGTCTGCCCTTAGGGTTAGCAAACACAGAAGCTACTTACTATCTTAACTAGAGGTATTGTTGAAGGAAGTGGCGTTTGTTGCTATGTGCTCTGATTGTTTAAGGCGCAAAGTTCACAAGCCAGCATCTGTGATGGTATGGAGGTGTATTAGTGCCCAAGGCATAGGTAACTTACACATCTGTGAATGCACTATTAATGCTGAAAGGTCCATACAGGTTTTGGAGCAACATACTGTATGTTGCCATCCAAGCAACGTTATTATGGACACCCCTGCTTATTTCAGCAAGACGATGTCAAGCCACGTGTTACAACAGCATGGTTTCATAGTGAAAGAGTGCAGGTACTAGACTGTAGTGCAGACCTGTCTCCCATTTAAAATGTGTTGCGCAAATGGCACAACACAGACTGTTGAACAACCTAAGCTGTACATCAAGCAAGAATGGGAAAGAATTCCACCTGAAAAGCTTAAAAAAATTGGTCTCCTCAGTTCCCAAACAATTACTGAGTGTTGTTAAAAGGAAAGGTCATGTAACACAGTGGTGAAATTCTCCTGCGCCAACTTTTTTGCAATGTGTTGCTGCCATTAAATTTTAAGTTAATGATTTGAAAAAAAAAAAAATGTGTTTCTCAGTTCGAACATTAAATATCTCGTCTTTGCAGTCTATTCAATTGAATATATGTTGAAAATGATTTTCAAATAATTGTATTTTGGGGATAGGTTGATTGGCAACACTAAATGGTCCCTAGTGTGTGAATGTGATTGTGAATGTTGTCTGTCTATCCGTGTTGGCCTGTGATGAGGTGGCGACTTGTCCAGGGTGTACACCGCCTTCCGCCTGAATGCAGCTGAGATAGGCTCCAGCACCCCCCGTGACGCCAGTTGGGACAAGCGGTAGAAAATGGATGGATGGATGTATTCTGTTTTTCTTTACGAATTATACAACATGCCAACTTCACTGGTTTTGGGTTTTGTACATTTTATCATTAATGTACCTGTTACTCATAACATACAGTACTTACTGCATAAGTTTTTGGATGTTTTTAAAATGCATTGTTAAATGCTTTGTACTAGCAGTTTTTCCCACTATTTAGAATGCACAAAAAAGGGAAAGCCATGGGTTCTTGTCTCACATAGGAATTATGGATGATGGGCAAAATAAAAAGTGCTGTTTTACTTGCAAGCAAGAAGCATGAGAATACTGTTAAGAAGGTCAACTGATTAGATACTAGGTTTGACTAAAATTATATATATTTGCGACCTTTCATTCCAGATACTTAATTGAGCTGTGGAGTGGAGGAATTCTTAATCGTATTAGGTAGCACACTAAGTATGTCTCAGCGTATTTTAAGTTTGGTGTCAATCGGTACTCTATTGTGATAAAAATGTGAGACCTGAGTCAATGTGGCAGTGGCCCATGGCGAGGACAGTGTGCTGGCTTTGTCCGTTATGTTGGCTAAAAAAAGTCTGAGCCAAACTCCGTGCTCCAGAGAAAGAGCTGGGATCAGTGGGGTCGCTCACGTTCACCATCTCATTGACGGTGAACAGAGCCTGGTAGCTTCGCTGCTCGCCCTCGCCAAGTTCCTACAATGGAAAAGAGAACAACCAAGAAGAGGTCACCTTTTTCTTTTTAAAGGCAGATTGTTTTCAGGTACTGTACCTTGACAATGTCAATGAGCATCTCAAAATCCGTCATCAGCTCCCTGACTTCCCGGTTGAAGATCACAAGCTCGGCTTTTTGCACAGAAAACTTCCTGTTTGGGTCTGGAGGTGCGATCATTGACCCGTTACCGGCTCCAAAGAGTCCATTACAGGCCATTTCCACATAGATGGTAACACTAAAAGAATACAAGGCGCCACAGATATAGACAATCACACACAAATGTGGACAATTTACAATCGGCAATTAATCTAACATGCATGTTTTAGAACTACAGAATGAAACCCAGGAGATCATCCAAAGTCCACACAAAGGTTCAAACTTAGAATTCCCTTGCTGTGTGGCAGACCAATATACACAAGCACCACTCTTTTTTACCATACATAACCATCCATCCATGATCTACCGCCTTTTCCCTTTTTGAGGTCGCGGGGGGTGCTGGCGCCTATCTCAGCTACACTCGGGCGGAAGGCGGGGTACACCCTGGACAAGTCGCCACCTCCTCGCAGGGCCAACACAGATAGACAGACAACATTCACACTCACATTCACACACTAGGGACCATTTAGTGTTGCCAATCAACCTATCCCCAGGTGCATGTCTTTGGAGGTGGGAGGGGCCTATCCCCAGGTGCATGTCTTTGGAGGTGGGAGGGGCCTATCCCCAGGTGCATGTCTTTGGAAGTGGGAGGAAGCCGGAGTACCCGAAGGGAACCCACGCATTCATGGGGAGATCATGCAAACTCCACACAGAAAGATCCCGAGCCTGGGATTGAACCCAAGACTGCAGGACCTTTGTATTGTGAGGCAGACGCACTAACCCCTCTGCCACCGTGAAGCCATACATAACCATATCATCCTCAATAATTACAAATATGAAAACCAATCATGATAATCAGAGGTTATTACTCTACTGAATAATTTAAATTAACTTAAAGTGAGTGTCATATATTGGACACAAATGCAATTTTATGGTCAAAATACCACTCATAATCCCCTGTAAAGTGTTTTACTTAAGAGCAAATCATTTATTTGCTCAACATTTGCAAACCGTGCCACCGTTCAGGTAACGATCTGCGGTTAAAATAAAGAAGCAGTGCAGACAAATTCAATTGTGTGAATAATCTGTGCATATAAATGATCAATGCAATCATTTTTTGTGATTATTCACAAGTTAACTTGTTAATTTTGACAGCCATATTAAGTAAATATATACTGTGTATAATATACATTTAAATATTTTTGCGTGAACAACATGAACAAGCAGGATCACTGGTGACAGACCTGTGCGGTTCTTCGTCTGTGAGGCAGTCAGACAAAATGTAACTCGTCTTTTCACCTTCTTTAGTCAAACCCTGGATAAATCAAGACAGGAAATTAATCTTAAAGTGTTTGAATAACAAATGTAAATGAAAAACAGCATGGTTTCTTTACCTGAACTGCTTGTCCATCCCTCCAAACCATCGCCTCTCCATCACTTTCCCAGAGAACATGAACCTCTTTACCTCTCCAGCATTCTGGAATATTCAGGGTTGCTTTAAACCAACAAGTCCACCACCTAAAATAAACGTATGTGTTAATAAAAAAACACACCACTTTTTAGAACAAGGGTGACAAAAATACTTACGTCGGTCCAAAGGTATCGCCTACATTGTAAGGTGTAAAACTCTGTGTTTGAGCTTCCATCAATGTTATCCGTTTAGGAGACATAAATTGGCTGAGGGATTCCAGTGGGTAAGATTCTCCATACAGCCTTTATGAAAAGATAAAACCTTACTGTTTTTATGTATAGTCAATGCAAGAAGCATCACAGTGAAGCAAAGCAAAACATTTGTATTGGTTTATTCTGAGAGGAATATCCTAGATCAGGGGTGTGCAAAATGTTTTAAGCAAGGGCCACTTACATAAAAATTGAAGGGGCCACGTTTATACATTTTGTACAGTAAAGTTACTATGACCAATACAGTGTAGGTCAATTAATATATGCTAAACCAGTGGTTCAACCTTTTTTCAGTGATGTACCACCTGTGAGTATTTTTTTAATTCAAGTACCCCCTAATCAGAGCAAAGCATTTTTGGTTGAAAAAAAGAGATAAAGAAGTAAAATACAGCACTATGTCATTAGTTTCTGATTTATTTTATTGTTCATTTGCAGTGGTGTTTTTTTAACTATTTGGAAAAAATAGATTTAAAAACAACTAAAAACTTGTTGAAAAATAAACAAGTGATTTAATTATAAATAAATATTTCTACACATAGAAGTAATCATCAACTTAAAGTGCCCACTTTGGGGATTGTAATAGACATCCAGAGATATAGTCATCATTGTCACCGACGTCCCACTGGGTGGGAGTTTTCCTTGCCCTTATGTGGGCTCTACCGAGGATGTCGTTGTGGTTTGTGCAGCCCTTTGAGACACTAGTGATTTAGGGCTATATAAATAACCATTGATTGATTGATTGAGATCCATCTGGATTCATGAACTTAATTCTAAACATTTCTTCACGAAAAATGAAATCTTTAACAGCTATATTCATGGAACATGTCCACAAAAAAATCTAGCTGTCAACACTGAATATTGCATTGTTGCATTTCTTTTCACAGTTTATGAACTTACATTCATATTTTGTTGAAGTATTATTCAATAAATATGTTTATAAAGGATTTTTGAATTGTTCCTACTTTTAGAATATTTGAAAAAAATCTCACGTACCCCTTGGCATACCTTCAAGTACCCCCAGGGGTACGCATATCCCCTTTTGAGAACCACTGTGCTTAACTACCTGAAAAAAAACATCCACATCCATACCTATCTTTGTGTTACAGGATTTAAAGCAAATTAGTGTAAAATTTAACGCACTTCAGATATTTAATTTGTTGTTGTTTTTTTACAAAAAAATATTATTTCACAACTACAACCTTTTTGAGGCGTTAACTTACATATCTTGCAATCAAGATGGCGGCGCCCGGAAGGGCTGCGACATTGAGGAGCTCTTGCTCCTCTCCAAGGTTCTCATAGTCATCATTGTCACCGACGTCCCACTGGGTGTGAGTTCTCCTTGCCCTTATGTGGGCCTACAGAGGATGTCGTAGTGGTTTGTGCAGCCCTTTGAGACACTAGTGATTTAGGGCTATATAAGAAAACATTGATTGATTGATTGATTGATTGACATGTTTATCCTGACAGGATGCAAGGAAATGATTTAAGACTATACAGCAAAGGAGTCAAATTTAAGGCCCGGGGGCCAGATCATTTTGAATGGAAATAATATGCATCAATAAAGTACTCTATCTTTCTTTTTCTAGTTTGACAGAAAAAAAGACATGTACTGCATGCAGTTATATATCTTTTAAACTGTATCTATCCAATAATAAAACAGAAATTATATTATCATACATTCAAAACATTTTTGGGGGCCACACATACATAAATATCTACTAAACATCCATCCATCCATTTTCTACCGCTTGTCCCTTTCGGGGTTGCAGAGGTTGCTGGAGCCTGTCTCAGCTGCATTTGGGCAGAAGGTGGCATACACCCTTGACAAGTCACCACCTCATCACAGGGCCAACACAAATAGACAGACAACATTCACACTCACATTCCAATTTAGTGTTGCCAATCAACCTATCCCCAGGTGCATGTTTTTGGAGGTGGGAGGAAGCCGGAGTACCCGGAGGGAACCCACGCAGTCATGGGGACAACTTGCAAACTTTTGGTGGTAGCAGGGGGGGTGTATATTGTAGCGTCTTGGAAGAATTAGTGCTGCAAGGGATTGTAAGTATTTGTTTTGCTGTGTTTATGTTGTGTTACGGTGTAGATGTTCTCCCCAAATTAGTTTGTCATTCTTGTTTGGTGTGGGTTCACAGTGTGACAAATAATGCAACGAAATGTTGTTCTTATTTGTACTGTAAAGTTCAAATTTGAATGACAATAAAAAGGAAGTCTAAGTCTAGTCTAATATTTGTAACAGTTTTAAAGTTGTTTATACAGCCCCCCTCAGTGTGACCTGAATGGCTGTTGATCAAGTATGCCTTGCATTCACTTATGTGTGTGTAAAAGCCGCATATATTATGTGACTGGGCCGGCACGCAGTTTGTATGGAGGAGAAGCGGATGTCACGACAGGTAGTAGGGGACGCTAAAGGCAGTGCCTTGAAGGCATGCCCCCAATATTGTTATCAGGGTGGAAATTGGGAAAAATTCGGAATGGTTGCCCCAGGAGATTTCCTGGAGGGGCACTAAAATTCGTGAGTCTCCCGGGAAAATCGGGAGGGTTGGCAAGTATGAATAGACTGTGACCATTTTAATGTGAATTTTAACTGCATGCAGTACATGTTGCAATGTTGATATTTCATCATTGATATATAAACTGTCAGACTGCGTGGTGGGTAGTAGTGGATTTCAGTAGGCCTTTAATGTTACATTCGGCCCTCTGAAGGCAGTCAAAACTGCAACGTGGCCCTCAAAGAGAAGGAGTTCGACACCCCTGATATACAGTAAGACACACAGGTTGTTGGCCATTTTGGTTGTCAAGTATTTATGATAATTTTCTTAGTCTGTGATGTTTTTATTTAACCCCGAAAGAGACAAGTGGTTGAAAATTCAAGGATGGAATGTGTTGTTACGAAGGTCCTGCAGTCCTGGGTTCAAATCCAGGCTCAGGATCTTTCTGTGTGGAGTTTGCATGTTCTCCCCGTGAATGTGTGGGTTCCCTCCGGGTACTCCGGCTTCCTCCCACTTCCAAAGACATGCACCTGGGGATAGGTTGATTGGCAACACTAAATTGGCCCTAGTGTGTGAATGTGAGTGTGAATGTTGTCTGTCTATCTGTGTTGGCCCTGCGATGAGCTGGCGACTTGTCCAGGGTGTACCCCGCCTTCCGCCCGATTGTAGCTGAGATAGGCGCCAGCGCCCCCCGCGACCCCAAAAGGGAATAAGCGGTAGAAAATTGATGGATGGGATGGAATGTGTTGTGGGCCAAATAAAAAGGAGCAGCAAATGGCCCCCGGGCCAAAGTTTGGACACCCCTGTCCTATATGTTTGAATGAATCAAATGTGGACTCGGTTTGAATAAGCTGAACATGTTATTAAAAAGTAATGTAAATGTTCAAGCAATGATGCTCCACATGAGAGGCACAATTGTAAGATGAGAATAAAAACCTCAATAAGGTATATACCGTCCTCGCAGGTTGCAGTCTGTGAAGTAAACATCAGAAATAAACTTCTCAGCTCTCTCCAAAAGTGTCCGCCTGTTCTTCAACACAGGTTGGTGATACATAGCAAAAAAAACAACTTTGGCAAATGTTTGCCGGTGCAAAAGTGAAAAGTGAAGCTAGAAATGACAACAATATTGATTCACTCCCTACCCGGAAGTAGAAATAGATCATGTCTTTATCTTCTTTTTTGGTTTAACGGCGGTTTGCATCCATCATTTGGTACATTAGCGCCCCCTGCAGTATTATTCTTCTTTTGCTTTTTCTTCTTTGTGTTTTTTGGTGGTTGGCATCCAGCTTCATGGTGCGTTACCGCAATCTTCTGCTCAGGAGTGTAGGTCAGACAATAATTCACAATCTAAATCCCCAATTCACAAAATAATTGAAACAAACTTAAATACATTAAATGACCTATGTAGCAGTTTAACCAGGCTCACCTGCCCTTTATTTGGACCCAGCTCTCCCTATCCCCCAGTATCCATTAAATCTTATAATACAACCATGTGCTCTTAAACAAATCAAATACAGCCTTCACCTGTTTCCTATTCCTCGTGTTAAACACCCCAGCCATTGCTAATGACACATCTGTTGATTTCCTCTTTAACAAACATCTCTATCTCTTATATCAGGGGTGCCCATTACGTCGATCGCGAGCTACCAGTCGACCGCGGGGGGTGTGTCAGTCGATCTCCAGCCAGGCTTTTAAAAAAAATAGACCTAAAAATTAGTGACCATCAATCTTCACCAAGACGTCACTTAAATGACATTCACGGTACCGGAGGGTCTTGTGAGATGACGCTGGCTGCTGCAAGATCATTATTATGAAAATATGACCGAGAGGAAGGCGAGAAACACTTTTTATTTCAACAGACTCTCGCGCCGTACCTTCTGTCAAAACTCTAAAGGCCGACTGCACATTTCCTATCTTCACAATAAAAGCCCTGCTTCATGCTGCCTGCGCTAACTAAATACAGAGTCTCGGAAAACTGGCGTGCACAAGCGATCCCTCAGAAAGCTGGCGTGCACATCACTTGTGCACGCCAGCTTTCCGAGACTCTTATTTTGTTAGCGCAGGCAGCATGAAGCAGGGCTTTTATTATGAAGATAGGAAATGTGCAGTCGGCCTTTAGAGTTTGGACGGAAGGGACGGCGCGAAAGTCTGCTGAAATAAAAAGTGTTTCTCGCCTTCCTCTCTGTCATTTTTTCATAATAATAAACTGGCAGCAGCCAGCGTCATCTCACAAGACCCTCGGGTGCCGTGAATGTCAATCAAGCAAGCTACGGAATTTGCCGCCAATGTTTTTCTTGTAAAGTGTATGGAAGCTGGATGAATTAGATGCCAAAAACCAACCACTTTCATGTGGTATTGTACAGAAAGGACAACTTTTTTTCTCCTCCATTTGAAAATGTGGGCGTTGGCATCATTACTGTCTGATTCCAATCAATGCAAGTCATCAGAATCAGGTAATACACCAACTTATATTCTTGTCTTCGTGAAAGAAAGACATCTGTATGTGTTACACATGCTTGTATTATTACTAAACACATTTAAATTGTTTACAAAAATGTTTCTTTCATAAATAAATAAATATAAATGATATATATAAATGAGGTAGATCCCCTCGAGTTGGTCAATTGAAAAGTAGCTCGCCTGCAGAAAAAGTGTGGGCACCCCTGCTCTATGCATATCATCGGATACCAAA
Source organism: Nerophis ophidion (assembly GCF_033978795.1). Taxonomy (NCBI): domain Eukaryota; kingdom Metazoa; phylum Chordata; class Actinopteri; order Syngnathiformes; family Syngnathidae; genus Nerophis; species Nerophis ophidion. The sequence continues at coordinate 3,049,727 of NC_084622.1, forward strand.
ACCATACGCTTAACATTGTCAGAGAATAAAGCTGACCCCTTTTGTTGACAAAACTCTTTGTGATTAGTACCTGTAATCAACACTTTTACTTTAATAAAACAATAAGCAAACACGTAATTTCCCATTTCTTCCAGTAAGCTCCTCCAGCAAACCTAGTCTGTCTGCTGTTGTGTCATTAGGCAAGGCAGTTCTATCACTCTGCCTCTATTGTTGTGCATACATTTGGTGGTAAGCTCCAGCTGCCCTAGGAAAGACATACATGTCTTTTCTGAGTGAATGAACAAAGGTATAGAGTGTTTACAAAAGCATTGTTATTAAATCACCATACAGATGCACCTCTGTGTATATTCTCTATATGTAATAAGAATAAAGTCTTGTTGATTCTAGCTTTGAACCTAACTTGGAGCTTGATCAATGTCAAGATTTGGCCGAGCCAAATGACTTAAATATTGAGTGGGACAAAGATCACGGCCCAAGAGCCAGTTGAGTAACAGAGACATGGCTACATTACCCAGCTAGTCTTACTCACTTTGGCCATGTGATAATATCAGATCCATAACCGTGGATACTGAGCCAGCTCCTATTGGCTAATGGGAGATAAGATCGAGATGATGGCTCTGTGGGGGGTCAGATCAAGGCCCCATTGGAGCGGGTTACCTGAGCACGCTTGTTTCTGGTTTCATCTTCAGCAGCGCTCCTTTTTCCAGTCACTGACCCCTTCAAAGCATCAGACGAAAGCTATGAAATATTCACACGACCACACCTTAAAACGTCCACAATGTACTTTATTTGTCAAGATTTTATCGTTACAGACACACAGTATGACAATAAATAATTCATGTAAAAAAAACATTATTACTGCATTTTATGCAACACTTAGGGACACTCTTGGAGTTTTATTATTGTTTGCCATCGGTTTCTCCCCTGAAAAACAAATAGGGTTCTAAAGCTGCATGAACGCTAATATTTTTCTTTTCTATTTTTGTCAACAGGTTGATGTTCATGTGTTAACGTGTTAATGAATGCCATTAGTGACTAAAAATCATTGCAATAATCATGTAAAAACTCAGATTAATCTAAAAGCAAAATGAACTTATTGACACTTCTGGGTTTACAATTTACTATAATTTGTTGTGTGTTTTTTGTGTGGTACGTGTTGGTGTGCAGCACTTAACTGTGGGCAACACCCTCCTCTTCATCTGTGCAGGCCATGCATTTGTTTACATCTGTTTCTAAATCACTGCCTGGAAGACCAGGACACTCGATGGAATATTCAATTTCTTCAGCACATGGAGGCTCGTCATCTTCAAAAATGCTGGGTGAGAAAAGACAAAGAAGTGTATTACAATATGCAATCAACCTTTAAGTAATATTGCAATTTTCCATGCCAACAAGGCAAGTATGCCTGATAGAAAGTGCTACACTTTTCCAAAAGCACTAGCTTGATGCTAAATTTATATTGGCTATGCCATAACACAAAATGTAGTCAAATGTGTCTCAATAACCCAAGAATGACTTAAAAATAGTCAGGTTTAGAGAGAGGCGATGTGGCCCAAAATCGCGATATCTATTGCAGCCTCTTGTGGTAATGAATTACAAACCCCGTTTCCAAATGAGTTGGGAAATTGTTTTAGATGTAAATATAAACGGAATACAATTATTTGCAAATCATTTTCAACCCATATTCAGTTGAATATGCTACAAAGACAACATATTTGAAGTTCACACTGACAAACATTTTTTTTTTTTTGCAAATCATTAACTTTAGAATTTAATGACAGAAACACGTGACAAAGAAGTTGGGAAAGGTGGCAATACATACTGATAAAGTTGAGAAATTCTCATCAAACACTTATTTGGAATATCCCAAAGGTGTGCAGGCTAATTGGGAACAGGTGGGTGCCATGATTGGGTATAAAAGCAGCTTCCATGAAATGCTAAGTAATTCACAAACAAGGATGGGGTGAGGGTCACCACTTTGTAAGCAAATTGCCGAACAGTTTTAGAACAACATTTCTCAACGAGCTATTGCAAGGAATTTAGGGATTTTACCATCTACGGTCCGTAAAATCATCAAAAAGTTCAGAGAATCTGGAGAAATCACTGCACGTTAGCGATGATATTACGGACCTTTGATACCTCAGGCGGTACTGCATCAAAAACTGACATCAGTGTGTAAAGGGTATCACCACTGTTAGTAACTACAGTTGGTTGCTACATCTGTAAGTGCAAGTTTAAACTCTGCTATGCAAAGCAAAACCCATTTATCAACACCAAGGAACACCGCTGGCATTGCTTGGCCCGAGCTCATCTAAGATGGAGTGATGCAAAGTGGAAAGGTGTTCTGTGGTCTGACGGGTCCACATTTCAAATTATATGCGAACACTGTGGACGTGGTGTCCTCCGGAACAAAGAGGAAAATAACCATCCGGATTGTTATAGGCGCAAAGTTGAAAAGCCAGCATCTGTGATGGTATGGGGGTGTATTAGTGGCCAATGCATGGGTAATTTACACATCTGTGAAGGCACCATGAATGGTCCATACAGGTTTTGGAGCAACATATGTTGTCATCCAGGCAACGTTATCATGGACGCCCCTGCTTATTTTAGCAAGACAATGCCAAGCCACGTGTTACAACAGCGTGGTTTGGTAGTAAAAGAGTGCGGGTACTTTCCTGGTCCGCCTGCAGTCCAGACCTGTCTTCCGCCAAAATTTGTGGCGCATTATGAAGCGTAAAATATGACAGCGGAGACCCCGGACTGTTGAACTACTGAAGCTCTACATAAAACAAGAATGGGAAAGAATTCCACTTTCAAAGCTGCAACAAATAGTTTCCTCAGTTCCCAAACGTTTATTGAGTGTTGTTAAAAGAAAAGGTGATGTAACACAGTGGTGAACATGCCCTTTCCCAACTACTTTGGCACGTGTTGCAGCCATGAAATTCTAAGTTAATTATTATTTAAAAAAAATAAAATAAAATAAAGTTTGAGTTTGAACATCAAATATCTTGTCTTTGTAGTGCATACAACTGAATATGGCTTGAAAAGGATGGGTGCTGGTTAGCGCCTTGCATGGCAGCTCCCTCCATCAGTGTGTGAATGTGTGTGTGAATGGGTAAATGTGGAAGTAGTGTCAAAGCGCTTTGAGTACCTTGAAGGTAGAAAAGCGCTATACAAGTACAACCCATTTATCATTTATTCATTTATCATATGGAAACGAGGTTTGTATATCACAATTTCTTATCAGGTGTATAAAGGATAATACAACCATTTTAAAATGTGTTACATAGGCTCTTAATTTGGCTGTAATATAATGCATAATTTCCAGTTGGATTATTTTCTCCAAACTATTGTGATTACTTATTCTGTTAGTTCCTGAATCTGGTTACTTGAACATTAAATACCAAGTAGTTACAGGGGCAGTATTTGTCATATCAATACTGATATTCAAATTTTCAAGATCATTGAATGATTACATTTTTGATCCCAATTAAATTCCCTTATGTTCCTCCGGTGTCAGTGGATTGATTTCCTTTGTTTGTAAACAAAAGCATGTTTGACTAGTAAAAAATATCAAACCACTATAGTACCGATCATATGATATTGTACTTGCTATAGTCCTTTCTGATTTTTGCATCGATCCGCCCACCTTTTTGTTTACATTCATGAGCTCAAATCCACCTACAATGTGTAGCGTAGCATGTTTAACTCTTGGTCCTCCTCCAGTGATAATGTTATTTTTGAGAAACATAGTTTATTTGCGTATGCTATTTACTCAATGTGTGTTTTTCAGCTTATTGTGTTGTTGCATCCAGAGGAAGTCACAAAGCATGACAATCTTTTAAACTTATATTGCCAATCTTGTGCTAACAGGTTAAATTCCGACATACTCTTGTGCACTCATGTCTTACACACACACACACACACACACACACACACACACACACACACACACACACACACATGACACTTCTCATTCTCTGTCAATAAAATCTCAGGCGTGGTATACTTACAATTGTGAACTCTGAACATGACAACACCAACATGTTTTTAATTTACAATAGTTATTTAACTATTGTATTTATATAATAGATCTTTTTTGTACCATGTCTTAAAACTGCTAAATAGTGCTGCAAATAATAATAGCGTCCTCTTTCAGAAGTTGCACAGTCTATCGTTGCGATATTCCTCTAGTTTATAAGTGAAACGTCCGTTAAAAGTAAACTGATGATTCTGAATGATTAGTTCCAGTGTAGATAAAGATGGCGATGTTGTGGTTGTGGTCTATCGTCCCTCTTCACAAGAAAGAAATACAGTGTGTGGTCGATGACAGCTGCAGTTACTCCTTCTGGAGACACTGCCCCTTAGTGTTTTGGAAGAGAATTACAAGTCTGGCGCCACCACAGCCACAGAAGAACTATAAATCAAATGTCAGAGGGGACTCAAGCTATGTGACGTGAGGGTGTATATACCAGGCTGTGCACTGTGGAGGGACATTAGCCACTTTAAAGAATGCTACATTGGTTGAGGGCATGTTCGTTTTTTGTCGCTGTCAAATTTGCGGGACACAGCCAGAACGTGTTATCAACATGCATCATCACAAGCTCCATCGTCAGCCAAATTCATATAATTTATATTGTCTATTGTCTTTAACACACACCCTAGACAGGATGAAATCTTACTTGTGTGACCTATGGTCCTGGATGTTGTGGTCTAGGTTAATGTAATTGATCATACTCGTGTCATAAAGTTCCTTTGTATCTTTAGTCATGGACAGCAGACTGTGGCAAAACTTCATTCCCATTTCTTCCAGCTCTCGGATTCCCATATGCAGACCCTTTAAACGTAGAAAAAAAAAATTGTGAGAAAAACAGAGAGAGAGACAGAATTTCAAAATAATGTATTGCCGCAGTAACTCTGTTTAATTATTTTTTTTTTTAACCAGGCCATATGGGTCGTTTACATTTGAACGTCTACTGGTACCAAATTAGTACTTCAAAAATGGTGCAGGTACTTAAATAGGGTCTGAACCGTTACTTAAAAAAAAAAAGAAAAACAAAAGAAAAACAAAACCAATGGCTTTTTATTTTGATTGAATTATGACAATCAAGTTAAACAGACGAGTAATTTAAAATACTTTGATCATCCATCCATCCATCCATTTTTCTACCGCTGGAGCCTATCTCAGCTGCATTCGGGCGGAAGGCGGTGTACACTCTGGACAAGTCGCTAACTCATCGCAGATACTTTGATCAAAGAAAATTTAATTATACAAGTAATACATTCAAAAATAAAATCTATAATAATAGCACTAGTTGCAGATTATTTAGTCAGAATTCATTTAGCACTGAAATGAATCACCAATAGCTGCTTCTTTTTTCAGTCTGGTTAATATTGTTTCTGTTGGCACCGGTGCTATTATGGTCTTGGTGCCCAACCCTATTGGTATGCGGCAACATTCATACCTGGTGAGGCGCTGACATTTTTTGAACATTAATGGAGTTTTTTGCAACTTGCTCGAAGGTACATTTTCAAACCCAAAATATTACAAGAACACCGCTGCTTAAAAGTTGCAAAAAAGACTTTCTTTCAACTTCTTGTTCTCTAACCAAGAGGCGTCACACCAAATTCTGGGCCCCCCATACAAAAGACTCCGAAAGGACCCCCCATAAACACAACACTGCCATCCTAAAGACACACTTGGTGGTTTTATATGTACCAAAGAAATAATTATTGCATGATTTTTGGTGAAACACGCTTTTTAAAACACACTCAAACCTCTTCTGGGGGTATATGACTTTTTAAAGATGGGATTATTACCACAAACAAGTTGGTTTTGTTTGTTTTTTACAAAAATAAACAACAAATTCAATATAAAGGGACCAGAATATGTATTCAAACAACCATATAACTTGTCATTATTCACTTACCGTATTTCCTTGAATAGCCGCCGGGGCGCCAATTAATTTAAAACCTTTTCTCACTCCTTCGCTTACCAAAGGTATGCAGTAAAAATTTGAGTGTGATGTAAGCTTGGACCTTAAATCCTACTGAATAGCTCTTCATCTTCTTCCCTTTATGTGATTTCAAATTACCGGTATTGAAATCAGCCTCCTCCATTTTGAAAATGATGACAGGGGAAATGTCACTCGTGACATCACAACTTTGACCAGGCGGTAATTCAAGGCAGGTGCATACTATATGCCGGGGGTCCTCAAGCACAAATCTTGAAGGTCCACAAATGTTATTTTGAAACAGGCTGGGTCCGTTTATTATCGGTCAAGCTTATATAGTAGCAGGAGGTAGGTAGTAGTTTAACATTTTCTCAAAATTAACAAAATTAAAATAAATATCCAATAAAATACATGAAAGATTTTCTTTGAAACAAAAATAAGAACTTAAATAAAACTTTCAATTTTAACAAAAAATTCATACTTTTTAAACACAACCCTCCTATCCCTGGTAAACAAATGACCTCAACAGATCTCATTCATGTACAAAATAACTAAGGTACAGAACATCCCCATTGTGTAAAACACAGCTGCTCAATGGAAGAATTGGGCTCGAAGCCAAGACTTTGAACTTTGGCACAAAAGGTGTGATGGCCAGGCGGAGACACTGATCCAGGTGTTCATTGGTCAGTCTGCAGTTCTTCACAATGTTCATTGCAGAGAAGGCAGACTCACAGATGTATGTTGAGCCAAAGATTGTGAGGATGTGACAGGCCATCTTATGCAACAGAGGGAACTTGGAAGGAATGACCAGCTTTGACCAGAAGGTGATGGCGTCACCTTCAGTGTGACCTGTATGGTTGTTGATCAAGTATGCATCGCATACACGTGTGTGTGTGCACGTGCGCGTGTGTGTGTAAAATCCACATATTGTGTATGTGACGACAGGTTGTAGAGGAGGCTAAAGGCACACCCTCAAATATTGTTGGGAGGGTTGGCAAGTACTGAATGTATGGAACACATAATTAGCTGCTTTTGAACAGCTGAACTGAAAATATATAAAGTTTTGGCCAGGGCGGATCAGCATTTGCGATTGGCATTAAAGGCTTTAATCAGGAACGGTGTTCACATACTTTTTCACAAAAATTGGCAGGTACTGATTGGTGGCCCATCCCTAATTTGCATTTCTATAATCTATTGTCAAAGTACTGAATGGGATTGGTACTCAAAATCGGATCAGACCTGAGGCCAAAAAATTTGATCGTGACATCCTTAGTCATGTGGCTCATTTCAGAGACATTTACGCATTCATATTAGGATTCACTTTTTTTGTATTGAGAACGACTACATAAAAAGCTCAGATTTAACAACAACGCAGAAACGAGTGAGTATAACAATAGCAGGGGTTAAAATATGGAAGTGTTTAAAGGATGAAATAAAACACAGCACCAACATAAACCAGTTTAAAAAGCTTTTTAAATCATTTATCATTAGTAAATATAAGAAAGAAGAGCAAACATTGTTTTAGAAAGACAATAATATATAATATGTATATAAATACAATTTATGATTTCATAATTATACATTTGGGTTATATTGAAATGTATATATTACCACTTTATATGGAATTTAAATACATTGTGTATATATATATAATATATATATATAAGTGTACAAATGTATATGTTTGATTTAAATGTTAAACTGTGTGTATGAGACGTGTGCTACATATATGTTGCTTATATATTGTTTAAAAAAAAAAAGTAATATAAGTGAAGCATGTTTTAGATTTTATATATTTTGAACCTTGTTCTTGTTGTGATGGGGTAGGTTTATATAAGCGTTGCTTCAACCTACACCCTTTCGGCTCAATCATTGCTCAAATAAGTGTTTTTTTTCTTTTTTTGTTGTTGTTCTTTGTTTTATGTGAAGATTGCCGAAATAAATAAATAAATAAAATCTGAATTAGGCATTATACACTGCATTTTTTCTCATCTCCTACACTTAGTTTGTTGAGTTAGCATTAGCAACTCAGCTTTTGGTTAACCTGACTGTTACAGCGTGTAACGAAGTAAGTAGGCAAACTTGCCAACCCTCCTGATTTTCCCGGGAGACTCCCGAATTTCGGTGCCCCTCCCGAAAATCTCCCGGGGCAACCATTCTCTCGAATTTCTCCCAATTTCCACACTGACAGCAATATTGGGGGCGTGCCTTAAAGGCACTGCCTTTAGCGTCCCCTCTCACCTCAAAAGGAGACTATTATATACGTCTTAGTTATCCATAGGTTTATCTCTAACCCATTAAGTAGGGAGGCAGGGAGCTATTTCTCAGCGTGTTTTTATTCAAGTCGGCACATTAATACACTGACACGCAACATCCGGATTTCCCATCATTCATTGCTTCAAAACTACGGCAAGTAGTAATGTCCGAAAACATAACAGAGACGAAGCAAAAGAACGAAGAAGAGACATGGCAACGACGAGTAAGAAGAAGAAGTACGCTTGCAAGTTCCAAAATGAATGGAAAAAAATATTTCAGTTCATTCAGGACAACTCGAAGGGGAAGGGGTATGGTGCCTGAAAATTTTGTAGATCAAAACACGGTGGCCGAATGGATATACTCATTCATGAGCGGATTATTTATACAGATATATAATATAAGAAATACTTGAAAATATACCCCCTCCCCATCTCCCGAATTCGGAGGTCTCAAGGTTGGCAAGTATGTAAGTAGGTCATATTTGAAGTCATTTACATTTTATTTATTTCGGCAATCTTCACATAAAACAAAGGACAACAACAACAAAAAAAACAAACAAAAAAAAAAACACTCATTTGAGCAATGATTGAGCCGAAAGGGTGTAGGTTGAAGCAACGCTTATATAAACCTACCCCATCACAACAAGAACAAGGTTCAAAATATATAAAATCTAAAACATGCTTCACTTATATTACTTTTTTTTTAAACAATATATAAGCAACATATATGTAGCACACGTCTCATATACACAGTTTAACATTTAAATCAAACATATACATTTGTACACTTATATATATATATATATACATATATATATATGTATTATATTTACACAATTTATTTGAATTCCATATAAAGTGGTAATATATACATTTTAATATAACCTATATGTATAATTATGAAATCATAAATTGTATTTATATACATATTATATATTATTGTCTTTCTAAAACAATGTTTGCTCTTCTTTCTTATATTTACTAATGATAAATGATTTAAAAAGCTTTTTAAACTGGTTTATGTTGGTGCTGTGTTTTATTTCATCCTTTAAACACTTCCATATTTTAACCCCTGCTATTGTTATACTCATTCGTTTCTGCGTTGTTCTACAACAGGGGTGCCCATTACGTCGATCGCGAGCTACAAGTCGACCGCGGGGGGTGTGTCAGTCGATCTCCAGCCAGGCTTTTAAAAAAAATAGACCTGAAAATTAGTGATCATCAATCTTCACCAAGACGTCACTTAAATGACATTCACGGTACCGGAGGGTCTTGTGAGATGACGCTGGCTGCTGCAAGATCATTATTATGAAAATATGACCGAGAGGAAGGCGAGAAACACTTTTTATTTCAACAGACTCTCGCGCCGTACCTTCCGTCAAAACTCTAAAGGCCGACTGCACATTTCCTATCTTCACAATAAAAGCCCTGCTTCATGCTGCCTGCGCTAACTAAATACAGAGTCTCGGAAAACTGGCGTGCACAAGCGATCCCTCAGAAAGCTGGCGTGCACATCACTTGTGCATGCCAGCTTTCTGAAACTCTTATTTTGTTAGCGCAGGCAGCATGAAGTAGGGCTTTTATTCTGAAGATAGGAAATGTGCAGTCGGCCTTTAGAGTTTTGACGGAAGGGACGGCGCGAAAGTCTGTTGAAATAAAAAGTGTTTCTCGCCTTCCTCTCTGTTTTTTTTTCATAATAATGAACTGGCAGCAGCCAGCGTCATCTCACAAGACCCTCGGGTGCCGTGAATGTCAATCAAGCAAGCTACGGAATTTGCCATCAATGTTTTTCTTGTAAAGTGTATGGAAGCTGGATGAATTAGATGCCAAAAACCAACCACTTTCATGTGGTATTGTACAGAAAGGACAACTTTTTTTCTCCTCCATTTGAAAATGTGGGCGTTATCATCATTACTGTCTGATTCCAATCAATGCAAGTCATCAGAATCAGGTAATACACCAACTTATAATACATGCTTGTATTATCATTAAACACAATTAACTTGTTTACAAAAATGTCTCTTTCATAAATAAATAAATATAAATGATTTATATAAATGAGGTAGATCCCCTCGAGTTGGTCAATTGAAAAGTAGCTCGCCTGCAGAAAAAGTGTGGGCACCCCTGTTCTACAATATTGGATCTTAAAAAGTAGTTCTCCTCTTAAATTATAATTCCCTTCTCTCTGTAAAAATCTTCTCTGTAACCCTGTTGGAAGTGAATCTTTACTTGCTTTATAAATCATTTGGGCAGTCTTGAGTTGGATGAGATCTGGTAGTTTTAAATCAAATGTTTTTATAAATAATCCATTAGTGTGTTCTCGGGGTCCTGTGTTATGTATCAGTCTGCATTCCTCCAACTCGTATACTGTGAAACTAATTATTGTTTTTCGCTATTAAATATGTGTAAAAAGGTTATGCAGTGGCAAAAGGGACTTTTATTATCACGAGTCCTGTGACGCTCGGGTCCCATGACGGCGATTAGTGGTGTGTTCCCAAAATGCAGAACACCGAGGAGGCAACGTGCAGGTAAAGTATTTATTGTAGCTCAAAAATAAACTAAGATTAGTGCCGCTCGGAAGGCACCAAAGCATAGGGAAGACTATGCATAAAATTAAACTAAAACTGACAGGTGCGAAGCAACAATACAGAATGCTGTAATATAGCAAAAACTCACGTTGGTAGGAAAGCGCATCCACATGAATGATCATCATCTCCAAAGTCCAGACAAAGAATGGTGGCTCACACTCAACTTAAATAGCCTAATCACCAACAGAAAACAGGTAACGAGTGCTTAAAGCATGGGTGTCAAACTCTGGCCCTTGGGCCAAATTTGGCCCGCCGTGTGATTTCATTTGGCTCTTGAGGTAATATCAAATCAAGATTAGAGCTGGCCCGCCGGTATCATACAGGGGCGGTGCCGCTGCAACAACGCATTTGCCAACCCTCCCAAATTTCACTGCCCCTCCTGTAAATCTCCCGGGGCAACAATTTTTCCGAATTTCTCCCGATTACCACTCGGACAACAATATTGGGGGCGTGCCTCGAAGGCACTGCCTTTAGCGTCCTCTACAACCTGTCGTCACGTCCGCTTTTCCGCCATAGAAACAATGTGCCGGCCCAATCACATAATATCTGCGGCTTTAACACACACGAATGAATGCAACGCATACTTGGTCAACAGCCATACAGGTCACACTGGGGGTGGCCGTATAAATGACTTGAACACTGTTTCAAATATGCGCCACACTGTGAAGCCACACCAAACAAGAATGACAAACACATTTCGCGGCTGTGTTGGAGCCACTATGGATTGAACTTTCACAGTATCATGTTAGACCCGCTCGACATCCATTGCTTTCGGTCCCCTAGAGGGGGGGGGGGGGTTGCCCACATCTGAGGTCCTCTCCAAGGTTTCTCATAGATATGGATATGAATTCTCCCTGCCCACTGGGTGTGAGTTTTCCTTGCCCTTTTGTGGGTTCTTCCGAGGATGTTGTAGTCGTAATGATTTGTGCAGTCCTTTGAGACATTTGTGATTTGGGGCTATATAAATAAACATTGATTGATTGATTGATTGACATTCCGGGAGAACATCTGCACCGTAACACGTAATACCCAGAACGCCTTGCAGCACGAACTCTTCCGGGATGTTATAATATACACCCCTGCTACCACCAAAACTGCCCCCCCCCCCCCCTGCAATTTTTATTAAAATTGTATTTGATATGCCATTGATATTTTTAAATCATTATTGATAGGTTGATTGGAAACACTAAATTGGCCCTGGTGTGCATGTTGTCTCTCTATCTGTGTTGGCCCTGTGATGAGGTGGTGACTTGTCCAGGGTGTACAATGCCTTCCCCCCCAAATGCAGCTGAGATAGGCTGCAGCGACCCCAGAAGGGACAAGCGGTAGAAAATGAATGGCTGGATGGACAATTTGAAACTCGACTTTACAAGTCACTATGAAGTTATATAAGCCTTGCTTGTTCAATATTCAATGCAAAACTTGTTTGGGTCCCTAATAAAAGGTTAATTTGTTCAACCTTGGCCCGCGGCTTTGTTCCGTTTTAAATTTTGGCCCACTCTGTATTTGAGTTTGACACCCCTGGGTGTCAAAAAAACACCAACACAACAGGAAGTGCCAACAAAGTAGGAGTGCAGAACAGGAACAAGCACCAAACACAGAAGAACACCAACCAAACCCAACATAAAGTCCATTGTTTAAAAAAAACAGGGCCATTATTTTGTATACACAAAATAGGGTCTGAAATGTGCCACTTTTAAACGCCAACACGGGGAGTTATTTAAAAAGAAAAAAAAAGGCAGTTGGCGGTAGAATAATGAACTCTAAACCTTGCTTGCACACTTTTTGCTCGCACAGCGCAGAAACGTCAGGTTTGGGCGAAGTTACAACCTGGACAATCACAAGGAGCCAAAGTACTAAAACAAAGGGTAGACTTATTTTGTCTGTGTGTTAGTTATAATAACATAACTCAAACAATTTTGCAAACCTTGTATATTCCCTGGTCAAAACCATTGTAGGTGCTTTCCATGGTGTAACTTCTCAGCACGCCAATTTCTCTCCAGACAACAACTCTGGCAGTGGATGAACGCGACTTCTCCACCTAAGAAAATCAGATTAAATGTGTATTAGAAAAAAAATGCAATGGGTTTTTTGTTTACTTGGTCTGTGGTACAATCGTCCCTCATTTCAAATATTGCGGCTTTGATAATAATGGCGTTTGAAGGATCCTCCGGTTGCTGTGTTCTGCAGAAAAAAACACTCAAAGCTACAATATTGTATGAAAAGAGTGTTAGAGTGACTATACATGTTGTAGTTCATGTTCCTGTTCAAGAAAGGTTTATGCTTATTTTAAAAAAATATATAAATTGTAGACTGGTTGCCCAACCAGTCTACATGTGCTTTGTGGACATGGAGAAGGCATTCGACCGTGTCCCTCGGGAAGTCCTGTGGGGAGTGCTCAGAGACTATGGGGTATCGGACTGTCTTATTGTGGCGGTCCACTTCCTGTATGATCAGTGTCAGAGCTTGGTCCGCATTGCCGGCAGTAAGTCGAACACATTTCCAGTGAGGGTTGGAATCCGCCAAGGCTGTCCTTTGTCACCCATTCTGTTCATAACTTTTATGGACAGAATTTCTAGGCGCAGTCAAGGCGTTGAGGGGTTCCGGTTTGGTGACCGCAGGATTAGGTCTCTGCTTTTTGCAGATGATGTGGTCCTGATGGCTTCATCTGACCGGGATCTTCAGCTCTCGCTGGATCGGTTCGCAGCCGAGTGTGAAGCGACCGGAATGAGAATCAGCACCTCCAAGTCCGAGTCCATGGTTCTCGCCCGGAAAAGGGTGGAATGCCATCTCCGGGTTGGGGAGGAGACCCTGCCCCAAGTGGAGGAGTTCAAGTACCTAGGAGTCTTGTTCACGAGTGAGGGAAGAGTGGATCGTGAGATCGACAGGCGGATCGGTGCGGCGTCTTCAGTAATGCGGACGTTGTACCGATCCGTTGTGGTGAAGAAGGAGCTGAGCCGGAAGGCAAAGCTCTCAATTTACCGGTCGATCTACGTTCCCATCCTCACCTATGGTCATGAGCTTTGGGTCATGACCGAAAGGATAAGATCACGGGTACAAGCGGCCCAAATGAGTTTCCTCCTCTCCCTTAGAGATAGGGTGAGAAGCTCTGCCATCCGGGAGGAACTCAAAGTAAAGCCGCTGCTCCTCCACATCGAGAGGAGCCAGATGAGGTGGTTCGGGAATCTGGTCAGGATGCCACCCGAACGCTTCCCTAGGGAGGTGTTTAGGGCACGTCCAACCGGTAGGAGGCCACGGGGAAGACCCAGGACACGTTGGGAAGACTATGTCTCCCGGCTGGCCTGGGAACGCCTCGGGATCCCCCGGGAAAAGCTAGACGAAGTGGCTGGGGAGAGGGAAGTCTGGGTTTCCCTGCTTAGGCTGTTGCCCCCGCGACCCGACCTCGGATAAGCGGAAGATGATGGATGGATGGATGGATATAAATTGTTTTCTCTAACTATTGATAATAATCCTACTTTGCGATAATGTATTGAACAAGGTCAGGCCTGGAACCAAATGGCTGTGATAAATGAGGGATGACTGCATATTCGGCCTCATCACCCTCTACATTAGGGGTGGGAAAAAAATATCAAAATGGCAATATGTAGCAATAACGTGTCTAATGATATACAATTGATTCTTAATATCCTAATGTCGAATTGTAAAAAATACATGTTTACATTTTTTAGTCATGTTTTGTAGACAATGAACTATGTAGAATATTGCAACATAATACAATATTGTATTGTATCGTGATATGTATCGTACTGTAAAGTCCTTGCCAATACACAGCCTAAGTCTGATCAGTTCTTATTGATTAATACACCAACTATGACTGAACAATATTTTTACAATATAAGGTTAAAACTATTGTCTTATGTTGACATCACGGACTAGCGAATGTGCTGGGTGATGATGTGTGTATTTGCTATGATCCGCTGCCCGGATCATATCATGTTCTGTTTTTGTATTATATTCTGTTAGAGTTTGACTTCCTTAGTTCCTGGTTTGTTCTGTCACCATTGTTTATTTGTTTCACCTGCTTCTTGTTTCCGGACGCAAACCTGTTTGTAATTACTGTCCTTATTTAAGCCTGCCTCCTTTGTTCTCTCGTTCTCGGTTCATAGTTTGTGTTTCATGCAGTTTGTGTTCCACAACAGTGACGACTTTGATACTCTGGTTCTGATATCCATGCTTGCTAGCTTCCACGCTATGCCTTTTGTGTTTTCTAGCTCCCATGCTAGCTCTTTGTTTTGCCTTTTGTGCCTAGTGCAAGTTTTCTGTTCATAGTCTGTTCTTTAGTTTAAATTAATCATTATTTCTTACCTTTTACGCTGTGTCCTAGCCTGAACTGCATCTAGAGAGAAAGCACCCACATCACGATGCCCCAAAGTCGTCACATGTATATATGTCTTTAGGGCAGGGATATTTAACCAAATTGTTTGGGGAGCCACATTTCCAGAAGGCTAAGGACCGGTGGGCCAGACATCTCCTTTCACTTTTTGTCTTATTTTGTTTATTTTTTAAGGAGCTTCTCACAAGTTTGTTTAACTATACTTGCTAGCTACTAGTTGAATAGCCCTTGAAGGGGTGTAATTGTAATTGTTGATATGTCACTGATGTGCACATCAATAAGTCTGAAGAGTAAACATTGGTACTTTTTTTATGTGAACTGTTACCCAGCATCACTTATGAGTGTAGCTAAAGTTTCCACAGCCTGAAACAGCGTACATTCCGACGTCAGTTTGGATACATCTCATCGTACGGCAGGTTTTTGTGCGTACTCAAGCCTTGTACATGAGGCCCCTGGTCTATGATAACATTCCAAATGGATTTGCTGTATGTATCGACCCAAAGGCAAACAAAAGCAATCATATTCGTAATGTAGTACACATGTGACTTGGAATTATGAAATAGAGAGTTTACTGTATTTACCGTATAGTTGCAGCTGTTGAAAGAAAATGCCGGTGCAATACGATCTAAGGCCTTTGCAATAGCCTGTAGAAACAGAGAAAGCGGTTGTGAAGAAAGTGACATTTTCAACATTTCAACTCCGGAACAGGAGAGCAATTTATCAGACAGTATCAGGCTCTGCAAGACAACAAACTTTGCTTACCCGATATCCAGGGTCCTCTTTCAGTCCTGCCGTGTCCACAGCAGAACTTGACTGCCAGAGAGTTTCCTTCATGCTGCAGCCATACAAAAATACATTCTTTTTTCGAGAGTGGCCATGATAGTCACAGAAGACCTGACAAAGAGGATATATAGAGGATTATAAACGACTAGACACAATTCAAGGTGTCTTCGGACAAATGAAAAAAAAGTAATTAAAGGCCGGGGTGTTAGCAACATTTACAAAAATGCATAGAGGGCGCAAACTTTTAAATGTATATTATATATTGATGGTTCTCAAATGTTTTGCAACAATTATCACCATAAAAAAACTTTACTCTCCAATTACCACTGTAATGACCAACATTAACATTCAGTGGTTCTCAACCTTTTTTCATTGATGTACCCCGTGTGAACATTTTTTTAATTCACGTAACCCCAAATCAGAGCAAAGCATTTTTGGTTGAAAAAAAAAAAAGAGATAAAGAAGTAAAATACAGAACTATGTCATCAGTTTCTGATTTATTAAATTGTATAACAGTGCAAAATATTGCTCATTTGTAGTGGTCTTTGTTGTAATTCATACAGTCCGCTCCCTGTACGATCAGTGTCAGAGCTTGGTCCGCATTGCCGGCAGTAAGTCGGACACATTTCTAGTGAGGGTTGGACTCCGCCAAGGCTGTCCTTTGTCACCGATTCTGTTCATAACTTTTATGGACAGAATTTCTAGGCGCAGTCAAGGCGTTGAGGGGTTCCGGTTTGGTGACCGCAGGATTAGGTCTCTGCTTTTTGCAGATGATGTGGTCCTGATGGCTTCATCTGACCGGGATCTTCAGCTCTCACTGGATCGGTTCGCAGCCGAGTGTGAAGCGACCGGAATGAGAATCAGCACCTCCAAGTCCGAGTCCATGGTTCTCGCCCGGAAAAGGGTGGAGTGCCATCTCCGGGTTGGAGAGGAGACCCTGCCCCAAGTGGAGGAGTTCAAGTACCTAGGAGTCTTGTTCACGAGTGGGGGAAGAGTGGATCGTGAGATCGACAGGCGGATCGGTGCGGCGTCTTCAGTAATGCGGACGTTGTATCGATCCGTTGTGGTGAAGAAGGAGCTGAGCCGGAAGGCAAAGCTCTCAATTTACCGGTCGATCTACGTTCCCATCCTCACCTATGGTCATGAGCTTTGGGTCATGACCGAAAGGATAAGATCACGGGTACAAGCGGCCCAAATGAGTTTCCTCCGCCGTGTGGCGGGGCTCCCCCTTAGAGATAGGGTGAGAAGCTCTGCCATCCGGGAGGAACTCAAAGTAAAGCCGCTGCTCCTTCACATCGAGAGGAGCCAGATGAGGTGGTTCGGGCATCTGGTCAGGATGCCACCCGAACGCCTCCCTAGGGAGGTGTTTAGGGCACGTCCAGCTGGTAGGAGGCCACGGGGAAGACCCAGGACACGTTGGGAAGACTATGTCTCCCGGCTGGCCTGGGAACGCCTCGGGATCCCCCGGGAAGAGCTAGACGAAGTGGCTGGGGAGAGGGAAGTCTGGGCTTCCCTGCTTAGGCTGCTGCCCCCGCGACCCGACCTCGGATAAGTGGAAGATGATGGATGGATGCATGGAAAAAGGTGGATTAACTTCAAATTCTTCAGGACAACCTAAAATCATCAGTGTTCCAACAAGACAATGACCCCAAACACACATCAAAAGTGGTAAAATAATGGCCAAATCAGGCTAGAATTAAGGTTTTAGAATGGTCCTTCCCAAAGTCCTGACTTCAATGTGTGGACAATGCTGAAAAAACAAGTCAATGTCAGAAAACCAACATATTTAGCTGAACTGCAAACATTTTGGTCAAGAGGAATGGTCAAAAAATTTAACCAGAAGCTTGTGGATGGCTACCAAAAGCGCCTTATTGCAGTGAAACTTGCCAAGGGACATGTAAACACATGTTAACATTGCTGTATGTATACTTTTGACCCAGCAGAATTGGTCACATTTTCAGTAGACCCCTGATAAATTCATAAAAGAACCAAACTTCATGAATGTTCTTTGTGACAAAGAAGTATGTGCTGCAATATGTGGATGGCAGAACAGACCGGAAACAACAAGGACGCCTTTGGTGTTTTTTCTTTTTGTAATTATGATTATGTATTGCTTTTATTATCTATAATGAATAAAATAGCACAGGGCCCTGCGATGAGGTGGCGACTTTCTCAGGGTGTACCCTGCCTTCTGCTCACCTGTAGCTGGAGTAGGCCCACCACAACCCCTGTGACACTAAGAGGGACAAGCGGTAGATAATGCACTGATGGATGGAAAACAGCACAGTGAATTGACAATGAGATCTGAGTATGTGCTTTTTCTGCCATCAAAGTGCCAACTGAAGTGAATTATTTAACTCATATTATGTTCTACATATGGTAAATGTTTATAGTCACCTTGCAGAAAGCAAACCACAAGGTTTAACCTTCCTCTTGTGTTAGCTTTCTGTTACCATCTCTTATGTTAACGGGTCGGTTTTGACCCATGTCTTAAATCAGCTGTAAAATACACTAAAAACAACTATTTATCATCCAATTTGTTTCTCATCTCTTGGTTACCTTGTTAGGCTTCCTTATCCTTGAAAATATTGGTTTTAATATTTTTGGTTTGGGCCATTGGGCCTTATTTTGTCAGTATACCCCTCAATTTCAATTTTTAAAAATGGTAAAACGAACCGCAAGAGAATCATATAAATAAAAAAAAGGTTGTTGTGTTACCTAACTATTACTAAGGGGTATTAAAACACATCTCTTAAATAAATGTGTTTTGTTTATTTTTTCATTTTAAGAATTTTAACTATAGTAACATCTATGGTGTTACGGGTCAATTTCAACCCATTTATATTTACTTCAAGAAAAAGGCTAAGAAGTATTTTTTTCAGCAACAGAAATCCAACATCAGACAAACAACAACCAATCAAGCAAATGAAACCAAGAGAAATAGATTACTAGTTCCAAAACTAATAAAAAAACAAAATCAGAGTGGCAAAAAGTAACACTTTTAGTGTCCGTCTTTTGTTTGTTTTTGTACAGGATAACAAAGTAAAATGAGAATCCACTAAAGCTCACAAGATTGGGCTATCAGTGTGTTCAGTTTTGGCTCTTATCATTGCTTTATCATCTTATTTTTATAACTGGGTCGAAACCGACCCTAACAACACCAAGGGCATAATTTCTACCAGAGCATTTTATAATTTAGTGAAAAAAATCATAATGTTTTATTTTGTTGACAAATAGGTTCCTGACAAAGTCAAAAAGCTTTGATGCAAAAAAATAAATGTATGTGGTGTTTTTATGCATTTAAAAACTAAAACGGGTCGGTGCCGACCCTAACACAAGACGAAGGTTAAGTAAATAAAGGTTGAGTCCATAATAAATTAACGAGCCTTATTTGGACATTCGCATATGGACTCGGTTAACTCTCTCACGAGAAGAGGCAATAGATTCCGACTTCGGAATGCAAAAGTGAAAGCTCTATCCTGGAGGAGAGACTCCTTGTTTATCTTCATGTCAACATTTAAGTTACAACTTATAGAGGTTGTTTTGCGGTCACTTACACCTGAACATCTCCTTACATGGTCAGGTTGTACACTCCTGAATTAACACACACCCAGAGGGAGAAAAAAAGAATATAAGAAGGTGGTTCGGCTCCTCCCAGTTAGGAGTGCCTCATAATTTTTGACCTGACCTCCTCCAGGAACTGCAGTCCTGTATAATGACACTCGCTTGTAATAAAGCAACTTTTGGTTCAGTAAAGCGTCTCCGACGTGTCTTTTGATCCAGACACACTGCCGTGTCAACCTTTTGGGTAACAAAACCAGAAATACACACCACTACTTTCAAGCCTGTGTGATATAAAATGAGTAATGAGTTTTTTAATCCAGTTCTGGTGAAACCCTGTGCTTTTTTTAGATAAGTTTACAAGGAACAATTAAAATATTAATAGCAAATTCATCAAAGCACTAGTTGAAAAAAAAAAGTTTTAAACATTGAGACTTTTGTATTATTATTATTAAATATTATAAACTTTTCACTTTCCTCGGGCACTGTTCTCCTAGCATTCAAAAAAGCGGTTATTCATCCTCTCCTTAAAAGACCTAACCTCGATCCTGACCTCATGGTAAACTACCGACCGGTGTCTCACCTTCCCTTTATTTCGAAAATCCTCGAAAAAATTGTTGCAGAGCAGCTAAATGAACACTTAGCGTTTAACAATCTATGTGAAACCTTTCAATACGGTTTCAGGGCAAATCACTCGACTGAGACAGCCCTCGCAAAATTGACTAATGATCTATTGCTAACGATGGACTCTGATGCGTCATCTATGTTGCTGCTCCTCGATCTTAGCGCTGCTTTCGATACCGTCGATCATAATATTTTATTAGAGCGTATCAAAACACGAATTGGTATGTCAGACTCAGCCCTGTCTTGGTTTAACTCTTATCTTACTGATAGGATGCAGTGTGTCTCCCATAACAGTGTGACCTCGGACTATGTTAAGGTAACGTGTGGAGTTCCCCAGGGTTCGGTCCTTGGCCCTGCACTCTTCAGCATCTACATGCTGCCGCTGGGTGACGTTATACGCAAATACGGTATTAGCTTTCACTGTTATGCTGATGACACCCAACTCTACATGCCCCTAAAGCTGACCAACACGCCGGACTGTAGTCAGTTGGAAGCGTGTCTTAATGAAATTAAACAATGGATGTCCGCTAACTTTTTGCAACTTAATGCCCAAAAAACGGAAATGCTGATTATCGGTCCTGCTAGTCACCGACCTCTATTTAATAATACAACTTTAACATTTGACAACCAAATAATAAAACAAGGTGACTCTGTAAAAAATCTGGGTATTATCTTCGACCCAACTCTCTCCTTTGAGTCACACATTAAAAGCGTTACTAAAACGGCTTTCTTTCATCTCCGTAATATCGCTAAAATTCGCTCCATTTTGTCCACTAAAGACGCCGAGATCATTATCCATGCGTTTGTTACGTCTCGTCTCGATTACTGTAACGTATTATTTTCGGGTCTCCCCATGTCTAGCATTAAAAGATTACAGTTGGTACAAAATGCGGCTGCTAGACTTTTGACAAGAACAAGAAAGTTTGATCATATTACGCCTATACTGTATATATCTTTATATACATATATACATACATATATACCTGTACTGTATATACTTTATATACATATATACATACATATATACCTGTACTGGCTCACCTGCACTGGCTTCCTGTGCACTTAAGATGTGACTTTAAGGTTTTACTACTTACGTATAAAATACTACACGGTCTAGCTCCAGCCTATCTTGCCGATTGTATTGTACCATATGTCCCGGCAAGAAATCTGCGTTCAAAAGACTCCGGCTTATTTGTGCAGTCCTTTGAGACATTTTTGATTTGGGGCTATATAAATAAACATTGATTGATTGAGTGATTGATTGTTGCAACCTACTGAAAAAGCTGTTGCAAATTTAGGCCCCAACAATCATAAAAAAGCCAGTGAAATTCTGGAGGTACCATTCTATGGTCATCCAACATACCCACCCTGTTGTGATCTGAAATAAAGTGAACAGTTTGAAGGAAAACTGTCTCGAACTGTAAAATATTGTTCAGGCAAATTAACAATCACAAGACTCTACCTGGTAAAGAACTCTAGAAAAATGTTCAATCTTACTAGGGGGGTTCGTCCGATACTGTTGAGGTAGTAAAGGAAACCTTTGGTATGGTAGATTGTTGGACAGAGAAAAGGGTCTGGTTTGCTCCATTGCCGATTCAGGTCTTCTTTGTTCAGATCACAACGATGCCTGCAATGATACAAAGAAATGTATTTGTTCAGCAATCAGGCCACTTCTCAGTCTGCCCACCGAGCTGTAGAACAACAAAATGTCAGTTCAATCTACAATTTCAATTTATTGTACAATTTTTGGCCGCTAAAAGTGTGTCAAAAGGAACATTTATTATTTAGACGACAAAGCACAAAATGAATTATGCTTTGTTAGTAATATGTAGTTTATTTATACATTGTCTATTATTAGTCTAATTTTTTTATCACCAGTGTTCCGAATGTAGGACTTTACTTACGTTGTTACTTTTACAAGTAACCAGTCATTTAAATAATTACATTTCTATACATTACACCAACGTTAGCAAGACGTTTGATGATGCCGTTGTATGTCATCAACAAGACAACATCAGAAGCAAAGCAAGTTTGTTGTAGGAAATATCTTCTTTAATACTAGAAGCAACAACCAGCACCACATTAAAATGAACTTTATATCACATCGACGGAAAATTACACAGCAAACACCATTTGGCACATACACACTACTACTTCGAGTGAATAATGAACAACAAATCAATGATTGAAGTGAAAAGCTTGCAATCCGACAATATTTATATTTTATTAACTAGCACTAACACAATCCATTGAAAAAAACCGTAACTGTCCGCAAACAGCCAATCACAGCTGAGCTACTGTGTCTTGGCGCCACCTTTTGAAAACAAACACAAACTCTGGTCTCCAACATTTAAACTGCAAATACAGATATTTTACGTTTTTGTGTAAAGTACCACAATAATTACTTCTTCCAGTAATTATTAACAAGTAATTCCATTATTAATTCAATTACTTTTTTGGCAGAGCAACAATAAATAATCACTTTTTAAAAGTCATTTTCTTAACACTGTTCATTACTAATGTTAACTTGATGTCGATTTAGCACACATATTGATAACATTTTCTCTATGTTATGTAAAAAACATACTGTCTGGGGTGTCCCGATTACATCTGTTTCAAATCTGAAACAATATTGATATTGGTGCCTTGAGTATTAGCCAATATCCAATACTGAGATGATACAATAAGAGCACAAATCATAGATACTTTTATTATTTTGTATTGTGGAATGTTCGAAAAGGTTTGATCGAGTCAAATTGGTCGGACGACAATGGTAGGTTTGAAAAGCATGCACCTATTTATTAACTGTCTGGAATGGATTTATGCTGTCTTAAAGTTGAAGAGGGGTGGTCATCATATTTTTTTTTTTGGTGACACTCAGTAGCTCATTAAGTTACATTCACGACGCTGTAAGTAAAATGATGCAAGCACTTGTGTTACTGCAGGGGTGCCCACACTTTTTCTGCAGGCGAGCTACTTTTCAATTGACCAACTCGAGGGGATCTACCTCATTTATATATATCATTTATATTTATTTATTTATGAAAGAGACATTTTTGTAAACAAGTTAAATGTGTTTAATGATAATACAAGCATGTGTAACACATATAGATGTCTTTCTTTCACAAAGACAAGATTATAAGTTGTTGTATTACCTGATTCTGATGACTTGCATTGATTGGAATCAGAGAGTAATGATGATAATGCCCACATTTTCAAATGGAGGAGAAAAAAAGTTGTCCTTTCTGTACAATACCACATGAAAGTGGTTGGTTTTTGGCATCTAATTCATCCAGCTTCCATACACTTTACAAGAAAAACATTGGCGGCAAATTCCAAAGCTTGCTTGATTGACATTCACGGCACCCGAGGGTCTTGTGAGATGACGCTGGCTGCTGCCAGTTCATTATTATGAAAAAATGACAGAGAGGAAGGCGAGAAACACTTTTTATTTCAACAGACTTTCGCGCCGTCCCTTCCGTCAAAACTCTAAAGGCCGACTGCACATTTCCTATCTTCACAATAAAAGCCCTGCTTCATGCTGCGTGCACAAGCGATCCCTCAGAAAGCTGGCGTGCACAAGTGATGTGCACGCCAGCTTTCTGAGGGATCGCTTGTGCAC
The DNA here is from genome assembly GCF_033978795.1 of Nerophis ophidion. Lineage (NCBI taxonomy): Eukaryota > Metazoa > Chordata > Actinopteri > Syngnathiformes > Syngnathidae > Nerophis > Nerophis ophidion. Next base: position 3,073,468 of record NC_084622.1, read on the forward strand.
GCCAGTTTTCCGAGACTCTGTATTTAGTTAGCGCAGACTCTTATTTTGTTAGCGCAGGCAGCATGAAGCAGGGCCTTTATTGTGAAGATAGGAAATGTGCAGTCGGCCTTTAGAGTTTTGACGGAAGGGACGGCGCGAAAGTCTGTTGAAATAAAAAGTGATACTCGCCTTCCTCTCTGTCATTTTTTCATAAAAATGAACTGGCAGCAGCCAGCGTCATCTCACAAGACCCTCGGGTGCCGTGAATGTCAATCAAGCAAGCTACGGAATTTGCCGCCAATGTTTTTCTTGTAAAGTGTATGGAAGCTGGATGAATTAGATGCCAAAAACCAACCACTTTCATGTGGTATTGTACAGAAAGGAAAACTTTTTTTCTCCTCCATTTGAAAATGTGGGCGTTATCATCATTACTGTCTGATTCCAATCAATGCAAGTCATCAGAATCAGGTAATACACCAACTTATATTCTTGTCTTTGTGAAAGAAAGACATCTATATGTGTTACACATGCTTGTATTATCATTAAACACATTTAACTTGTTTACAAAAATGTCTCTTTCATAAATAAATAAATATAAATGATATATATAAATGAGGTAGATCTCCTCGAGTTGGTCAATTGAAAAGTAGCTCGCCTGCAGAAAAAGTGTGGGCACCCCTAGGATAGATAGATAGATAGATAGATAGATAGATAGATAGATAGATAGATATTTAGATAGATAGATAGATAGATAGATAGATAGATAGATAGATGGATAGATAGATAGATAGATAGTACTTTATTGATTCCTTCAGATAAGCTCCTTCAGGAGTGGGCCAGACGACTACAGCTTGGATCTTGGCTGGATTGGGAGTAAGATGACCCCTTCTCCACAATGAAGCCAAAAAAGTGAGTAGATATAGACTTAGACAAACTTTAATGATCCACAAAGGAAATTGATGATTGATCACGATTGAAAATGTAGAGTGAAACACACGCTTCTCTGGCTTAAGGAATAATTTGTTCTCTAATACAGTGGTTCTCAAATGGGGGTATGTGTAACCCTGGGGGTACTTGAAGGTATGCTTAGGGGTACGTGAGATTTTTTTTAAATATTCTAAAAATAGCAAGAATTCAAAAATCCTTTATAAATATATTTATTGAATAATACTTCAACAAAATATGAATGTAAGTTCATAAACTGTGAAAAAAATGCAACAATGCAATATTCCATAAATATTGATGTTAAAGATTTTTTTTTTTGTGAAGAAATATTTAGAATTAAGTTCATGAATCCAGATGGATCTCTATTACAATCCCCAAAGAGGGCACTTTAAGTTGATGATTACTTCTATGTGGAGAAATATGTATTTATATTTGAATCACTTGTTTATTTTTCAACAAGTTTTTAGTTATTTGTATATCTTTTTTTCCAAATAGTTCAAGAAAGAACCCTACAAATGAGCAATATTTTACACAGTTATACAATTTAATAAATCAGAAACTGAGGACATAGTGCTGTATTTTACAAACCCCGTTTCCATATGATTTGGGAAATTGTGTTAGATGTAAATATAAACGGAATACAATGACTTGCAAATCCTTTTCAACCCATATTCAGTTGAATATGCTACAAAGACAACATATTTGATGTTCAAAATGATAAACATTTTTTTTTAAAATGCAAATAATCATTAACTTTAGAATTTGATGGCAGCAACACGTGACACAGAAGTTGGGAAAAGTGGCAATAAATACTGATAAAGATGAGGAATGCTCATCAAACACTTTTATGGAACATCCCACAGGTGTGCAGGCTAATTGGGAACAGGTGGGTGCCATGATTGGCTATAAAAGCAGCTTCCATGAAACGCTAAGTAATTCACAAACAAGGATGGGGTGAGGGTCACCACTTTGTAAGCGAATTGTTAAACAGTTTAAAAACAACATTTCTCAACGAGCTATTGCAAGGAATTTAGGGATTTTACCATCTACGGTCCATAAAATCATCAAAAAGTTCAGAGAATCTGGAGAAATCACTGCACGTAAGTGATGATATTACGGACTTGTGACCCCTCAGGCGGTACCGCATCAAAAACCGACAACAGTGTGTAAAGGATATCACCACATGGGCTCAGGAACACTTCATAAAACCACTGTCAGTAACTACAGTTGGTCGCTACATCTGTAAGTGCAAGTTAAAACTCGACTATGCAAAGCCAAACCCATTTATCAACAATATCCTGAAATGCCGCCAGCTTGGCTGGGCCCGAGATTACCTAAGATGGACTGATGCAAAGAGGAAAGGTGTTTTGTGGTCTGACGTGTCCACATTTCTAATTATATTTGGAAACAGAGGACGTGGTGTTCTCCGGAACAAAGAGGAAAATAACCATTCATAAGCCACCATCTGTGATGGTATGAGGGTGCATTAGTGCCCAAGGCATGGGGGTAACTTACACATCTGTAAAGGCACCATTAATGCTGAAAGGTCCATACAGGTTTTGGAGCAACGTATGTTGTCATCCAGGCAACGTTATCATGGACGCCCCTGCTTATTTCAGCAAGACAAGTGTTACAACAGCGTGGCTTTGTAAAAAAAAGACTGCGGGTACTTTCCTGGCCCGCCTGCAGTCCAGACCTGTCTCCCATGGAAAATGTGTGGCGCATTATGAAGCGTAAAATATGACAGCGGAGACCACGGAATGTTGATTGACTGAAGCTCTACATAAAACAAGAATGGGAAAGAATTCCACTTTCAAAGCTTCAACAATTAGTTACCTCAGTTCCCAAACGTTTATTGAGTGTCGTTGAAATAAAAGGTGATGTAACACAGTGGTGAACATGCCCTTTCCCAACTACTTTAGCACGTGTTGCAGCCATTAAATTCTAAATTAATTATTATTTGCAAAAAAAAAAAAAAAAAGTTTATGAGTTTGAACATCAAATATCTTGTTTTGTAGTGCATTCAACTGAATATGGGTTGAAACGGATTTGCAAATCATTGTATTCCGTTTATATTTACATCTAACACAATTTCCCAACTCATATGGAAACGGGGTTTGTACTTGCTCTGATTAGGGTGTACTTGAATTAAAAACATGTTCACAGGGGGTACATCACTAAAAAAAGGTTGAGAACCACTCTTCTAATAAACGTTGAAGAACAAGTCGGACATGCTGGACGTGTTCCTCTAAAGACAAGGAAAACATTTTAAATGTCATCAAGTTAAACCGAAAGGGACTGACCAGCCATATCACGAAACAAGTTGTTTATGATACCCTGAAAAACTGCGTTTATCAGTCTGAAAGGCATCACCAAATACTCAAAATGCCTAAATGGCGTGTTAAAGACGGTCTTCCACTCATCCCCATCACGGATACATGATAAGCATTCCTGTGGTCAACAAAACACAGGGTTAAACGCTCTTTAGGGTTATTTGGTTAAGTCCAATATAGTCTATGCAGGCGCGTAGAGACTTGTCCTTTTTCTTCACCGAGACGAACCCCGCTGCTACGGGAGCTGTCGAGGGACGAATGAGTCCAGCTGCGAATAAGGTAGAAATATATTCCTCTAATGCTCTAAGTTCGGTGTTGGACACGTACATGTGCGTAGAAAGGTAGTGAAGAGCCCGCTAAGAGATAGATGCTATAATCGTAGGGACGGTGGGGTGGGAGAGATAGCGTAAAGTCCTTAATCAAAAACATTTCAAGGTTGTCATAGACTGATGGAACGGCGGAAAGGTCTATGGCAGGGGTGCCCATTACGTCGATCGCGAGCTATACAGAGTCTCGGAAAGCTGGCGTGCACAAGCGATCCCTCAGAAAGCTGGCGTGCACATCACTTGTGCACGCCAGCTTTCCGAGACTCTTATTTTGTTAGCGCAGGCAGCATGAAGCAGGGCTTTTATTGTGAAGATAGGAAATGTGCAGTCGGCCTTTAGAGTTTTGACGGAAGGGACGGCGCAAAAGTCTGTTGAAATAAAAAGTGTTTCTCGCCTTCCTCTCTGTCATTTTTTCATAATAATGAACTGGCAGCAGCCAGCGTCATCTCACAAGACCCTCGGGTGCCGTGAATGTCAATCAAGCAAGCTACGGAATTTGCCGCCAATGTTTTTCTTTTAAAGTGTATGGAAGCTGGATGAATTAGATGCCAAAAACCAACCACTTTCTGTGGTATTGTACAGAAAGGACAACTTTTTTTCTCCTCCATTTGAAAATGTGGGCGTTATCATCATTACTGTCTGATTCCAATCAATGCAAGTCATCAGAATCAGGTAATACACCAACTTATATTCTTGTCTTTGTGAAAGAAAGACATCTATATGTGTTACACATGCTTGTATTATCATTAAACACATTTAACTTGTTTACAAAAATGTCTCTTTCATAAATAAATAAATATAAATGATAAATATAAATGAGGTAGATCCCCTCGAGTTGGTCAATTGAAAAGTAGCTCGCCTGCAGAAAAAGTGTGGGCACCCCTGGTCTATGGTCTCGAGAGATGGAAGGTATTTCATGTGTTGTTGACAAGAAGCAGATCGTAGGCAGTGTGTATGGCAAGTGAAACACCAGTAAAGAATGGTGGCATGATTCCAATCAGTGTGTGGGTTGCGTTTAGCAAGCCATGCTAAACAGAGAACCATGGGAGCCCAACGTGACAGCATGACAAAAAAATAAATAACCTCTACTATGATCAACAGACAAGCAGAGATTAAGAGGAAGCGTTTGGTGAGAAAATTAGTTTGGTTGCTGGGATAGCATGATGTTTAACAAAATTAGAATCAAGAAAGCAGTCATCCACGCCAGAGTCAATAAGTGAGCAGATGTCATATGCTCATTAGCCCATGAGCTCGTACCTTCAAGTTGCATTCTGTTAGTCTCTGGTGAAGAGGAAGAGCGACCTCTGGTGGGTTAACCGCCTGGTGAGCGACAGCGCAAGCGTGGACGTGGTGCTTGAGTCGGCCGTGACAAATAGCGGGAGTGGTCTGCAGGCCCACAGTAGCCGCAGCTGCCTACGGCGGTCCCGGTCGACGGTGGATATGCAGCTTCCTTCCAGTTGCATGGGCTCCTCGGTCATCTCACAGAGGAAAAATGGCTCGGGACCAGAGGAGCTGTCGTGCTGATCCGTGCACAAGTGCTGCATCTCAGCACACTCGGCCTTGCGGGGCACTAAGACGCAAGACTGTATTTAATTTGGAAATGTGCAAATAATGCAATTTTTACAAAGAAAATGTTTAAAATGATTGTAATTATACAAAATCAATTTACAATATAGTTAAAATAACAATCATGTATAAAGTATTTATGATTTAAGCAATTTTGTTTTGTGTGCTGTTGGATCATGGAAATGCATGTAGGATGTTACTAACGCAGTAAGTCTCTCTCCCCTGTGGTTGGTGCTTCTACTTCCAGAGGTATGGCTAACAAGAGCACCTTTGCAACTTTACATTTATCTACTTGTTATTGGTTGTGGTGAGTACTGATGTTGGTAAACTACAACTTGTGTCCATTGTCATCTCTTTACTCCAGGGGTGCCCACACTTTTTCTGCAGGCGAGCTACTTTTCAATTGACCAACTCGAGGGGATCTACCTCCACTGAATGTGAATTCTCCCTGCCCACTGGGTGTGAGTTTTCCTTGCCCTTTTGTGGGTTCTTCCGAGGATGTTGTAGTCGTAATGATTTGTGCAGTCCTTTGAGACATTTGTGATTTGGGGCTATATAAATAAACATTGATTGATTGATGATTGATATATATATCATTTATAGTTATTTATTTATGAAAGAGACATTTTTGTAAACAAGTTAAATGTGTTTAATGATAATACAAGCATGTGTAACACATATAGATGTCTTTCTTTCACGAAGACAAGAATATAAGTTGGTGTATTACCTGATTCTGATGACTTGCATTGATTGGAATCAGACAGTAATGATGATAACGCCCACATTTTCAAATGGAGGAGAAAAAAAGTTGTCCTTTCTGTACAATACCACATGAAAGTGGTTGGTTTTTGGCATCTAATTCATCCAGCTTCCATACACTTTACAAGAAAAACATTGGCGGCAAATTCCGTAGCTTGCTTGATTGACATTCACGGCACCCGAGGGTCTTGTGAGATGACGCTGGCTGCTGCCAGTTCATTATTATGAAAAAATGACCGAGAGGAAGGCGAAAAAACACTTTTTATTTCAACAGACTTTCGCGCCGTCCCTTCCGTCAAAACTCTAAAGGCCGACTGCACATTTCCTATCTTCACAATAAAAGCCCTGCTTCATGCTGCCTGCGCTAACAAAATAAGAGTCTCAGAAAGCTGGCGTGCACAAGTGATGTGCACGCCAGCTTTCTGAGGGATCGCTTGTGCACGCCAGTTTTCCGAGACTCTGCATTTAGTTAGGTCTCCCCTAAAAGAGTAACGGGTCGGATGACCTTTTTATGGGAAATAGTAATTACTCCCTGGTTGTAAGTTCCATGTGACATTAACGTGTGCACTAAAAGTAAGGATGGGTTGGAAGCCATTTGTAAAAGTACAATAAAGTTCCCTGGTTGCGAGATCCAGGCAGCACTGAAGTGTGCACTAAAATTAGGGAAAATAGACCCAATGGCCAAGGAGTGTGACACACAGGAACGTGATGGTGGCTGGGAAAATGTGATGAATCGTTACTGTTTAATGATCAATTGAATGTACTTTTGTCGACAATGAAATTTGCAGGTAGAGTTTAAAAAGAAAATAAATAAAAAGAGAACGTTTCTTGAAAGGGTTAAGATCGAGTTTACAACACTCGTAAAGTAGTGAACTCAAACGTTTGGTAAATTAGTGTAAGGAAGAGATGGATACAGGGTATGGTTTGTAAAGGAAAAAAACAGTTGAGAAAGTGACAAATGAAAGTATTCGTAAATGGTATTCATTCGTGTGTCGGAGTATGCTGTTGGTGGTGGTTTGCTGCAAGTTTGTTTGTTTGGTTGGTTGTTAACTCCTAAAGCTGAAATACATTTGTATTTTATAGTTGTTCTTACAATACCTAGTTCAGAAATAATATGAGTGAATGATCCATCCATTTATTTATCTTCCTCCGCTAATCGGAGGTCGGGTCGCGGGTACGGCAGCCTAAGCAGGGAAGCCCAGACTTCACTCTCTCGGGCCATTTTGTGTAGGTCAGAGTGAATGATAAGTGTTGTTTGTTATTATTAAGTTTTGATATAATACAGCTGTGCTTCTGGGTGAGACATTTGAGATGAGAGATGTGTCTTGGTAACGAGGACGTCTGAGGAGCGAGGAAGAAGGACGGACCAAAGTCGCCTCACTCCTCACTCCAGTGATAAAAAAAAATCATAGAGCAGCGTTAAACAAATTCTAATCAGAGGACATACTGAGCTATGAGAACTTAAGTAAACAGATAGCAAGCAAACCACAAAGAATAATTGAAATAAATAACTTCGGTGCCAATAACGATGCTTGTGGAACCCCACAAGTTAATCTTTTTGGCTGTGATTTAGTCTTATTAATTTCCACATATTGAGATCTATTACCTAAATATCTATTTGACACCTCTTATAAAATAAATGATAAATGGGTTGTACTTGTATAGCGCTTTTCTACCTTCAAGGTACTCAAAGCGCTTTGACACTACTTCCACATTCACCCATTCACACACACGTTCACACACTGATGGAGGGAGCTGCCATGCAAGGCGCCAACCAGCACCCATCAGGAGCAAGGGTGAAGTCTCTTGCTCAGGACACAACGGACGTGACGAGGTTGGTACTAGGTGGGATTTGAACCAGGGCCCCTCGGGTTGCGCACGGCCACTCTCCCACTGCGCCACGCTTATGCCGTAGTTTTACAATTTATGGGGATATTGAGCTAGGATGTGAGGAAAATGTCTGCTGTGGTGGAGGTGAGTGTGAAAATAAACACAATAAAAATAAGTTTTAAGTTGTTCAACTTTAAGGTGTAGTCTAACATTTTTAGGTTGGAGTATTTTTTTTTATTTAGACATTGCATTACACCATGCATCTGGGTGGCGAGCTAAGATAGGATAATAAGGAGGCCCACCAACTCTAAACAGCTTTCTGTTAGCTATAGACTTTTGATAGTATAATGCGAATAACTATAACTTTTACAACCATTTTCTTTGAGTAGTGTTGAATAATAATTACAAATAAAAGCCTAGATGAATAACTATAATAAGAGTCGAAATGTAAAGTGTTATATAGGAGAGAAGTGTTGGTCGGCTTATCACTTAGCACACGACCTTGTGTGTGTGTGTGTGTGTGTGTGTGTGTGTGTGTGTGTGTGTGTGTGTGGACCGCGCTATCAAAATAGTGGTGGAATGGAATTTGGAGGAACGAGAATAAATGCATGCTTTTATTTTGTAGAATATCACGCACGGCAGGAAGTCAGAGTGCACAACTAACTAACTGATAGACACAAATGATAGTTTTAATTAACTTATACATAATCTTTAGTTGATTAAAAAAGTTACTCAAATATACATGAAGTAGTACGTATAATCTTTGAAATAGGGGTATTAATTAACATTTAATGGGATAATTAATGCTGTGATTTTCAACGTGATATGCAGAATTGGACTAAGAAAGGAAACAACTCCTTAATTTACAAATCACTGAAGCAAAAATGTCAAAAGAACCGGAAGGTCAAAAATCAGCTCAAGTATATTCAGCAGTGGGTGACCTTCCTTTTGAGCTCCAGCAGGTGGAGAAAAGAATCCTCAACAGACGTGAGACCAGACGGTTGGACTCGGGTGGTGGACAACGCGGTGCTTCAAGGCCAGTCCGGGGTGGAAACTGTTTCACCTGTGACCAACCTGGTCACTGGGTTCAAGAATGTCCCAACATTTCCGAACGGGAGAGGTCCCGTCATGCCGCCAGACAAACACGAAGGCGAGGCAGAGGGCGCCCACAGCAGAATCCCCAGCAGGAAATGCAGACAGGCCCCATGCTGGACATAAGTGTCAATGGACAATGTTATCAGTTCGTGATTGACACCGGTGCCACCCACTCATCTCTGAATGCTGTGGTAAAAAAAACCTGTGTGCTTCCCTTTTGAAGGTCGAAGGCTTCGCTGAGGTCACAAGAATGCTACCTGTCACCAAACCACTTCCGGTTCAAATTGCTGGACACACACTGAAGCACCTCTTCGTGGTCGACCAGCACACACCGTGCCTGCTTGGTAATAATCTGCTTTACAAACTGTGCCCTGACATTCAATATCACACAGAAAGGACCTTCCTGGTGTTACCTGACAGTAAAACCACCAAGCTGCGACACCACTACCTAGGCTCCTCCATGAGCATTAGCTCATACCACAGTCTGGAGCACCAGAAATGGCGGACACCTGCTGAGTACCCCAACTCCTGCTCCAACTGTTCTATCAGTGAAAACCCTGGCTGACTGAGCTTTTTCCGTGTGTACCACCACCCGACCCGCCATATGTTATGATCACCGGTTAGACGACTCATACCAGGAGGCCTTTGACTCCATCCATCCATCCATCATCTTCCGCTTATCCGAGGTCGGGTCGCGGGGGCAACGGCCTAAGCAGGGAAACCCAGACTTCCCTCTCCCCAGCCACTTCGTCTAGCTCTTCCCGGGGGATCCCGAGGCGTTCCCAGGCCAGCCGGGAGACATAATCTTCCCAACGTGTCCTGGGTCTTCCCCGTGGCCTCCTACCGGTTGGACGTGCCCTAAACACCTCCCTAGGGAGGCGTTCGGGTGGCATCCTGACCAGATGCCCGAACCACCTCATCTGGCTCCTCTCCATGTGAAGGAGCAGCGGCTTTACTTTGAGTTCCTCCCGGATGGCAGAACTTCTCACCCTATCTCGAAGGGAGAGCCCCGCCACACGGAGGAGGAAACTCATTTGGGCCGCTTGTACCCGTGATCTTATCCTTTCGGTCATGACCCAAAGCTCATGACCATAGGTGAGGATGGGAACGTAGATGGACCGGTAAATTGAGAGCTTTGCCTTCCGGCTCAGCTCCTTCTTCCCCACAACGGATCGGTACAACGTCCGCATTACTGAAGACGCCGCACCGATCCGCCTGTCGATCTCACGATCCACTCTTCCCTCACTCGTGAACAAGACTCCTAGGTACTTGAACTCCTCCACTTGGGGCAGGGTCTCCTCCACAACCCGGAGATGGCATTCCACCCTTTTCCGGGCGAGAACCATGGACTCGGACTTGGAGGTGCTGATTCTCATTCCGGTATCTTCACACTCGGCTGCGAACCGATCCAGCGAGAGCTGAAGATCCCGGTCAGATGAAGCCATCAGGACCACATCATCTGCAAAAAGCAGAGACCTAATCCTGCGGTCACCAAACCCGAACCCTTCAACGCCTTGACTGCGCCTAGAAATTCTGTCCATAAAAGTTATGAACAGAATCGGTGACAAAGGACAGCCTTGGCGGAGTCCAACCCTCACTGGAAACATGTTCGACTTACTGCCGGCAATGCGGACCAAGCTCTGACACTGATCGTACAGGGAACGGACCGCCACAATAAGACAGTCCGATACCCCATACTCTCTGAGCACTCCCCACAGGACTTCCCGAGGGACACGGTCGAATGCCTTCTCCAAGTCCACAAAGCACATGTAGACTGCCCAACCAGGGGCGGTATAGCTCGGTTGGTAGAGTGGCCGTGCCAGCAACTTGAGGGTTGCAGGTTCGATTCCCGCTTCCGCCATCCTAGTCACTGCCGTTGTGTCCTTGGGCAAGACACTTTACCCACCTGCTCCCAGTGCCACCCACACTGGTTTAAATGTAACCTGGATATTGGGTTTCACTATGTAAAGCGCTTTGAGTCACTAGAGAAAAGCGCTATATAAATATAATTCACATTCACAATTCACACTCCCATGCACCCTCAAGAACCCTGCCCAGAGTATAGAGCTGGTCCACAGTTCCACGACCAGGACGAAAACCTTTGACTCCTTTTTATATATATATATATATATATATATATATATATATATATATATATATATATATATATATATATTGGAACTCAGGGTGTGGCTGCTCATGTTGACATATCTTTGCAACAACTAGCATGGTATAAGATGGACACAAATGCTGTCCCACATTGTTCCCTTGCTCTCTGTCAAGCCTACGAAACCAAAGACTTAGACCCAATGATGAAACAGTGCATAGCTGCCGATGATTGTAACCGACACACAAATGCCACATTTTCAATTGTTTGAGTTGTCTGTCAAACACATAGCTATGGACTGCATTTTGGACACCCCGGTTGTAGGCTACAAGGAGCTAGCAGCTATACAACAGCTGAGCTAAAACTACACATGACATTTAAGCATATTAAATAATTATAGTTTCTTATTACATGCACAAAGTCGCCAAGACAGAAGTCTGATAGAAAGTATTCAGTCAGAAATTTCTACAACATCAGCTTGACTTAACAAATTAATGTGGCCACCAGGTGTGGTAGAATGTCAAATTACGCATCCGCCATAAGGTTAGTGTTTTTCTAGTATTTGTGTTAATATAAATATAACCATATATTGTCGCTTTCACTATATTGAATAATTTACTTGACTGTTAGCTAAACTTTTTTTTAGATGTTTTTGAAAGTGATAGTACTACAAACACAGTCCCTTTGTTCAGAAACAGAAGGGAGAGGAGGTGAGGGTGGATTCTGAATCCTTAACACAAAATCGCCAATCATCCGAGTCTGACACATTCCATAGTTTTAACAGTTTTCAGTTAAAAACATAATGTCAAGTATAGAGGTGGTAATAGAATCATTGACTAAAAATGATTTGTTATTCAGAGGCCTGACATTCAACAGACCCATCCTGATGGTGTTATTGACAGGCTTCGATGTTGGCGTTGATTTGGAGAGAATAGGAATGAGATTGTTTAGTTTAGCAGGTTGGCTAAGTTTCCCTATGTATACTCTCTTGGTAGTCGCATCAGGAATGTAGAAGGTGCAAATACGGTATTAGCTTTCACTGTTATGCTGATGACACCCAACTTTACATGCCCCTAAAGCTGACCAACACGCCGGACTGTAGTCAGTTGGAAGCGTGTCTTAATGAAATTAAACAATGGATGTCCGCTAACTTTTTGCAACTTAATGCCAAAAAAACGGAAATGCTGATTATCGGTCCTGCTAGACACCGACCTCTATTTAATAATACAACTTTAACATTTGACAACCAAATAATAAAACAAGGTGACTCTGTAAAAAATCTGGGTATTATCTTCGACCCAACTCTCTCCTTTGAGTCACACATTAAAAGCGTTACTAAAACGGCCTTCTTTCATCTCCGTAATATCGCTAAAATTCGCTCCATTTTGTCCACTAAAGACGCCGAGATCATTATCCATGCGTTTGTTACGTCTCGTCTCGATTACTGTAACGTATTATTTTCGGGTCTCCCCATGTCTAGCATTAAAAGATTACAGTTGGTACAAAATGCGGCTGCTAGACTTTGGACAAGAACAAGAAAGTTTGATCACATTACGCCTGTACTGGCTCACCTGCACTGGCTTCCTGTGCACTTAAGATGTGACTTTAAGGTTTTACTACTTACGTATAAAATACTACACGGTCTAGCTCCAGCCTATCTTGCCGATTGTATTGTACCGTATGTCCCGGCAAGAAATCTGCGTTCAAAAGACTCCGGCTTATTAGTGATTCCTAGAGCTCAAAAAAAGTCTGCGGGCTATAGAGCGTTTTCCGTTCGGGCTCCAGTACTCTGGAATGCCCTCCCGGTAACAGTTCGAGATGCTACCTCAGTAGAAGCATTTAAGTCTCATCTTAAAACTCATCTGTATACTCTAACCTTTAAATAGACCTCCTTTTTAGACCAGTTGATCTGCCGTTTCTTTTCTTTCTCCTATGTCCCCCCCTCCCTTGTGGAGGGGGTCCGGTCCGATGACCATGGATGAAGTACTGACTGTCTAGAGTCGAGACCCAGGATGGACCGCTCGTCGGGACCCAGGATGGACCGCTCGCCTGTATCGGTTGGGGACATCTCTACGCTGCTGATCCGCTTGAGATGGTTTCCTGTGGACGGGACTCTCACTGCTGTCTTGGAGCCACTATGGATTGAACTTTCACAGTATCATGTTAGACCCGCTCGACATCCATTGCTTTCGGTCCCCTAGAGGGGGGCGGGGGGTTGCCCACATCTGAAGTCCTCTCCAAGGTTTCTCATAGTCAGCATTGTCACTGGCGTCCCACTGAATGTGAATTCTCCCTGCCCACTGGGTGTGAGTTTTCCTTGCCCTTTTGTGGGTTCTTCCGAGGATGTTGTAGTCGTAATGATTTGTGCAGTCCTTTGAGACATTTGTGATTTGGGGCTATATAAATAAACATTGATTGATTGATTGATGATTTGATGTAAGACATGACTGCTGTTAGGGGGAGAGGGAGTAGTTTTAACATTTTTCAGTGGGTAAAAAGTTATAACTAAATTTAATTTGAAAATAACGATTTTGCACATCGATTGTGGTTTAGTAGATTAATTTAGAATATGGAGGAGGTGAGGGAACATCTGTGTAAAGTTTGTGATTTCATTGACATGATCAATCCGGTAGAAGGGAAAAGGTACTTGCTGATTTGCGTTGACAATTACAGTGGTTGGCTGGAAGCAAAAACCCCAACTACAAAAGAGGATGCAAAATCAGTGATTAAATGGCTTGTTAATGACCTAATAGCCCGACATTGTTTCCCCGAAAAGATTAGGTCAGATAATGGCACCCATTTAAAAAAAAAAAAATGCTCATTTAGCCTGGGTCGAAAAGGCTCTCGGACTAGAACTCAGGTTCGGTTCGGTGTACCATCCTCAGTACCAAGTTAAGGTCGAGAAAATGAACAAGAATCAAAACAAATTGGCTAAAATTTGATTGACATGGTTCCATTAGCGTTAATCCATCCATCCATTTTCTACCGCTTATTCCCTTTCGGGGTCGCGGGGGGCTCTGGCGCCTATCTCAGCTACAATCGGGCGGAAGGCGGGGTACACCCTGGACAAGTCGCCACCTCATCGCAGGGCCAACACAGATAGACAGACAACATTCACACTCACATTCACACACTAGGGCCAATTTAGTGTTGCCAATCAACCTATCCCCAGGTGCATGTCTTTGGAGGTGGGAGGAAGCCGGAGTACCCGGAGGGAACCCACGCATTCACGGGGAGAACATGCAAACTCCACACAGAAAGATCCCGAGCCTGGATTTGAACCCAGGACTGCAGGACCTTCGTATTGTGAGGCAGACGCACTAACCCCTCTGCCACCGTGAAGCCCTCCATTAGCGTTAATGATGTCCCTAATAAAACAGTTTTTACGGCCGTTGAATTTTTCACCCGATGAATTGCATACAGATCAGCCCTTGCCCGGACCAGCTGCCCGAAGTAGGAATCAGCGTGAGACCAAAATGGTATGTTTACAAAATGCAGAAATATGTGCCAGTTTCTCTGTGCAGATTAGAGGATGACAGCCCGTCACTCCAAATTCTCTTCCGCCCACTGAGAGTGGGTCAAGATCAAGGTCATCAGGCACAAAGTGGACGGAGCCTAGGTGGACCGGTCCCTTCAGGGTCGTGGAACGGACGTCTCTCGCCCTTCGACTGGCAGATGCCACTGCCGACATCGCCACATCACCGGCCCCACTCGACACCCTAGCAGAACTTATACACATAGTCTCACAGCCCGGAGGACGACGCCGAGAGAGTTATCCCCCCCGTTGACCTGCCGTCTACCGTCGTGCAGATCTACCAGACCTGCTCAACTGCTGTATCATATTCCAAAGCTATCATATATCCATACTTGAGACCAACCTATGTACTCGATGTTATCCAACTTTTCTTACTTGTTTTCAGCATAACTATTGGTGTCGTTACAATTAGTGAAAAGTTTGATGTTGATCCCCGTTTCGTTACCTAAATTAGCCTGATTTTGATAGACGGAAGGCAGGATGTTACACCCAGCAGTATTCCCTGAAAGACTGGTATTTAGGCTTGTTCTAATATCCTTGTGCCTCAGTCCTTCCTTCCCGACCAATGTGACTGACAAGTGTCTTAGAACATATGGCGGACTTCAAATAGACTGGATCAAGGGGGACAGCAAGACCTACTTTTTTGACCTGTGCAGTGTAATTTATTGCGAGGGACATAATAGCTATTACCGTGGCAGTCACCTCTCTCTTTGTTACGACGCAACCCTGAGCTATTGGTGTGGGAAGCAGAATACATACTCTAGGGGGTGGTGCCCCTGGTGAAAGCAGGTAACCCACTACACAGGGCATTGGAATCCCACTGGCCCCTATTATTACATCAAAACTATTCGGGAAGGGATGACATTCCAGGGGAATTTTGATAGTTCCCAGAACCCCCCTCGCCCTTACAATTGCCAACGTGGGTGTCATGCCTAACTGGCCCAGTCCGTTTTATATTGTGTTGGGGGGGGTTGACCAGGCCAGTACAGACTCTAAAGGATTTATTAAAATTAATGTCCTTGAGGGGGCGTTAACTACTTTTGCCCCCTCTGTAGCACCTAAAGTGCCAATCCACCTTGGTGATGTTTCAAAGACTCTCACATCTGTATATACTAATGACATCACCAGTAAAGACCTGGTAGCTTTGACCCCAGGAGCGGGTGCAGGCAACCTGTGGCTCAGGTGGATGACTAGCATGGCCAAGAGCCAAAACATGGGTGATTGTGTTGCTTGTTTCCCTGGACGTCCCTTTCCCCACACTTACTCCACCCCTTTTAAGTTGACTGACACAGATGGCTCAAACTGCCTTATCTCCTTGTTTTCTGAACCCACGCCGCCAGGGTGCGATTTGTTGGCTAGTGTGTACCCTCCTGTTGACAATTCCCTTTGTGTCCCAAAAGCTGAATTACACGGGTTTTCAATTCACAGGACCCCCTTTGTCCCCCAACAAATTGGGTGACATTGACCCTTCCTGGTGCACCACACTGATAGATGGCTCCAAAATAGGACTTCGGGCACGGGCTGACTTATTCTGGTATTGTGGTGAGCACAGATTGTACATTAGAATCCCGACGTCAGCCGTTGGGCTTTGTGCTGTGGTTAGACTGGTACCACCCACCCCAGTGGGTACCAAATTAACACCCCTTGGAATTCCTGTTTCAGCGGCCTCTTTAACTTCCCGCCGACGCCGTCATGTTGTATCTAGGAGGAGTGTAAGGGGCTCCTTTGATTTGACGAGAAACCCTGATGGTGTTTACTTTGATGCAATAGGGCAACGAAGGGGGGTCCCCTCACAACATAAATTGTGGTGTGAATCCTGTGCAGGTTTCGAGAACCTTCCTATCATTGGTGCTATTTTCCCTGTGACTGCTACTAAAAATGTAGAACGCATTAACTATGTTTTTTATAATCTGTTGAGCCTGACCAACCTGAATCGTGACGCTGTTGAGGGACTTGCTGAACAACTTGCCCCGACCTCACTCATGGCGATTCAAACCACATAGCCCTTGACCGCATCCTAGCCAAGGAAGAAGGTGTGTGTGCAATATTTGGTGACCAATGCTATACCTTCATTCCTAAAAACACCGCCCCCGATGGCTCGGTCCAGAGGGCCTTAGAGAGCCTCCAAGCCCTGTCTAAGGAACTTACTGAAGTTTCCGGTGTCTCTAACCCCTTCAAGAATTGGCTCCAAGGCACCTTTGGCAGGTGGACTGACCTAATTAAGTCCGTCCTGGTCTCCATTGGAGTCTTCTTGGCCATCATAGCCTCATGTGGTTGCTTTATAGCCCCTTGTGCTGGGTCTCTATGCACCCGCATCATTGTTAGAGCCATAGAAGGTCAACCCCACCCTTTTGCTGGGTTTGCTATGTCTCTGAAGGGGGTCAAGCAAAGTGGTGACTTTCGAGAATTGCTAGTTTCTTTCGCTGACCATAAACTTTGACGTGGACTCCCTCCATCTATCTCCCATGTAACTATGCTTTTATTTTAGTTCGAGCTTGCTAAAACTTTAATGTGGGGCAGGTGCTTTAGAAGTTTTGTAATTGTGTTAGAGATCTTTTGTAGAATATCTGAAGGTGGATTGACGGAGATAGATATCTACATACTGTACATCCATATTCAAGAGTTATTTCTTTTTAAACTCTAGTCATATTTGAAAACTGCTAAGTGGTGTGCATGTGTTAACCTTGAGCTTGGAATGTGACTAGTAGCCATAATACCCTTCTTATTTTTTCTTGTCTCAGGCTTAGGAGGAGAATAGATATGTGGATTTGCTCTGGAAGGGAAGAGGAGGTGGGCGAGTGGCATAGGGAAAAAGGCAAGACTTTTGTAGTATTGTCAGATTACCTTGGGCGATGCGATTTGAATGTGTTGTTCATAGATTGGTCTCCCAAAGCTTTGGAATAAAATGTCAAAATAACTACTCTGTCTGGGATTCATTCAAAACCAACTTATGTGTCATCAAAAGAACTTGGGGGTGACCAGCAGCTTAAAATTCCTTCTGAGGAACATGTGGTACAAACGCAACAATTTCCACCAAAAACTACTAATACAAAATAATTAAACTGTGTGCTATGATTCGTGCTGATATTGTATTGGCTCAATATCGCTATCGGGCAAAACTCAAAACTTCAATTTCATCGGGACACCCCCTGAATTAATGAGAGCAACATTTTGCAATTGAGCATCAAATCGACTTGACGTGTTTGAAGAAATGCATGCTATGAGCCAAACAAACATCATCCATACTGTCGAAATTAGGGTTTCTCAACAGTGGTTCAGATGCAAACTATAAACATCTATAGCAAAGATTTATAAAAAAAAAAAAACTAAACACCGATTTATTATTTACTGTTTTTGATACACAATAAATCAAGTAAACAACCCGTCTCTCTTTGTACATTCTTTGTACTCACATTCCATTAATGACTCCATCTGGATTTAACATGGGGACGATCTTGAAGACGAAGGTTTCTCTCAGTGCCGTGGCTACTGGATCTCTACTGCATAGAAACTCCAGGGTGCCCTTCATTACCCAGCTAGCATTGGGCTCACCAGGATGTACGCGACTTGTCAGCACAATACAGGGCCGATTACCTGAAGGGGAAAAAAAAAAATCATAGTTTTTGCTGCAATAATAACAAAGTCATTGCTACAGTTTATTGACTGGTGATGGGCTATGCTTCAGCTCATCTAGAACCTTAATAAAGACGTGCAATACAGAAAATGGAAGTGTTAATAATAATAATAATACCTTAGATTTATATCGCGCTTTTCTAAACACTCAAAGCGCTCACAGAGAAGTAGGACTCAACATTCATTCACACCTAGTGGTGGTAAGCTACATCAGTAGGCACAGCTGCCCTGGGGTAGACTGACGAAAGCGTGGCTGCCCGTTCGCGCCTACGGCCCCTCCGACCACCACCTATCATTCATTCATCATTCATTCACCAGTGTGAGCGGCACCGGGGGAAAAGGGTGAAGTGTCCAGCCCAAAGACACAACGGCAGCGATTTTTTGGATGTCAATAGGTGGGAAGCAAACCTGCAACCCTCAGGTTTCAGGCCGGCCGCTCTACCCACTACGCCAGGGGTGCCCATTACGTCGATCGCGAGCTACCAGTCGACCGCGGGGGGTGTGTCAGTCGATCTCCAGCCAGGCTTTTAAAAAAAATAGACCTAAAAATTTGTGATCATCAATCTTCACCAAGACGTCACTTAAATGACATTCACGGTACCGGAGGGTCTTGTGAGATGACGCTGGCTGCTGCAAGATCATTATTATTAATATATGACCGAGAGGAAGGCGAGAAAAACTTTTTATTTCAACAGACTCTCGCGCCGTACCTTCCGTCAAAACTCTAAAGGCCGACTGCACATTTCCTATCTTCACAATAAAAGCCCTGCTTCATGCTGCCTGCGCTAACTAAATACAGAGTCTCGGAAAACTGGCGTGCACAAGCGATCCCTCAGAAAGCTGGCGTGCACATCACTTGTGCACGCCAGCTTTCCGAGACTCTTATTTTGTTAGCGCAGGCAGCATGAAGCAGGGCTTTTATTGTGAAGATAGGAAATGTGCAGTCGGCCTTTAGAGTTTTGACGGAAGGGACGACGCGAGAGTCTGTTGAAATAAAAAGTGTTTCTCGCCTTCCTCTCTGTCATTTTTTCATAATAATGAACTGGCAGCAGCCAGCGTCATCTCACAAGACCCTCGGGTGCCGTGAATGTCAATCAAGCAAGCTACGGAATTTGCCGCCAATGTTTTTCTTGTAAAGTGTATGGAAGCTGGATGAATTAGATGCCAAAAACCAACCACTTTCATGTGGTATTGTACAGAAAGGACAACTTTTTTTCTCCTCCATTTGAAAATGTGGGCGTTATCATCATTACTGTCTGATTCCAATCAATGCAAGTCATCAGAATCAGGTAATACACCAACTTATATTCTTGTCTTTGTGAAAGAAAGACATCTATATGTGTTACACATGCTTGTATTATCATTAAACACATTTAACTTGTTCACAAAAATGTCTCTTTCATAAATAAATAAATATAAATGATATATATAAATGAGGTAGATCCCCTCGAGTTGGTCAATTGAAAAGTAGCTCACCTGCAGAAAAAGTGTGGGCACCCCTGTCTTAAAACTACAATGTTTTAAGAAGTTTAGGGCCTCAGTAAAAGTAGTGTGAAAGCTTTTTTGAAACTGCAATGTTATTTTTGACCAAGGTAAATCGAAAATAAAAATGCATCCATGAGCTGACTTTAAGTTTAGTACTCACGTAGCTGATGAATATCTTTATAGTCCCTGCTTGGAGGACAGCCAGTAATGGTGACAATTGGACAGGGATTTCCAGCGAGAGTGGCACAGAGAATCTGCTGCCGGAAATACATCTTAGTGGGATCAATTGACCGATGCAGCAACTTCAGATGAGCCTGACAAACATGAAATGAATATGTGTCATATCTTCTTGTCAACAAACAAGGCATATTTTGAATGGACATTTTGTCACCTCAATCATTGATTTGCTGCACTTAAGACGCTGTCTTGTTGTTGACATACAAAACCCAAAAGCAGTGAAGTTGGCACATTGTGTTAATGGTAAACAAAAACAGAATACAATGATTTGCAAATCATTTTCAACCTATATTCAATTGAATACAAGATATTTAATGTTCGAACTGAGAAACGTTATTCAAAAAAAATATTAGCTCATTTGGAATTGGGGATAGGTTGATTGGCAACACTAAATTGGCCCTAGTGTGTGAATGTTGTCTGTCTATCTCACCGCTTGTCCCTTTTTGAGGTAGCATAGGGTGCTGGAGCCTATCTTTGAACGCAGATTTCTTGTCGGGACATATGGTACAATACAATCGGCAAGATAGGATGGAGCTAGACCGTGTAGTATTTTATACGTAAGTAGTAAAACCTTAAAGTCACATCTTAAGTGCACAGGAAGCCAGTGCAGGTGAGCCAGTACAGGAATTAAAAATTTGCTGACTTGCACAAATATGTTTGGGTAAATGTTCTACTGCAGGGGTGGGCATTACGTCGATCGCGATCGACTGGTCGATCTCGGAGGGTGTGTCAGTCGATCTCAAGCCAGGCATTAAAAAATAGACATAAAAATGAGCAATCATCAATCATACCAAGACTTCACTTTCGTCAGTTGTTTGACATTCTCGGCACCCGAGGATCTTGTGAGATGACGCTGGCTGCTGCGAGCTCATATTTAAGAAAAAAATCACTAGCAGAGAAACACATTTTATTTCTAGAGACTCCGTACCTACTGTCAAAACTCTAAAGACCGACTGCACAGTTCCTGTCTTCACCATAAAAGACCTGTTTCATCCTGCCTGTGCTAACAAAATAAGAGTCTCAGAAAGCTAGCAAGCTACGGAGTTTGATGCCAATGTATTTCTCCCCCGCCCTCAGCGACCGCTTTCTCACTTGCTTGCCCACCCGCACACTCACTGACGTCACTCACCTGCTGCCAGACATTAAAGGGCCACACACATATGCTACTCTCATAACAAAGTGTTTGAAAACGAGTATGCAAGTTGGACAAATGAGATGCCAAATCCAACCACTTTCATGTGGTATTGGACAGAAAGGAGGACTTTTTTTCCCTCCATTTGAAAATGCGGACGTTATCAGCACCACTGTCTAATTCCAATCAATGCAAGTCATCAGAATCAGGTAATACACAAACTTATATTCTTGTCTTCATGAAAGAAAGGAATCTATGTGTGTTAAACATGCTTGTATTATCATTAAACACCATTAACTTGTTAACTAAAATGTCTCTTTCATAAATAAATAAATATAAATTATAAATAGGAATGAGGTAGATCTCCTCGACTTGGTCAATTGAAAAGTAGCTCACCTGCAGAAAAAGTGTGAGCGCCCCTGCTGTACATCTACGGAACACCAAGAATGCCAACAAAACAAAATGACGGAAACCAGGAGACATTCCAACCACAAACACTTAAATGGGCCCTATCATGCAAAACCAACTGTTCTAACCTGTTTATGTGTTGTTTGGAGGCATTGCCAAGATATTTACAAAACAATCTTGTCTTCGTTCATACTTTGGCCAAATGAGACGTTTAGAATTTGGCCCATGTGTGGCATTTTTGCCAGGTGTGATGTCAGCGGATTATCCGTATACAGTAGAACAGGGGCGCTGACACTTTTTCTGCAGGTGAGCTACTTTTCAATTGACCAAGTCGAGGAGCTCTACCTCATTCCTATTTATAATTTATATTTATTTATTTATGAAAGAGACATTTTTGTTAACAAGTTAATGGTGTTTAATGATAATACAAGCATGTTTAACACACATAGATTCCTTTCTTTCATGAAGACAAGAATATAAGTTGGTGTATTACCTGATTCTGATGACTTGCATTGATTGGAATTAGACAGTAATGATGATAACGTCCACATTTTCAAATGGAGGAAAGAAAAAGTCCTCCTTTCTGTCCAATACCACATGAAAGTGGTTGGATTTGGCATCTCATTTGTCCAACTTGCATACTCGTTTTTAAACACTTTGTTATGAGAGTAGCATATGTGTGTGGCCCTTTAATGTCTGGCAGCAGGTGAGTGACGTCAGTGAGTGTGCGGGTGGGCAAGCAAGTGAGAAAGCGGTCGCTGAGGGCGGGGGAGAAATACATTGGCATCAAACTCCGTAGCTTGCTAGCTTTCTGAGACTCTTATTTTGTTAGCACAGGCAGGATGAAACAGGTCTTTTATGGTGAAGACAGGAACTGTGCAGTCGCTCTTTAGAGTTTTGACAGTAGGTACGGAGTCTCTAGAAATAAAATGTGTTTCTCTGTGTCCGCCCTGTTAGTGATTTTTTTCTTAAATATGAGCTCGCAGCAGCCAGCGTCATCTCACAAGATCCTCGGGTGCCGGGAATGTCAAACAACTGACGAAAGTGAAGTCTTGGTATGATTGATGATTGCTCATTTTTATGTCTATTTTTTAATGCCTGGCTTGAGATCGACTGACACACCCTCCGAGATCGACCAGTCGATCGCGATCGACGTAATGCCCACCCCTGACCTACAGTATAGCATCAGCAGGGGAGACACATTCAACATAGGACATAGCAACAATGCCTGGATGAAATATTGTAAAATATTGTTAGGACAGTGAAACACATGAACTGACTCACCATTAGAGCTGTGTACGTGTAGGGGTAATGGTAGGCCAGGTAACACACATCTTCGTTGTGTTTGAAGGTTATGGTGAACGTCAGTGTATAAAATGTTGTTCTCCGACTGCCACGAGCTGGACAAAAGTGGTTTCTGTAAAATAAAATTAAGAACATGTATGTTAAAGTGTGGACACTTGACAGGATTTATTCTCACCATACAGAGAGCAACCCTTCCAGTCCCTTCTTTCCTCCCAGAAGATGCATCAAAAGAGAGGCCGGGAAAGCAAACAGTTTAGCTTCTACTTTTCTCTGCATTTATTACTATCAATCAATCATCAATCAATGTTTACTTATATAGCCCTAAATCACTAGTGTCTCAAAGGGCTGCACAGACCACCACGACATCCTCGGTAGGCCCACATAAGGGCAAGGAAAACTCACACCCAGTGGGACGTCGGTGACAATGATGACTATGAGAACCTTAGAGAGGAGGAAAGCAATGGATGTCGAGCGGGTCTAACATGATACTGTGAAAGTTCAATCCACAATGGATCCAACACAGTCGCGAGAGTCCAGTCCAAAGAGGATCCAACACACAGCAGCGAGAGTCCCGTTCACAGCGGAGCCAGCAGGAAACCATCCCAAGCGGAGGCGGACCAGCAGCGCAGAGATGTCCCCAGCCGATACACAGGCGAGCAGTACATGGCCACCGGATCGGACCGGACCCCCTCCACACGGGAGAGTGGGACATAGAAGAAAAAGAAAAGAAACGGCAGATCAACTGGTCTAAAAAGGGAGTCTATTTAAAGGCTAGAGTATACAAATGAGTTTTAAGGTGAGACTTAAATGCTTCTACTGAGGTGGCATCGCGAACTTTTACCGGGAGGGCATTCCAGAGTACTGGAGCCCGAACGGAAAATGCTCTATAGCCCGCAGACTTCTTTTGGGCTTTGGGAATCACTAATAAGCCGGAGTCCTTTGAACGCAGATTTCTTGCCGGGACATATGGTACAATACAATCGGCAAGATAGGATGGAACTAGACCGTGTAGTATTTTATACGTAAGTAGTAAAACCTTAAAGTCACATCTTAAGTGCACAGGAAGCCAGTGCAGGTGAGCCAGTACAGGCGTAATGTGATCAAACTTTCTTGTTCTTGTCAAAAGTCTAGCAGCCGCATTTTGTACCAACTGTAATCTTTTAATGCTAGACATAGGGAGACCCGAAAATAATACGTTACAGTAGTCGAGGCGAGACGTAACAAACGCATGGATAATGATCTCAGTGTCTTTCGTGGACAGAATGGAGCGAATTTTAGCGATGTTACGGAGATGAAAGAAGGCCGTTTTAGTAACGCTTTTAATGTGTGCCTCAAAGGAGAGAGTTGGGTCGAAGATAATACCCAGATTCTTTACCGTGTCGCCTTGTATAATTGTTTGGTTGTCAAATGTTAGAGTTGTATTATTAAATAGAGTTCGGTGTCTAGCAGGACCGATAATCAGCATTTCCGTTTTTTTGGCGTTGAGTTGCAAAAAGTTAGCGGACATCCATTGTTTAATTTCATTAAGACACGCCTCCAGCTGACTACAATCCGGCGTGTTGGTCAGCTTTAGGGGCATGTAGAGTTGGGTGTCATCAGCATAACAGTGAAAGCTAATACCGTATTTGCGTATGATGTCACCTAGCGGCAGCATGTAGTACTACAGCTCCCGGAAATTGTCACCAGACTTCAGATATGATAGACGCAGCATGAAACTATAATCATTTTAAATGGCAACTTTCTAGCTTTAAGAAACACTACATAAATCAAGAAATCTAACATTTTGATAGTCTGTAAAAGTTAAATTTTTGTATCGAGCAAAGGAAAAAACTGATAGAATCACTCAATTCTGAGGAAAAAAAATAGAATCCCCAGTACATTTTTTTTTTTCAAACACTTACATCAGATTAAATATGTTCATCAGTATGCAGTTAAAAAGGAGTGCTCACACCTTGGAAAACGTATTGCGCCAGGTAAATTGACAGGAATCTGGCTCCAACAAACCAAGGAGAGGATTATCGAACATTTTCAAGAAGGTAAAACATCACAAAATGTTGCAAAATATGTTTATTCTTTCCAAACAGCTTTGTCTAAGATCTGGACCAAGTAGAAACAACATGGGAAGGTTGTAAAAGTCATGCATACTGGTAGACCAAAAACAACTTTAATGCTTCAAGACCAAAAACTCAAAGCAATATGTCTTGAAAACAGAAAATATACAGGAAAAAAAAAAGTGAATAAAAAATGGGTAGATACCGGAGTCACTGTCAATAAGCAAAATGTAATCAACTAACGGGGTTTGAATACAGAAAAGCTAAGCTAAGGCCTACAATAACACATACACAGAAAAAAAAATACTATGGATGACTGGATGAAAGTCATAATCAGTGATGGATTGTAAATCTGCATGGGGCAAGGTGGTGATGCTGGAACTTTTGTTCATGCTATTTTCCCCAGTCATTAATGATATGGGCCTGCATGTCAGGTACTGCCACAGGGGACATGGCTGTCATTATCACTTTAATAAATACACAAGTTTACATCGACATTTTGGACACTGTTCTTATTCCATAAGGATGTTTCCAAGAGGATGTTTGGGAATGTTGACATCATTTTTCAAGATGATAATGCATTTTACCATGTAGCGAAAACTGAAGATTTTCCTTGAAGAAAGATACATAAAGGTCTATAATCAGGGGTGCCCACAGTTTTTCTGCAGGCGAACTACTTTTCAATTGACCAACTCGAGGGGATCTACCTCATTTATATATATCATTTATATTTATTCATTTATGAAAGAGACATTTTTGTAAACAAGTTAAATGTGTTTAATGATAATACAAGCATGTGTAACACATATAGATGTCTTTCTTTCACAAAGACAAGAATATAAGTTGCTGTATTACCTGATTCTGATGACTTGCATTGATTGGAATCAGACAGTAATGATGATAACGCCCACATTTTCAAATGGAGGAGAAAAAAAGTTGTCCTTTCTGTACAATACCACATGAAAGTGGTTGGTTTTTGGCATCTAATTCATCCAGCTTCCATACACTTTACAAGAAAAACATTGGCGGCAAATTCCGTAGCTTGCTTGATTGACATTCACGGCACCCGAGGGTCTTGTGAGATGACGCTGGCTGCTGCCAGTTCATTATTATGAAAAAATGACAGAGAGGAAGGCGAAAAACACTTTTTATTTCAACAGACTTTCGCGCCGTCCCTTCCGTCAAAACTCTAAAGGCCGACTGCACATTTCCTATCTTCACAATAAAAGCCCTGCTTCATGCTGCCTGCGCTAACAAAATAAGAGTCTCGGAAAGCTGGCGTGCACAAGTGATGTGCACGCCAGCTTTCTGAGGGATCACTTGTGCACGCCAGTTTTCCGAGACTCTGTATTTAGTTAGCGCAGGCAGCATGAAGCAGGGCTTTTATTGTGAAGATAGGAAATGTGCAGTCGGCCTTTAGAGCCTTGACGGAAGGTACGGCGCGAGAGTCTGTTGAAATAAAAAGTGTTTCTCGCCTTCCTCTCGGTCATATTTTCATAATAATGATCTTGCAGCAGCCAGCGTCATCTCACAAGACCCTCCGGTACCGTGAATGTCATTTAAGTGACGTCTTGGTGAAGACTGATGATCACTAATTTTTAGGTCTATTTTTTTTTAAAAGCCTGGCTGGAGATCGACTGACACACCCCCCGCGGTCGACTGGTAGCTCGCGATCGACGTAATGGGCACCCCTGGTCTATATCATGGCCTGCAAATAGTCCCTTTCTCAATGCAATTGAAAGTGTGTGGTAGTAGTTGTGGTCCATTACAAGACTCCAACCTCAAAGGTGATCTGACAACAGCACTCACAGAAAGTTGGAGCAAGATTAATTAATAGTACTGTTTTCACTTAAGTCCATGCCTCAGAAATGGCGAGCTGTTATAAAAGCCAGAAGTTGTGCAACTAAGTACTACTGGTGTTTTGTAGATTTCTGTGTTTGTTTTTCATGATTCCATAATGTATTTTCAGAATTGTGTCACGCCTATGGTTCATGTTTTGTTTTGGTCATGCTATGTTTAGTTTTTTGGACATTTAGTTTTGTTTTGCATTTCCTTGTTTGTCTTACCATGCCAACTGATATAGTTTTCTGTCATGTCTGATCATGAGTTTTGTATGGCCATATTACCCTGAGCATCCCCAATCTTATCTGTTCTCAAAACTAAGCAGTGTCTGTCCTGGTTAGTACTTGGATAAGAGACTGCCTAGGAATACCAGGTGCTTTGGACTCTAAGTTCCTTTTTTTTAGTTTTAGTTTTGTTACCATGACAACCAATCAGTTCACCTGTCTTGTCTCACACCTGTTTTCACTTATCATGTTCATTATTTAAGCCACAGTTACCAGTTAGTCAGTCTGGCAACATCACCTCATCCACGCCCTCGATTATCTGCTTCATGCCTTGCAATGCTGTCCATTTTGTCCACGTGAGTTTTTGTTATTCATGCCACTGCGCAAGTGTTTTTGTTTCATCTTTGTAGTTTATAGTCTTTGTGCTAGTCTTTTCTTTCATAGCCCAGTTTTTTGTACCGCCATTGTGCGCGCTTTTTGTTGGTTCCTGTTTTTAGTTTTAGTGTTAAAATAAAGATGTCTTTACCTTCACGCCGTTTCCACTCCATTCGCTTTGCACCTCGGGAAAACAAACCAAGACCAAGTCCTAGCCTGACAAATTGAGTGATTCCATATTTTTTCACTCTGCTTAATGTAAACATTAAATTGTTTCTGACCACCACCATTTATTTTCTTGATTTATGTGATTGTTCCTTAAAGAAAAAACATTGTCATTTAAAATAACTATAATTTTATTTTAGGTCTGTTATCTAATTTTTTTTAACAAAATAATCAACTGAAACAACATGCTCAAAGTCTGGAGATCCTATAATTTTAGCCAGAATGTTGCATCTCCTGAATACCCTGCAAACCTTGTATGTGTTATATAAATTCTAGATTCTCAGACACCCAGGTCAGAGTAACCCGCAAAGGTTGAGTCAAATATTTCAACAAACAAAAAAGGTCTAGGTGACTTTATTAGGCCTTTGTGGAAAGTTCATTCTTACCTGAAATAACATATGTCAGTCCCAGACCTGAGCCAGCAGGGTTGACCATTTAGTGCATCCCTTACAGAGTAAAGAACTGGCTGCATTCCTGTAGTGCATAAAAGAAAAACATGTTTAAGAAAAAAAATTGGTAAAAAATATGTAGATTATGCGATAAAAAACTTGCAGCTCATTTGCCAGAATTCTAGCGTAAATGATAGGGTGGCTTTTACACCAAATTACTGTAAATCGACAAATCAACACCAATACCCTTTATTTTTGAGCATTTTGAGGTGAAAACCAAGGATTGTTTTTGTGCTTTGCTCTTTAAGGTGTTATCAGCAACAGTATTAAAGGTTTTAAGCAAATCAATTACAGTCACAGGGCAGCATGGTGAAACAGAGGTTAGTGCATGTGCCTCACAATACGAAGGTCCTGAGTTCAATCCCGGGCTCGGCATCTTTCTGTGTGGAGTTTGCATGTTCTCCCTGTGACCACGTGGGTTACCTCGCGGTAGTCCGGCTTCCCCCCACCTCCAAAAACATGCACCTGGGAATAGGTTGATTGGCAACACTAAATTGGCCCTAGTGTGTGAATGTTGTCTGTGTTGGCCCTGCGATGAGAAGGGTACTTGTCCATGGTGCACCACGCCTTCCGCCCGAATGCAGCTGAAATAGGTTACAGCACCCCCCGTGACCATGAAAGGGACAAGCTGTAGAAGATGGATGGATGGATTTATAGTCATAATAGGATCCTGGGTGACAGTTAAAACCTGGGAGACAAGGGACAATTCATATCAAAAGTCCATATATCCATCCATTTTCTACAACCGGTCCTTTTCAGGGTTGTGGGGGGCTGTAGCGTATCTCAGCACAATGATGACACAGACAAGCATCCACCATCACATTCATACAATGGGGCCAATTTAGTTCTGTCGATCAGCCTTAAGTTCTTAACAGTCATTGTAGTAAAAAAAGTAGGTTTGGATTTTTCTTGCTTAATAGTTCTGTTAGAAAATCAAAGGGGAGAAGTTTTAAAGGTATGGGGCCTGTTAGTTAAAGTCAGGTCAAACAAAGTAGCCTCCTCAATGCAGCTGGATCAGGGCAGACATCAGTTGTGCAACCTTCATGTCAAACACATTGCTAAACTTACAAATGATTCATAGCTGCCAAGCCTCACACTTTCTCACGCCACACTGGACATTGATAACGCATATATTTCACAATTCGCTAATCTATATCTATTTTTTTCGTGGTAATAAACTTCGGTCCTCGAGACTTGCCGTGACTTGACTGTGCTAACCAATCTCATCAGTCCCTTGAGCCAAAATTTAACCAACCACGGAAGCCACCACACTGCTTTCGATACCGTCAATCATAATATTTTATTAGAACGTATCAAAACACGAATTGGTATGTCAGACTTAGCCCTGTCTTGGTTTAACTCTTATCTTACTGATAGGATGCAGTGCGTCTCCCATAACAATGTGACCTCGGACTACGTTAAGGTAACGTGTGGAGTTCCCCAGGGTTCGGTCCTTGGCCCTGCACTCTTCAGCATCTACATGCTGCCGCTAGGTGACATCATACGCAAATACGGTGTTAGCTTTCACTGTTATGCTGATGACACCCAACTCTACATGCCCCTAAAGCTGACCAACACGCCGGACTGTAGTCAGCTGGAGGCGTGTCTTAATGAAATTAAACAATGGATGTCCGCTAACTTTTTGCAACTCAACGCCAAAAAAACGGAAATGCTGATTATCGGTCCTGCTAGACACCAACTTCTATTTAATAATACAACTCTAACATTTGACAACCAAACAATTAAACAAGGCAACACGGTAAAGAATCTGGGTGTTATCTTTGACCCAACTCTCTCCTTTGAGTCACACATTAAAAGCGTTACTAAAACGGCCTTCTTTCATCTCCGTAATATCGCTAAAATTCGCTCCATTCTGCCCACTAAAGACGCTGAGATCATTATCCATGCATTTGTTACGTCTCGTCTCGATTACTGTAACGTACTATTTTCGGGTCTCCCCATGTCTAGCATTAAAAGATTACAGTTGGTACAAAATGCGGCTGCTAGACTTTTGACAAGAACAAGAAAGTTTGATCATATTACGCCTGTACTGTATATACTTTATATACATATATACATACATATATACCTATACTGTATATACTTTATATACATATATACATGCATATATACCTATACTGTATATACCTTTATATACATATATACATACATATATACCTATACTGGCTCACCTGCACTGGCTTCCTGTGCACTTAAGATGTGACTTTAAGGTTTTACTACTTACGTATAAAATACTACACGGTCTAGCTCCATCCTATCTTGCCGATTGTATTGTACCATATGTCCCGGCAAGAAATCTGCGTTCAAAGGACTCCGGCTTATTAGTGATTCCCAAAGCCCAAAAAAAGTCTGCGGGCTATAGAGCGTTTTCATTTCGGGCTCCAGTACTCTGGAATGCCCTCCCGGTAAAAGTTCGAGATGCCACCTCAGTAGAAGTATTTAAGTCTCACCTTAAAACTCATTTGTATACTCTAGCCTTTAAATAGACTCCCTTTTTAGACCAGTTGATCTTCCGTTTCTTTTCTTTTTCTCCTATGTCCCACTCTCCCTTGTGGAGGGGGTCCGGTCCGATCCGGTGGCCATGTACTGCTTGCCTGTGTATCGGCTGGGGACATCTCTGCGCTGCTGATCCGCCTCCGCTTGGGATGTTTTCCTGCTGGCTCCGCTGTGAACTGGACTCTTGCGACTGTGTTGGATCCATTATGGATTGAACTTTCACAGTATCATGTTAGACCCGCTCGACATCCATTGCTTTCCTCCTCTCCAAGGTTCTCATAGTCATCATTGTCACCGACGTCCCACTGGGTGTGAGTTTTCCTTGCCCTTATGTGGGCCTACCGAGGATGTCGTAGTGGTTTGTGCAGCCCTTTGAGACGCTAGTGATTTAGGGCTATATAAGTAAACATTGATTGATTGATTGATATAAACCAATCGTAGGGTGGGTCTTGCCAGTTTCAGCCAGTGTTTCGGCCTGCGGGCTGTGGTGGCCAGCAGCGGCGCTTGACATTGCTATGGTCTGTCAGTGTATCAACTTGAATCATTTGGCGGTAATCTGAGTTGTGATTGGATTGAGATGGAAGGGGATGGTGGCGGGATACCTTCAAGTATTATTAAATTGCTCAGAAAAAGAAATGAAAACATTTATGACTTTTGGATGGACAACAGGAAATATGTGCAAAAAACATCAAATTGGTGATAATATACTTCAAACCTCAAAACTAGTGAAGTTGGCATGTTGTGTAAATCGTAGATAAAAACAGAGTACAATGAAATACAAATCCTTTTTAAGTTATATTCAATTGAATAGCTATGCTGATGACACCCAACTCTACATGCCCCTAAAGCTGACCAACACGCCGGATTGTAGTCAGCTGGAGGAGTGTCTTAATGAAATTAAACAATGGATGTCCGCTAACTTTTTGCAACTTAACGCCAAAAAAACGGAAATGCTGATTATCGGTCCTGCTAGACACCGACCTCTATTTAATAATACAACTTTAACATTTGACAACCAAATAATAAAACAAGGTGACTCGGTAAAAAATCTGGGTATTATCTTTGACCCAACTCTCTCCTTTGAGTCACACATTAAAAGCGTTACTAAAACGGCCTTCTTTCATCTCCGTAATATCGCTAAAATTCGCTCAATTTTGTCCACTGAAGACGCCGAGATCATTATCCATGCGTTTGTTACGTCTCGTCTCGATTACTGTAACGTATTATTTTTGGGTCTCCCCATGTCTAGCATTAAAAGATTACAGTTGGTACAAAATGTGGCTGCTAGACTTTTGACAAGAACAAGAAAGTTTGATCATATTACGCCTGTACTGTATATACCTTTATATACATATATACATACATATATACCTATACTGGCTCACCTGCACTGGCTTCCTGTGCACCTAAGATGTGACTTTAATGTTTTACTACTTACGTATAAAATACTACACGGTCTAGCTCCATCCTATCTTGCCGATTGTATTGTACCATATGTCCCGGCAAGAAATCTGCGTTCAAAAGACTCCGGTTTATTAGTGATTCCTAGAGCCCAAAAAAAGTCTGCGGGCTATAAAGCGTTTTCCGTTCGGGCTCCAGTACTCTGGAATGCCCTCCCGGTAACAGTTCGAGATGCTACCTCAGTAGAAGCATTTAAGTCTCACCTTAAAACTCATCTGTATACTCTAGCCTTTAAATAGACCTCCTTTTTAGACCAGTTGATCTGCCGCTTCTTTTCTTTCTCCTATGTCCCCCCCTCCCTTGTGGAGGGGGTCCGGTCCGATGACCATGGATGAAGTACTGGCTGTCCAGAGTCGAGACCCAGGATGGACCGCTCGTCGGGACCCAGGATGGACCGCTCGCCTGTATCGGTTGGGGACATCTCAACGCTGCTGATCCGCCTCCGCTTGAGATGGTTTCCTGTGGATGGGACTCTCGCTGCTGTCTTGGATCCGCTTGAACTGAACTCTCGCGGCTGTGTTGGAGACACTATGGATTGAACTTTCACAGTATCATGTTAGACCCGCTCGACATCCATTGCTTTCGGTCCCCAAAAGGGGGGGGGGGGTTGCCCACATCTGAGGTCCTCTCCAAGGTTTCTCATAGTCAGCATTGTCACTGGCGTCCCACTGGATGTGAATTCTCCCTGCCCACTGGGTGTGAGTTTTCCTTGCCCTTTTGTGGGTTCTTCCGAGGATGTTGTAGTCGTAATGATTTGTGCAGTCCTTTGAGACATTTGTGATTTGGGGCTATATAAATAAACATTGATTGATTGATTGATTGAATCGACTGAAAAGACAAGATACTTAATGTTCGAAATGGGAAAACTTTATTTTTTGCAAATATTAGCTCTTTTGGAATTTCATGCCTGCAACATGGTTCAAAAAAGCTGGCACAAGTGGCGAAAAAGACTGACAGCTCATCAAACACTTATTTGGAAAATTCCTACAGGTGAACAGGCTAATTGGGAACAGGTGGGTGCCATGATTGGGTATAAAACCAGTTTCCTTGAAATGCTTAGTCATTCACAAAATAGGATGGGGCGAGGTTCACCACTTTGTGAATCAATGCGTGAGCAAATTGTCAAACAGTTTAAGAACAACATTTCTCAACGAGCTATTGCAAGGAATTTAGGGATTTTACCATCCAAGATCTGTAAAATCATCAAAAGGTTCAGAGAATCTAGAGAAATCACTGCACGTAACATTGAATGCCCGTGACCTTGGATCCCTCAGGCAGTACTGCATCAAAAACCAACATCAGTGTATAAAGGATATCACCACATGGACTCAGGAACACTTCAGAAAACCACTGTCAGTAACTACAGTTTGTCTCTATACATGTAAGTGCAAGTTAAAAGTCTACTATGGTTTGACGAATCCACATTTCAAATTGTTTTTTGGAAACTGTGGACGTTGTGTCCTGCAGACCAAAGAGGAAAAAAAAACATCCTGATTGTTATGGGCACAAAGTTTAAAAGCCACGATCTGAGATGGTATAGGCATGTATTAGTGCCCAGAGCATGGGTAACTTACACATCTTTGAAGGGATCATTAAAATATCCCGAAATGATCAAGTATGACCTGCTATCCCCGTTTAAATAAGAACATCGCATTTCAGTAGGCCTTTAAAAATTGGTCTCATTTTGTAAACGTTAACTGATTATTGTTAAAATGAAAGGCCATGTAACACAATGATTACTTACAAAAAAACATTCAGTTTCTCAGTTCGAACATAAAATATCTTGTTTTTGCAGTCTATTCAATTGAATATAAGTTGAAAAATATTTGCAAATCATTGTATTCTGTTTTTATTTACGAATTACACAACTTGCCGACTTCACTTGTTTTGGGTTTTGTAATTCCTCGCATACCGCAGCGGTTATGCAATCATTATTAACAGATAAAAACTATTGAGGAAAATGATTCAGAATATGTCAAAATATATACAGATGCATCTAAATCTATAAATAAGAAAAGAAGACGTTCTAGCGGGTATCGCACAAGGAATAGTTTTGAAAAAAAAATAAAATTGCAACAATTATAATCTTTTACGGGGGAATTAATAGCAATTTACATGGCAGTTAATTAGACAGAGGAAAATGAAGCAAATGTGTTCTCGGACTCCATAAATACAAACAAAACCTAGTTTTTGAAACAAGACAGAATATAATATATGAAATAGTTCCGACTATCTAAATCAGGGGTGCCCACACTTTTTCTGCAGGCGAGCTACTTTTCAATTGACCAACTCGAGGGGATCTACCTCATTTATATATATAATTTATATTTATTTATTTATGAAAGAGACATTTTTGTAAACAAGTTAAATGTGTTTAATGATAATACAAGCATGTGTAACACACATAGATGTCTTTCTTTCACAAAGACAAGAATATAAGTTGGTGTATTACCTGATTCTGATGACTTGCATTGATTGGAATCAGACAGTAATGATGATAACGCCCACATTTTCAAATGGAGGAGAAAAAAAGTTGTCCTTTCTGTACAATACCACATGAAAGTGGTTGGTTTTTGGCATCTAATTCATCCAGCTTCCATACACTTTACAAGAAAAACATTGGCGGCAAATTCCGTAGCTTGCTTGATTGACATTCACGGCACCCGAGGGTCTTGTGAGATGACGCTGGCTGCTGCCAGTTCATTATTATGAAAAAATGAAGGAGAGGAAGGCGAGAAACACTTTTTATTTCAACAGACTTTCGCGCCGTCCCTTCCGTCAAAACTCTAAAGGCCGACTGCACATTTCCTATCTTCACAATAAAAGCCCTGCTTCATGCTGCCTGCGCTAACAAAATAAGAGTCTCGGAAAGCTGGCATGCACAAGTGATGTGCACGCCAGCTTTCTGAGGGATCGCTTGTGCACGCCAGTTTTCCGAGACTCTGTATTTAGTTAGCGCAGGCAGCATGAAGCAGGGCTTTTATTGTGAAGATAGGAAATATGCAGTCGGCCTTTAGAGTTTTGACGGAAGGTACGGCGCGAGAGTCTGTTGAAATAAAAAGTGTTTCTCGCCTTCCTCTCGGTCATTTTTTCATAATAATGATCTTGCAGCAGCCAGCGTCATCTCACAAGACCCTCCGGTACCGTGAATGTCATTTAAGTGACGTCTTGGTGAAGATTGATGATCACTAATTTTTAGGTCTATTTTTTTTTTAAAGCCTGGCTGGAGATCGACTGACACACCCCCCGCGGTCGACTAGTAGCTCGCGATCGACGTAATGGGCACCCCTGTTCTAAGTAAATTAAATAAAAATAAAGCTAGAAGTGTGCTTACATTTTTCTGGGTACCAGCTAAAGTAGGAGTTGTGAATTACGAACAAGTAGATAAGTATGCACAGCAAGTAACTAAACCGGAAATAAACATGGCTATGAATCAGTGAAGCGGTAGTGAAAAGTTTAGTTGTATAAAACGTCCCGTGATTGGCTGTCAATCAACTGACTCACACGTGAAGCCACCGACAAGACCAAGAAGATACACACCGATAGTGACGTCACCGTTAGTGACGTGTGCAGCAGATAAGAGGCCTTGTGAAAGTCATGCTCAAATGTGATTCCCACAGAAAAATAAATACATTTTTGCATGTAAAGTTGCTCAACTTTATTTATGCGTTATTTTAGCATTCATTTAATTTCATAACTGCTCAAATGTTAAAGCAGCTTTGTTATCTGTGAGAGTATATACATTATCTTAATTTTTAACCGCAAGAAGGTGCTGTTACCCCTCAAATGGAGACTTCCCACTACATTTTACTCAAACATGTTTATATTATTAGTACTATCACCTGTCATCTTGCCATATATATCAGTATTCATTAATTACTTCATTTCTCTTTTTTATAGACCACACACACATATACAGCCACATATGTATAAATATGTTTTGAACTACACTAGGGGTGTCAAACTCATTTTAGCTTAGTGGAGGAAAATCTGTGCACACACGTGCTGAACTATTTATATCAGGGGTGCCCACACTTTTTCTGCAGGCGAGCTACTTTTCAATTGACCAACTCGAGGGGATCTACCTCATTTATATATATCATT
The DNA here is from genome assembly GCF_033978795.1 of Nerophis ophidion. Classification (NCBI taxonomy): domain Eukaryota; kingdom Metazoa; phylum Chordata; class Actinopteri; order Syngnathiformes; family Syngnathidae; genus Nerophis; species Nerophis ophidion. The sequence goes on from NC_084622.1 coordinate 3,109,391, forward strand.
TATATTTATTTATTTATGAAAGAGACATTTTTGTAAACAAGTTAAATGTGTTTAATGATAATACAAGCATGTGTAACACATATAGATGTCTTTCTTTCACAAAGACAAGAATATAAGTTGGTGTATTACCTGATTCTGATGACTTGCATTGATTGGAATCAGACAGTAATGATGATAACGCCCACATTTTCAAATGGAGGAGAAAAAAAGTTGTCCTTTCTGTACAATACCACATGAAAGTGGTTGGTTTTTGGCATCTAATTCATCCAGCTTCCATACACTTTACAAGAAAAACATTGGCGGCAAATTCCGTAGCTTGCTTGATTGACATTCACGGCACCCGAGGGTCTTGTGAGATGACGCTGGCTGCTGCCAGTTCATTATTATGAAAAAATGACCGAGAGGAAGGCGAGAAAAACTTTTTATTTCAACAGACTTTCGCGCCGTCCCTTCCGTCAAAACTCTAAAGGCCGACTGCACATTTCCTATCTTCACAATAAAAGCCCTGCTTCATGCTGCCTGCGCTAACAAAATAAGAGTGATGTGCACGCCAGCTTTCTGAGGGATTGCTTGTGCACGCCAGTTTTCCGAGACTCTGTATTTAGTTAGCGCAGGCAGCATGAAGCAGGGCTTTTATTGTGAAGATAGGAAATGACTTTAGAGTTTTGACGGAAGGTACGGCGCGAGAGTCTGTTGAAATAAAAAGTGTTTCTCGCCTTCCTCTCGGTCATATTTTCATAATAATGATCTTGCAGCAGCCAGCGTCATCTCACAAGACCCTCCGGTACCGTGAATGTCATTTAAGTGACGTCTTGGTGAAGATTGATGATCACTCATTTTTAGGTCTATTTTTTTTAAAGCCTGGCTGGAGATCGACTGACACACCCCCCGCGGTCGACTGGTAGCTCGCGATCGACGTAATGGGCACCCCTGCTCAAGCAAACATATAAGCGATTATGAAAAAAATACTTAAAACGGGATGGAGTGGATTTATACACTCTTAAGGAAAATATTTTTTTAAGGATTAAACCATTTATCCACACCAATACGTTACTGCCCACAACTTCACTTCATTCCACACTCACAGTATTTAGAGAAGAAAATGTTGGAAGGAGATTATGTCTTTATATCTGTCCGGAAGTCGTTCTCCATGGCTTTTCCGAACTACTCCCATGTCTGAGTATTTGCCTCTGCAACTGTCAAAACCACGCACCGCTTGGCCTGTCGGTACCTGTCCATAAACCCAAAGGACAGGATAGGACTCCTTCTTCAGATTGAGGGCATCCCTCAAGGTTGTGGGATTATCGCCACAGCAGGCACCGGCCACTTCACGACCACTGCTATGATTTGCTGCCTCAACAATAAAAGCACTGAACATAGTCCACTCAGACTCAATGCAAACTTTTGACCACAAACTTAGTCGCTGATCGGTGACATTCATCTAGCGGCAGACATGAAATGGGGCTGGATGTTAAAGTCTGTCTCTCGCCATACTCATCTAAATGAGAAGTCATTCATTTATCCATCCATCCATCCATCCATCATCGTCCGCTTATCCGAGGTCGGGTCGCGGGGGCAACAGCCTAAGCAGGGAAACCCAGAATTCCCTCTCCCCAGCCACTTCGTCTAGCTCTTCCCGGGGGATCCCGAGGCGTTCCCAGGCCAGCCGGGAGACATAGTCTTCCCAACGTGTCCTGGGTCTTCCCCGTGGCCTCCTACCGGTTGTACGTGCCCTAAACACCTCCCTAGGAGGCGTTCGGGTGGCATCCTGACCAGATGCCCGAACCACCTCATCTGGCTCCTCTCGATGTGAAGGAGCAGCGGCTTTACTTTGAGTTCCTCCCGGATGGCAGAGCTTCTCACCCTATCTCTAAGGGAGAGCCCCGCCACACGGCGGAGGAAACTCATTTCGGCCGCTTGTACCCGTGATCTTATCCTTTCGGTCATGACCCAAAGCTCATGACCATAGGTGAGGATGGGAACGTAAATCTTCACCACAACGGATCGGTGCAACGTCCGCATTACTGAAGACGCCGCACCGATCCGCCTGTCGATCTCACCATCCACTCTTCCCTCACTCGTGAACAAGACTCCTAGGTACTTGAACTCCTCTACTTGGGGCAGGGTCTCCTCCCCAACCCGGAGATGGAATTCCACCCTTTTCCGGGCGAGAACCATGGACTCGGACTTGGAGGTGCTGATTCTCATTCCGGTCGCTTCACACTCGGCTGCGAACCGATCCAGCGAGAGCTGAAGATCCCGGTCAGATGAAGCCATCAGGACCACATCATCTGCAAAAAGCAGAGACCTAATCCTGCAGTTACCAAACCGGAACCCCTCAACGCCTTGACTGTGCCTAGAAATTCTGTCCATAAAAGTTATGAACAGAATCGGTGACAAAGGACAGTCTTGGCGGAGTCAAACTCTCACTGGAAATGTGTTCGACTCACTGCCGGAAATGCGGACCAAGCTCTGGCACTGATTAATTCATTTAAATTGAACAAATAATAGTGCTAACATGATACGAGGTGTTAGTGAGTCAGGGGCGGTTCTAGGCATGCTTATATGAGGGGGCAGTCAGAAATGTGAAGGGGGCATCATGTGTACACATCATGCTCCAGCACTTTTTTTTTCTGTGCTTATAGTAACGATGCTTTCTTCATTGAAGTGGGTCTTTGGCTATGTGTCCAACCCCAACCTGGAGTAGTGGATTGCACTTTGTCAGGCCTCTACCTTCAGACCTGTCCAACTTGGGTGTCCCACCTGAAGACTAAGCTCCTGCTGGTATAGCTCTTACGGTCACTGAGGCACGCAAACCCCCTGACCACAATAAGGTGGCAATCCCTCAGGGGGGGGAACATTAACAGCGCTGCCATATTTCCGACAGGGGAAACAGAAGCAGGCGTCTCGCACCACAGAATACTCTAGCCATGGTCGTGTGTGGTACCAGGCAGGATTGAATGATCAATCAATCAATCAATGTTTACTTATATAGCCCTAAATCACTAGTGTCTCAAAGGGCTGCACAAACCACTACGACATCCTCGGTAGGCCCACATAAGGGCAAGGAAAACTCACACCCAGTGGGACGTCGGTGACAATGATGACTATGAGAACCTTGGAGAGGAGGAAAGCAATGGATGTCGAGCGGGTCTAACATGATACTGTGAAAGTTCAATCCATAATGGATCCAATACAGTCGCGAGAGTCCAGTCCAAAGCGGATCCAACACAGCAGCGAGAGTCCCGTTCACAGCGGAGCCAGCAGGAAACCCCCCAGCCGATACATGGCCACCGGATCGGACCGGACCCCCTCCACAAGGGAGAGCGGGACATAGAAGAAAAAGAAAAGAAACGGCAGATCAACGGGTCTAAAAAGGGAGTCTATTTAAAGGCTAGAGTATACAAATGAGTTTTAAGGTGAGACTTAAATGCTTCTACTGAGGTGGCATCTCGAACTGTTACCGGGAGGGCATTCCAGAGTACTGGAGCCCGAACGGAAAACGCTCTATAGCCCGCAGACTTTTTTTGGGCTTTGGGAATCACTAATAAGCCGGAGTCCTTTGAACGCAGATTTCTTGCCGGGACATATGGTACAATACAATCGGCAAGATAGGATGGAGCTAGGCCGTGTAGTATTTTATACGTAAGTAGTAAAACCTTAAAGTCACATCTTAAGTGCACAGGAAGCCAGTGCAGGTGAGCCAGTACAGGCGTAATGTGATCAAACTTTCTAGTTCTTGTATAAAGTCTAGCAGCCGCATTTTGTACCAACTGTAATCTTTTAATGCTAGACATGGGGAGACCCGAAAATAATACGTTACAGTAATCGAGGCGAGACGTAACAAACGCATGGATAATGATCTCGGCGTCTTTAGTGGACAGAATGGAGCGAATTTTTGCGATATTACGGAGATGAAAGAAGGCCGTTTTAGTAACGCTTTTAATGTGTGCCTCAAAGGAGAGAGTTGGGTCAAAGATAACACCCAGATTCTTTACCGTGTCGCCTTGTTTAATTGTTTGGTTGTCAAATGTTGGAGTTGTATTATTAAATAGAGTTCAGTGTCTAGCAGGACCGATAATCAGCATTTCCGTTTTTTTGGCGTTGAGTTGCAAAAAGTTAGCGGACATCCATTGTTTAATTTCATTAAGACACGCCTCCAGCTGACTACAATCCGGCGTGTTGGTCAGCTTTAGGGGCATGTAGAGTTGGGTGTCATCAGCATAACAGTGAAAGCTAACACCGTATTTGCGTATGATGTCACCTAGCGGCAGCATGTAGATGCTGAAGAGTGCAGGGCCAAGGACCGAACCCTGGGGAACACCACACGTTACCTTAACGTAGTCCGAGGTCACATTGTTATGGGAGACACACTGCATCTTATCAGTAAGATAAGAGTTAAACCAAGACAGGGCTAAGTCTGACATAACAATTCGTGTTTTGATAAGTTCTAATAAAATATTATGATCGACGGTATCGAAAGCAGCGCTAAGATCGAGGAGCAGCAACATAGATGACGCATCAGAATCCATCGTTAGCAATAGATCATTAGTCATTTTTGCGAGGGCTGTCTCCGTGGAGTGATTTGCCCTGAAACCGGATTGAAAGGTTTCACATAGATTGTTAGACGCTAAGTGTTCATTTAACTGCTCCGCAACAATTTTTTCGAGGATTTTTGAAATAAAGGGAAGGGTCAGGATCGAGGTTAGGTCTTTTAAGAAGAGGATGAATAACCGCTTTTTTGAATGCTAGGGGAACAGTGCCCGAGGAAAGTGATAAGTTTATAATATTTAGCACTGATGGACCTAATAATACAAAGAGCTCCTTGATCAGTTTCCCAGGAAGAGGGTCAAGTAAACATGTTGTTTGTTTTATTCCATTTACACGTTGCAACAATTCCTCTAATGTTATTTCCTCAAAACGAGAGAAACTATTTTGGAGGGCAGTATCCGCCGTATATACCATCGTATCAGTGTTAATAGAACCCCGTTGTAGCTGGGACGCATTGTCTTTAATCTCCTTTCTAATGACTTCAATGCATGAATGAATCTTAATGATCTTAATGTTGTACCAAATGCACGCTTTGGGTAGCCACCCAGTATTGGCTGAGATTGCCATTTAAGTCACTGGGTAGCTGAGCAGGCTGCTTTGGGGGGGGCACTTTTTGGGGGGACGGAGGGAGCTGGTGCAGGAGAAACAGTGCTTGCTGGTGCTAAAGGTGCAGTATTGCTAGCTGCTGTCCCTGATGTACTAGCAGTAGCATCATTGCTACTACTACTACATGCAGGAGCAGGACTAGACTTTTTAAATGCTCTGAAAAATGGGTGCATTACAGAGCTTTAACATTCTCTTTGTGAGCTGCTGGAAGCTGGAGCAGAAAATAAGTAAGCTTGAACAACAACAGAAAAAACCCGCTGTGATTACATGAAGAAAAACAACAAGAGTACAGGACTACAGCCTGGGGCGGGGCTTTACGTAGGGGTCTGTCAGACCCAGGTAACTTGTCTTCATTTCGCACATGAAGTGGACGTGGGCACTCATCTGGGCACAACATTCATTCAAGTGTTGCCCACTTGTTTGGAAATTGATGAAAACGGCTGTGTTTTTGTTTTTAGGTGTCTTGGTCATATCAAATGAAACTTACAATTTGTTTATTACAAAATGTAGATTGAAACATTAAAGGTTGACTATGTAGAATTACAAGAAAAACAACAGAAAAA